>NC_135661.1:51301468-51601468 GCF_964188315.1 Podarcis muralis
GTCCAGTCAACACAACCACCCAGAAGGAGAGTGTCTGGCAAATGGGGTGTGAGGGAGCTGCTACTGCACCTCTTTTCCCTCCACTGCATGGTGAGAAGAAGCTGGGGAGGAGGCACTGGGATTGGCAGTGAGGCCCCTTGCAGAGTGTGGGCCCTGACAGGTCCATGGCAGTGTATTGGAACTAAAATGTTCACTGCATGATCTTTTGGATGCAAAAGCATTAAATCAACGTTTTGCTCATAGACGTACCCTAGCAAAAGACAGTAGGCCTGTTAACAGGAGATGGCCAGATTAGGTGCCTCTTCTTAACAATAACTTGTTAGACAGAAATTTCTTAAGGTGACTCTTGATAAGGGGCCTATACAGTGGTACCTCTGGTTACGAACTTAATTAGTTCCAGAGGTCCGTTCTTAAGCCGAAACTGTTCTTAACCTGAGGCGCACTTTTGCTAATGGGGCCTCTCGCTGCTGCTGCGCTGCTGGCGCACGACTTCCGCTCGCATCCCGGGGCAAAGTTTGCAACTAGGGGCATTTACTTCCAGGTTAGCGGAGCTTGTTACCTGAAGCGTTTGTAAGGAGGCTGGTACGTAACCCGAGGTTCCACTGTATAGTTCTCCATCCTGTTCCCCACAGAGGCCAACCAGAGGCCTCTTGGAAGCTGTGCAATTACCTCCGAGGTGCACCCAGCTCTCAACAAACACAGGCAATAAACTAGCAACTTTTCAGATGTTGTTCTCTCTTGTCTTTCAGGTTTATCTGTCGGACTGTTTGCGTCCTTCCAATATATTTTCCCATGCCATACCTGTTTCAATTGAAAGTGATGTTGACTGAATTTTGATGAATACTAACCACCTCTTTCCCCTCCCACTCTGACCCACATCCAATACTGAGAATTAATACATTAACATCCTTATAGGTTAGTTACCAGAATACTTTTCTTTGTATTGGGTGAATGACAGAGAAAATACACAGCAGGGCCATCACTCAGTGGTAGAGTGCATGCTTTGCATGCAGAAGATTTGTAGTTCAATCCCTGGCATCTCCAGTTCAATGGGGAGAATCTTGAATTGCCGTAGTCAGTCATTATTAGAGGATGTTTTGCTAGATGGACCAATGGTCTGACTTTCCTAAGCTGGTGCTCTGCAAATGTTATGGACTACAACTCCCATGGGGCTGATGGGACTTATAGTCCAAAACATATGCCGGGCAGCAGGTTAGGGAAGGCTGGCCTAAAACTACCTGTATCCAGTATTTCATATAGAAAATTGTATATTGGATATAGATAAGTTCTGTTAGAATCCATCATAGTTTTGTCACTGATTTAGTGAGTTGTCTGTTGAACTATTCTATGAGAACTGGTTTTTCAGAATGTAGTTATCAGCATGGGATATAAATTATTATAGTATGTGTTTTCCTGATCTGCATTATTATCTGTTCTTTCTCATTGTGCAAGACACTTCAAACAAGATGCAGGTTTGCAAGGCATGCACAACTCCTGGGTGGGTTGTTTTTCTGTCATGCAGGAAGATAATTCATAATAATAATTTCATTTTGTGCCAATGAGCAGAAACATGTTGGGGTTTTTTTTTCTTGGTTCCACTGCCTAATGTCCCAATAGAACAATTTAATATTTACAAACTTTTGTTTTCTGTATAACTGGTTGCTCAGGGACATAGACAAATTTTCTCCTCTGGGCCAGATGAAGTTTTATAAAGCAAACACCAGAGGAGTCTAAGTATTTGTTTATTTCTAAAATCCATTACGGCATTTGTGCTCATGGTATGGTGTTCATATTCTTTGCAACAGCAGCACCTGAACCAATATAGCAAACTAATAAACTAAAATAAATGAGGGGATGGCAGTAGGCTTTCTCTACCCAAGGTACTTACTTTTCGGTCCGGCAATTGCGAATAGAAAGCTTCCAGTTTAGATTTTTTGAAACAATTTCCTAGCCCTCACAAGTGTAGAGATGCATTTTTAAAAGCCAAATATTCCCAGGGATCAAAACCTGAAAGCCTGGTTCAGGCATTTGACCCAGCAGTTAGCTCCTGCATCTGATAGGAAGCCAGCTCAGACTTCAGGAATTCTTGGTACATATGAGCTGGGTGTGTTGCACATAAATCTGTAAAAGAAAACCCACAGTCAGTATCACCTTTATTTATTTATTTACTCATTCATTCAGTAGAGTTACCCTGTGTTATAGAGTGTGTGTCTCAGAGACAAGGCATGGAGAATCCAAGAAAGGGTGTCAGATGTATACACTAATCTTTATTTCCCTTCTATTTAATTGGTAAAATTGTCTCATTTTCATTGGAAAAGTTGCCAACATTTATTTTCAAATCCATGTAGATTATATTCCAGTAACAGGCCCAGGTAGCAGCGTCACTATGATTCCAGAGATTTATTGCTCCCCGATTTCCCCCTTCTCTGCTATTTTTAGATTCTTTACATTCTTCTGTTTCTTCTTTCTTTCCTTTGCTTTAACTACGTTATTCCTATGTGCCCAGCATAGTAGCTTTAAATCCCCACTGCTGTGAAATGAAAACGGCCAAGTGGTCTCTTTTACCAGTTTGATAAAACATTCATGTATTGTACTCTGCTTGTAAAGCAGGGATTGGGAACCTCAGTCCGGGTGGGGGGCTGGTTGCATACCCCCAGACCTCTGGATCTGGCCCTCAGGACTCCACCCCCTCCCCCAGTTCACACCCCTCCCTGGCCCTGGTTCTCACCCTCCTTGAATGTTTGCCTGGCTGGAATGTGTTCTTGAACTCTGATAGTGCCTGTTGTCTGCCTGGATGGAGGATAGAGAGGGTCTGTGTGTGCCTACTGTATAGAGGGAAAATTTGTTCATGGATTACATTAAATGTTCCACCTACCTTTCCCTCTGACTTGTCCCAGCACTGGCATGTGGCTCCTGGAATGTTGTCCAGAGAGGAATGTGGTCCTCAGACTGAAGGTTTCCTACCTCTGTTGTAAATGTTGGAATATAGGATGCTGCCTTAGAGCAAGGTACGTGGTTTGTTCATCTAGGTTAATATGGCAGCAGCTCTTTGGGGTCTTTTCCATCACATGCTATCTAATCCATAGAAACAAAACCTGGAGATGTCAGGAGTTGCACCTGGGACCTTCTGCATGCAAAGCATGTGTTCTGTGGCCACTGAGCTACAGCTGGTTCACACAGGTATGGAGGTCACTTGATGAACTCAGCACTTTGTGAATGGCAGCTAAAGGCTGGTTCATTCATGTGAGCTGGATATATGGAGGATTTTAACTGCTGAATGAGCTACAGCAGAAGAGACACTATAGAATCCTTTTAATGGTGGTTCACGTTCTCTACTGTGACTCTGCATATTTTGAGTGATTGAGTGGTGAGAATGGAAATCATCTGGTGTCCATTCCTGAGTGGATTAGCTCTAAATGATGAGTCCTCTGCCTCTGTTTGAGGCAGCACTGAGTGATGCATACCTTCTACCACCCTGCAGATGAAAACGGAGACAGGCTTATAATCTCTGTTCTCCCACCAGCAATGAGTTCCTGAGCCCTCTTTACACATAGTTGAAGCTCTTCCGTGTTTTTGTGTGATGCGTTCATTTGTTAAACAGTGACCCTGTGCTTCTGTGACTTAAAAAGCCAAGAGCGAGGTCGCTCTTTTGGTAGAAGATAAGACGTTTTTCTGGCATTTGCTACCAACTGTGCAAAATATAGCTTGGTGACTGCAGCATGTGAAATGGCACGGTGCCTTCGTGTGCATGCACTCACACACACATCAGTGATTTAGTAATCACTGGGAACCTCAGGGGGGAGAGGTTGAACTCTTAAAGAATGGTGATGTTAGCAATTCACATTGACTGAATTTGGACAAGGCAAATTACCAAGCACAGGGACTCGAAAAATAGGGACTGTCCCTATTAAATAGGAGCAGTTGGAGCATATGGTGCTAAACCAGAGTTGTAAGCCTTCTCTTGTCAGTACTGAGATCAAGTGCAAGGAAGGGCTGTAGCTCAGTGGATAGAGGATCTGCTTTGCCTGCAAAAGGTCCCAGGTTCAACCCCCACCACGTAGGACTGGAAAAAGAGTCTTCATCAGAAACCCTGGAGAGCTTCTGCCATTCAGTGTAAACAATACTGACTCAGTATAACACAGCTTCCCATGTTGCTATATATATATATGAATATTTCTTAAGGTCTACAAATAATTTGACAAAATATGGCTCAAAATACACATGACATTTGTTTAGTTCTCTCTTATCCACCTAGGGATTCAATTTCTATGAATTCCAATGCAAACCGACCCGATGTTTTCTTGGTCTATTGTGTGGATCAGAATGTAATTATACTTCAAATTGAGCAGTCTGATAATTTTGTGGTAAAGATTTTGGCTCAAAACATGTACCAAAAATTAATATTTTAAAGTAAATTTAGATGTATTTGATGAGATAAAATAAATGATTAAAAATGCAGTTTGTAGTTAAAAAATAGGTTTAAAATAATTTTTCTGCATAGGTTTTTTTTAAATGGCATATTAAAGCACTAATACAGTATAAGAAGTGTGAATGGACGCATGCAGAACTGACACACATTGGAATTAGACTGATCCAGCCGTCCCTACCTCCACCATGAATTTTGACAGAGTTGCTTTTTTGTTTATGTAAATCAAATGTATATAAAAGTTTAAATTAGTGGTCTCTGTTGCAAAAGAGAATTATCTAACAGTATAGAGCAGCAGCTACCATGAACTGTTTTCCAGTTTTCTCAAAGTGCTAAATAGTATAGCTTTCTCTCCTGCTTCCCTTCTGCCGTTAAACTCAAGGTAAAGCTCATGGGATTCTGAGTAAAAGGGCTGCTGTGCTCAAATTTTGCATGCACCATCTGATAAACCACTGCGAGAACAGGCTAGTGTACCAGCTGGGACTTTTGCTTGATCCAGTAGGGCTCTTTTTATGCCCTTGTCTCCCATCCCAATACTAGCCCAAACCCAGATCTGCTTGGCTTTAGCAATGCTGCAACGCTGTGTGCTTTTAGCCCTTGCATGCATGTATATGCTGACGGCCTGGGAAGAATAGAGAGGGTGAAAGCCTATATTTTTTTACTCGCAGGAATCTGGTCAACTCTCTGTCTGTGATTAATAAGGACGGGGTGTGATTGCACAATAACAACGAAGTTACCAATTAACCTCCATCAAGGAAGCGAAAAGTGGATGTTGATACATTGTTTCTAGTTTCACTTCTGTAGTTGTGGGAGGCGAAGCTGGAGATAATTCTTCTGAGAAGTAATTCTTGTTAGCAGCAACATCAGGCCGCTAACCTGGGTCTAATTCTAGAGGGGGCAGCTGCATTAGTCTGTTCGTACAAAAAACAAGTATTGTGGTACCTTAAAAGACTTTAACGGAATGAGCTTTTGTGGAGTATGATCTGCTTCCTCAGGCACTGGTCCAGCTAGCAGATTGTTGACAAAGGAGTGGAATTTATATTTGAGTGGGTTCTGGTCCTAGGAACATAGGAAGCTGCCTTATAATGAGTCAGACCGCTGATCATCTAGCTCAGTACTGTTCACACTGACTGGAAGCAGATCTCCAGGGTTTCAGACAGGAGATTTCCCCCAGCCCTACCTGGAGATGCTAGGGGTTGGACTTGGGACCTTTTGTGTTTATCACTGTGCAAAATATGTAACAGGGAATGCCTTGCATAGGAAGGTGCCTTCCCATCTTGCTCAGCATTGTCTATGTCTAGCAAGACCTCCCCAAGATCTTAGGTGGGGGAGTTTTCAAGCCCTACCTGCTGGGTATGGATCCTTGGACCTTTTGCATGCAGAGCTTGTGCTCTCATCATTGAGCCGCAGTCTTCCCTTGTCAGTTCAGCCTGTGCCTTGTCAGCATAGCTGCTCTCTTAATTATAAGAGCAGCCTCCGTCGGTTTTCAGAAAAACTGATTGGAAAACTAAATGCTCCCTGGAAGAAACCAAGTAAAGTGAGAATGACTTGTATCCAACATGTACAAATTCAGATGATGATACTGCTCAGTATAATTTCCCTGTATAAGAGACATTTATATATGCTTTTAAACCTTATTTGGCATGGGAGCGAACATCCAGGCCCAGGCGTTGAACCATAATGATGGTTCCTATGCCAATTGTCGTGTGTCTGGCAGATGGAGGGAGCAGGAATCAAGCTGCACCTCACAGGGTCTGGCCTTCAGGAGGGTGAGCTCATTTGTTTGCTTTTTCTCAGCAAAGCAGCTCAAAAGGGGGGGGGGGGAGCATTAGCTCATCTAGTCCAGGATGCAGATTGATTGTGGGACATATGCAAAACATTTCATGATTTCTATGAACTTAAAATATTAACTCAAGGAGTTGTGGCTTGTGCTGCATTATCCCCTTGGGTTTGATGGTTTAGATTTAGTGCTGTGCTGAACATTTCTCCTGCATTCCACCCCCCCCAAAAAAAAATCCCTTCATGAAATAACAAAGGGAAATAAATAAATACAGAATTTTCAAAAGGAGAGAAAATTTTGTGATATTCTCATGCATGGTGGGGTGCAAGGTTTTTGTTGCATTTACCTTATTTTTGAAAGTATTTTGGAAAGATTTTGAGGGGTGCTGGTATCTTCTCTTCTGTAAATCAGAAGGGGAACCTCTGAAACTAATGCCCGCCCCCCCGGTTCCAATTTCGCCTGTGAGTTATTTCCTCAAAACTGTGCCCACCTGTCAACCAGTTGAGCTAGTGGGCTAAGCTACATGCTAAGGAAACTGTAGTCATCCTCTGGACTCATTACCCAGTCTTCCCAACCCTAGATATGATGAAAATTCTGTCCTGAGTAAGAGGGAATCCTTTCACAGCAGAGATGTGTGAGGATGTGGAAACCTGCATCAGGTATTTGTGACTTCAAGTGTTTCTGCTTTGGGGGGATGTTGAGAACTTTGGCTCTTTCGTTTCTCTATTTCGCCGCTGTCCCCAAGGTTGAGGTAGGGAATGAAAACAAGCAAGTGTGATGGTAGAAGTCTGGGGAGGAGTTAGAAAAGGATATCTGATTACATTGTTAGTTTTAGTTGTTTTTTAAAAAGTATGCTTTCCAAGGTGGTCTCACAATATTGAGCCTAGTGGGGTTAGTAGCTGGGAACACCTGTCCACTTCAGCTGGCTGAAATACTCAGCTGGCGAAAGAGGACCCCTTGCATATCCCAGCAAGCCAGGGATTGTTTCCTGAAAACGAGATGCTCTGCAAGGCAGAGAGCCAAAGGTTTGCGGCTCGTGTGGCACCACAGAAGGGTCTCATGTTTACCAGTGGCAGCCAACGTCCTCCTGCTGCTCTCTTGCAGGTGTCAAGTTAGGAGAGGGGCCGTAGCTCAGTGGCAGAGCTTCTCCTTTATACACAGATGGTCCCAGACTCAATCCCTGGCATGTCCAGGTAGGGCTTGGATAGACTCCCTGCCCCAAAACCCTGGAGGGCTGCAGCTTCCTCTGAAAACCTTGTGCCTATGTAGGCATTGACTGCACAGGTCCGCTACTGGTTTCAGACTCCTGATGGGCGTATGAGATGGCCCTAGGGACTTCACGCTCTAGCCTATCCTAGAATTCCCTGGGAAGTGATTGTTAAACCACTCTCGGAATTGTTGCTCTGTGAGGGTCTCCTAACAATTCTCAGCACCCTTAACAAACTGAAGCAGTGACTGTTTAAAGCTTTAAGTGTACAGTGTGAATAGAGCTGTAATGTGAACACACCAGTTCCTCTGTATTGGTGAAGAGGAAAACAATCCTAGGTTGACCCTAACTGATTGAGGCCCTAAATATCTGAAATATCATCTCCATTCCTACAGACTCTCTGCAGAGGGGTCTCTTATGGAAATACAGAAATACAGAGAATGGCAGCCCAGTGGAGGGTAATCTCTGTGGCAGTCCACAAGCTATGGATCTCCCTCCCCACAGACATGGGTCTAGTAAAATCATTGTTCAGCTTTCACTGGATGTGAGGTGCATTTCTTAACCCTGGCTTTCAACAGTTAAAATATCTTGTTTGGAGGAATCTACCACTTTTGCTGAATTTTGTAATTGTTCTGTTCTGTTTTGAACAGCTTTGCTTGTTTTTATAGTAGTTAACTGTTCTGTCTGTTTTTATAACTATATATTATGCTGCTGTCATTGGCCCTGGGATCATATGGTAACCCCCCCCCCCCCGTCTCAACTTATCAAATAAATAAATAAATCCATGACAATATCTGATACAACATGAGCCTGCATCCATCACCTGGGATTCTCCTCTGTCCTAACCTTTCAACCCCCATCTGAAATTAGGCAGGTGCTGTCCACCTTTTTGGTGGTTATGCCCCATTTACAGATTACCTGTGGGAGACTCATCTGACACAAGCTGTGTTTGTCATTTCAGTTTTAATGCTGCTGTTTTGCTTTGGGTTGTTGTGATTGCCCTAATCATGAGTTTTTATTACTTTATTGTGCACGCCATCCTCGGAGGTGGAATGTAGGGGGTGGGGAGTACATATGAAGATCTGCGTAAATTGGAAAAGAGTTGTTGTTGGTTCGTCAGGATTAATCACCAGTGAAATATTGCCTCTATGTTTCCTTCTGTCCAGATTATGAAACCTAAACTGGTTAGTTTGCTTTCCTGCTTCATGTGCCTGCCTAGCACCAAACGTTCAGAAGATGGTCTGGGTGTTTTTTAATGCTGCTACAAAAGCTGGTGTGTAATTGAAGATAGCAAATCAAAGCTCTCTTTCAAATTGGAAAACCAACCCCTTGAACTGTTTCTCTAGGAATTAGGGTTTGTAAAACCTGGTGTACTAGAACATCACACTTAATACAATAAACAATGCCCGAAGGTAGTGGAGACAGGAGATGATAGACTATGTTCCTTTACTAAATACATGGTAGGAAATGTGTGGTAATTTTCCAAGTTATTGTTTTGTTTTTGTTCTTTTTTTCCCCCCTGCAAAAAGAAGAAGAAAGTAAAAAGACTCGCAGTTGCTCTAAATGAACCCACTTGAGCTGATCCCTCAGAATTAGGGGAGAGGTTTGATTTATTTTGGGGGGTGGCTTGGAAAAAATACTTGGCAAGCATTTGTGGTGAAAGTATTGGTAAATTAAAAGGTACCACCCAATCCAGTGTGTGATGACTGCTGCTCCACCCTTCCTAGATCTGCTCTGTACATTTTTCTATTCTATTCTTTATTTTAATAAATTGTAATTGGGGAATCGTCTGCCTTTAATTTATTGACATTAAAATATACTTCCATATTACTAAGATCCCAGGGTAGGTGCCTTTTTCACATGTTGAAAGTATGGGAGTCTTGAAACAGCCACCATGCATTGGTAGATGAAGACTTTCTTTATTGCAACAGCACACCAACCCAGACAATCTAAAAGTAAACTAACCACAAGCCCTTGATTCTTGGCCATCCTGATATTAAACTGCTCCCACCTGATTAATCAACTAAAGTTCAAGTTGGCTAATCTGTCAGCTTGCAGCCATATTTGGTTTTTTTGCAGGGAGGAAGAACTTGTGGCTGTCCTAGATGTTGCTGGACTCCACCTCCCAGCACCCTCAGCCAGCATGGCCAATGGTCAGGGATGATGAGAGTTGTAGTTCAGCACCATCTCTGGAGGGAAACTGGGTCTCAATCTGTTTAATAGTGGTTTATTGTTTTCATACCAATTTCCCCTGTACAGAGTGCTTTATAACTGTTGTCAGCATGCAACAACTGTGAAAGGTAGGTGAAGTTTGGGTGTTGCCTGTCCAAACCAGGAGTTTGCAAAACATTAGCTGAATGTTATGTTGTGAAGATCTACAAATGAAGGGTGGTATACAATTTTTAACAACCACCACAACAATTTGTTACGATGAGGTGTCCCGACTTTCTCACTAAACTTTTAACATTATTTTCCCTTTCAAAAAAGGAGTGGAGCAGCCTTGTTGAACCTTGTTATTATTCAGCTGAGACTTAGTTTCTAATTAGAAAATGCAGCAAGAGACTAATGATTTATAGCCCCTTCAGATTCCATCTTCATTACAACAAGTCATCAACAAATCATCAACAATCTGTTCAATAGTTTCATTTTAGAGGATAAAAATTGTGGAAGGGTTGGAGCATCTTTTTATCCTAGTTCAGTGGTAAGATTGTGGAGAGATAGAGAGAGAGAAACAGAACGTGTTCATTCCCTAGCACCCACATTGCAATGATTTCCAGCTAGCGAGTTTGGGCAAGAGTTCTTTTTGAGAGCTGGCTTTGAAATCTCAAGGTTGCTCATGGACAAACAATACCGTTCCAAATGTGTCATTGGTTTGACTCAAGTTGAGCACCTCTCTTTCTGTTCTCATTGTTGCTCATAAGGCTCAAATGTAGGAAATGTTTGTAAAGGAAATGCAGTAAATGTATGTGGATGGGTAGTTTTTCTGCCTTGCAACTGAATGTATGTGCAGTGAGACACTTAACCATGTGACTAAACCTGTGCACAGGCAGAGCTGTGAGCAGTGGGGTGAAGTCACAAGCTTGCACAGTCAAGGTAACCTTTAAACAATAAGTGATGTTGTAAAGGGCAAAGCCAATTCTATCCCCTTTGTAATTGAATGAGGGTCACTCTGACCTAGAGAATTCCACGGCTCAGTGGAAGAGCACATGCTTGGCATGCAAAGATCCCAGGTTCAGTCTGTATCTTCTCCAGCTAAAAGAACCAGGTGGCAGGTGATACAGAAGAAGTCTGCCTGAGGCCCCCAGAAAGCCATTGCCAGTCAGAGCACAACACTGGGTTAGATAAATAAATATCCTGGCCTGGTGTAATGTAGTGTCCTGTGTTCCCAAGGCTGTGTACACATTACCATTTCCCCTGCCACTAGTATTTGAAAGTACCCAAGGCATTACCCATGATCCATATGTACCCTGTATTTTCTTGAGAAGCACAGCTGTTTGATGCATTTTCCTTTAAGCGAGCTTCCATCCAGTTTGAAAATGTAAGCCATGGCTAAGCTGAGGTGTGTGCATTTGAAGCTTCTGTTGCACATGCGCAGCTGAGAGCTTCATTGAGTAGGAGGTTGAGGTGTGCATATGTTGCAGTTGTGGGAAAACAAATCAGGCAATAAACACCAGATGAAGACATCCTTGCCATCTCTCTGGTGTGTACAGCAATGGAAAGATGTGACTTGAAACTCAGCAAGGGATTTTGTTTACATTTCTTAAAGCTAAGAAAGGCTCTGTCTATGCTACAGACTTGTGTAATTTAATCTTATTTTAGCTCAGCAACCAAGCTGAGCTCAAAGCTTTTTATTCTAACTTTCAGCTCAACTTGGCTGTTGGAAAAGTGTCATATAAATATTAAATCAAAGTGCTGAAATTGAGGTTCTCCTTCAAACAATTGTGTGGCCTTATTGTTTCTGAGAATTCGCCACCAAAGTTTCCTAACACCTCCTCCCAACAAAAGTACAGGGTTCCTTGTAGATTTATAAATTTATTAGAGAGAGAAAGAATGCTTATTAAACCAGTTGGTGCAGATGCCTTAGTTTGACCAGTAACTGGATGGAAAATTAACTAGGGTTCCAGCTTCTTTTTAGTAGCTTTTTCGTGTACCACTTCATAGCACCTTTGACATGCAGGTGATAATGCTTTTATCCATGCCTGAGCACTGCTGAGTCCTGAATACCTAGCTGCTGTTAAAGGCACAGAAGCAGACTACTTGTTTTCCTGGCCATATGGCAAGCATAAAAGATTGCAGCCTTAAAAAATGATGGCAATAGTTTAAAAAGGCCTCAGGAGCCCTTGGGCCCATATTTCTGCAGGAGCACCTCTTCCTGTTACACGCAGTTTGTTCCTTAAGATGGTGGTGGGGACTCTGTGTTCCCTGTCAGGATTCATAGTGAGCAGATATATAGAAGGACTTTTTCTGAGGTTCAATCCCAAGAAGCAATAAGTGAGTCATTGTTTTAATGATTTGTTGTTTAAAATATTTAGTCCGTATATGTGGTTATTGATGTTTGATGTACTTTTGTATTTACATTTGTTTGATATCTCCTGGAACTCCCTTTGTATGGTGGGCAGTCTCCAAAGAAGTAAATATGTGGGAGCCCCAGGTCTTCCAAAAGGGAACAGAAAGGTAATACAAATTAAATACTTGGGAGAGAGACAGAAGACCTGTGATACTCCTGTCCTATAGGACAGGAGTTGGCAAGGTTTACCTCGCCTGGGCCAGTTCACTCCAGCAGAGATCTCTCTGTGGACTGGATTGTGCATGTGTGTGAGAGTGTGCGCCCGCGATTTCCGGCGTCTGTGCAGATGTGATTTCCGGCATCTGCGCAGACGTCGTTTCCGGCGCCACGGAAGTGAGTCCTTGTGCTGCGCTTCACCGATTTAGCACAGTGCGCGGGGACTCGCTGAGCAGGCGGCTCAGTTCGGGGGCAGCTCGTGGGTCGATTAAACAATCCCCGTGGGCCTCTTGTGGCCCATGGGCCTTAGGTTGCCTACCCCTGCTATAGGACAAACCTTGCTCATAGCTCGTGCTTAGTCTGGAGCAGGTTGCCACCTGAGGCGAAATAGGGGTTTCTGCATCCTGGCCTGTTGCGCTGTGTCCCACTTCCACTGGGGTCTCCTTAGACCATTGCCTATCAGCTTCCCTACCTCCTAGCGGCAACCAGTACACTCTGTGGGAGCTATTCCACTCCTCACAGTATTGCTGCTCACTTGGTTTCTCTGTCCAGGGGCGGGGAAGGTGGAACGCCTCTCTCTCTCTCAGTGGTGGCAGTGATGGTGGTCAGGGTGGAGTGCCACTACTTGCACTTCCATCGCCTGAGGCAGGTGCTTCACCCCACATCATGGGTAGGCTGACCCTGGTCTGGAGACAGCTAAAGCATGAGCCATGATATGATATGCTAAACCATGGCGTAGCTCTTTGCAGAAGCAGAAGGACAGAGGAATAATAATAATAATAATAATAATAATAATAATACATTGTTATTCATACCCCACCATTCGGCTGGGTTTCACCAGCCACTCTTCGTGGCTTACAGTATATATAAAAAATTGTAAATCACCAGACATAAAAAAAATTCCTGATACTGGGCTGCCTTCAGATGTTGTTTATTTCCTTGACATCTAATGGGAGGGCATTCGAAAGTGCGGATGCCGCTGCTGGTTGCAGTCTGCTCTTCTGTACTGGCAGGCTCACAATAAGCCATGGTTTGGCTTAGCATGATGTGTGAACAAGGCCAGCATAGGTTAAAACCATATAACACTACCCTGTATCTCTGTACAAGAAAGCCAGCCATCTGAAACTTAAGAGTCTCTAATGCTTGCTTAAAGGGTTGCAAGGAAGAAGCCACCAGTGGTTTGTCTTGCCATAACTGTCATATGAACAACTGCTGTTCTTTGATAGCAGTGCCCCGTGATTCTTGATGTTTCCTTGGTCCCACCCTGCAGTGGCCTTCAAATAACCTGTCTTGATGGTGGGGCAATGCAGCAGTGGTGGTCACTGTGTTTGCTGTTTCCTCTGTGACTTCTGTAGAATTCTACCAGTGGCTCCACTGGCTAGCTCTCATTATGATTTCTTGCCTGCTTTATCATGTTGAAACTGAGACAGTGGCACCGTGAAATTGAGAGACTCTCTCATTCTACTTCCTCCTTCCCCATGTGCTTTAAATGGAGTCTTGACTGAACTGGGGTGGTTGTGGTGGGAGGTGATGTCTGGTTTGCAAGTAAATAACTGGAATGTCAGGTGGAAGTGTCAGAGGGGTAAAAAGGGGAAGTGCGTGTGTGTGCAAGACACCTTTTTGGCTTCATTTTTGTTTTCACTTTCAGCAACCAGCACAGTTTGCTTGAAATGGAGTGCAAGATCCCTGTGAGAGTGAGGGAAGCTTAGCTTGAGCCATGGCTGAGTAAGAGAGGCTTTTGAGTTCTGCGGAACTTTGCTTTGCTTGCACAGACATGCCATGCGGCATTGTTGCAAAAAAAATGTTGTAATAACCGAGTCTTAGGATTTTTGCAACTGGTGCTTCTTTTAAAAAGAAGTAGTAGTCCAAACTGATTTGCAATCATTTGTCACTGGGCATGTACATGGTATTCACCATTCCAACCCCCTAAATTATGTGGGATGATAACTAAGGTTCTGCACCCACACTTGCAAAACGAGACCATACTGTATATAACATAATCTAAAAGCTGCCTTCTCGTAATTTTTCAGAGGGTGAAAGGGTGAAGGACTTGAAAATTACTCACCAGATTGATTAATATTTTTTTAAAAGCACTCTACAGAACAGCACATGTACATAGCACATTTTTCCCATCAGCTTCGGCATAATGATCAAATGCAGTATCATACTATGAGAGCCATTGGCTTCTGAGAAGACCCTTTCCAGTGGCAAATTAGTTCTGCCTTACAAAAATCACAGCCTTAGGCCAGGGCCTTCAAGGCTTGGTTAGTCTGTTTGATAATTCAGGCCTGGTGAATGTGTTCGTGTTAGAAAAAAATAAATCAAATGCAGGGACATGTACGCTGCTCTGCAGACTACCTGAATGGAACTTGTGGACCGTAGTTTGAGAACCTCTGACCTGTTCTGATTGGCAGTGGCTCCTAGGGAATGAGGTCTTCCTTTGCAGTTGCTGCCAGAAATCCCCCTGAATGGAGATGTCAGAAGACCCAGCATAGGACCTTCTCTCAGCAATGCCTGTGCTCTACCATTAAGCAATGTCCTCTCCCCTGTGAATTCTTGTTTCCATGCTGCTTCCAGCTTAAAATATACCGGTATGTTTGCTGATTCTTCCTTGACCCTTTTATTAAAGCTTAAAAAAATGTTTTTAAGCCTCTTCCCGCACACGTATTTGGCCTTTATCTGTCCTTTAAGGGGGTTGGGCAGCATTAAATCATAGGCAGCTGAAGTGCTTCAAGTTGTGTGTGTTAAAAAAGAAAGAGTCTTAAACTGATTATGCCCCCAAAGTAAACGAATTGTCAGTTAAAAGAACACGTCAAAACACTGTCAACATGAAAAATTCTTTTTGAGCTGATGGGTACAGTGTGCATAAAATCGGAGAGCCTCGTGAAAGGAGGAAAAACAGACCAAGACTGGACCACGTGGAGAGCTGGATGCTGTTGATGCTCTTGGGATTTCAGTGGCCTTTTGCAAAATAATAATAAGGGAGGGGGGGAAATACCATTGTACTTCCGCTTCTTCTAGGGTGTCTTATTGTTTCTGTAGTCACATGGGATGTCGCCTGTGGAGATTGCAAAGCAAAATACTGTGTCAAACTTGGCGTTTGTTTGTTTGTTTGTTTAGCATTGCTAAATCAGGATGAGTTGGGGGAGTGGAATTTTGGGGAAAGAAGTGGGAAGAGATGGCTAAAAATATGTGTCTGGCAGCACTAGTGGCTTGGCAGACCTCTCCATTGTTTTTGCTGACAGCGTTCATCCCTTTTGCTGCCGTTGTTGGGAATCCATCTTCCTCCACTGGTAATCAGATGTCTTAACCCCACTAATAAATCTGCCCTCATCTCTGCTGCCCTGGCTATCTGCTTGTGAATGAAGGAATCTGGTAGCTGGCTATTGTTGACCTGAGAACATGAGACAGGGAATTTGAAAATCCCCAAGGGCCTCGCTTTCATTAGTGGGGTGTGTGCTGCAGGAACATCATAACATAAACAACAACATCAACAATGCATGTGAGTTTTTCTTTAGCAAATAAACAAATATCAAGGGACCAATTAATTCCATGAGTTTGCATGGCTGTGTATGAATAAAAATCCTTCTTTGAAGTGAACTGTGGGGATGTCGAAACAAAATAATAAAAAAATTCCTTCCAGTAGCACCAACTAAGTTTGTGCATATGTGGAGGGCCCAAACCCAGCAGCGCACAATTTTGGGCCAGTTCCCATTATACATACCTGTCACTTGCAGAATGTTAACTTGCAGAGCTGTTGCAGATCAAATATGACAGGTGAGAGTTTTGTATCATCCTGGCATTGTCTTTACCGCATATCAACCACTTCAGTCTGTAGAACTGGCACTGTTACAGGTGGCACATAATACACATTCTTCATTTGCAAGAAATTTTTATTTTAGCATGGTAGAACCTACACTTTGGAACTTCCTGCCTATTAACATAAGCAGGCACCCTCACTGTACTTATTTTGGTGCCTGCTAAAAAGTTTTTTGTTTAGGCAAGCCTATCCAGATGTGTAGAATATTGGCATGTGCTTTAATTTGGTTTTTAGCTTATTGCTGATTTTGTTTTATTTTTTGAATGTTTTAAGTAGTTGTTTAACTGTGTTTATTAATAATGTCATTGTTTTATTTCTGTAAATGAATTTGAGGGTTTCCCCCCCATAATCAACTGGATTAGACACTTTGAAATGAATGGACTTAGGTCCATTAATTTTAGTGGGTCTACTCTAAGTAGAACTTATTTGGGTGCAACCTAATAATAAATTTCACATTTGGGGTTAACATAATTAAGCAGCTGCTAATAATAATTAATTGATTGATTCCACATTTTAAAAATAATAATAATTATATAGTGTAAATATCTCAAGTTGTTGATTTACATCTCAGTCTCCCCCCCCCCCCCCCATCTCCCTTTATGCAGAGTAGACTCACTGAATTTTATGGAGCTAAGATAGTTATGGCGATTAACTTTAATGGGTCTACTCTGAATAAAAGTTGTTTGGAAGCCCATAATCTGTGTTGTTTTGAATGGATAATGATGTATTTTGTGATGGGGGTGTCATGTTTGTTCAAAAAGCTGGCAGCGTGTATGTATAAAGGAAAGTTAACTCTTGTCCCTCAGAAATAGTGAGGGTCGGGGGGGGGGGCTGGAAGAAGTTGTGTGGCTTTGTACGAGTTTCCTCTTTCCCTCCCCTTCCCCTGTTGGTTGTCATGGAAATGTGCCAGTCTGTGTTTTTCTCAGACGAATTCAATAGAAAGGGTGGCTAAGCGGGGATGTGGGTCTTGTTTCAGTTGCAGCATTTATGCTCGAACAGAACGGAGGACTCAGTGCTGCTACAACACCAGGGTGTCTGTGAAGGAAGAACAGTTCCCAGTTGTGCGGTCCTTTTTGTCTTCAGGATTAAGCCAAAAACAAAGTAGATTACTATCTCCATTTCACTTGTTGCGGCTGGAAAATTGATTGTGTGTGTGTGTTGTTTTTTTTACCACCCTGATAATGAGCATAGGAAGTGGTTGAATCCATATTACAGGATCCATATTATAGCGATCTTGAGTATGCAACACAGAATGCTTGGAGCAGTCTATATTCAGGCTGAATTAAACAGACTTGTGGGTGGGGGGCAGACCTTAAGAGACCTGTCTGGGCCTGTGGCAAATGAGGCCATTAGAAGTGATGCTCTGGGAGGCTCTTGTTGATGAAGCTGCTTTAAAGACTTTCATCTAGGTCTGTTTTGAATGCTGCTAAGCCCTAGCATTAAACACATCTGTGCTGGCTTTGCTGTTGATCCGAGTTTTTACTTGTTTCTTTTGCCTTGCGTGCACTGTTAGGAAATTTCACTGGAAGCCGAACTCTTTGGTGTGGGAGGTTGTAGAAGGAAGGAGATGTGCTCTGGGTAGTCCATGCATTTCCTCATAGTGGATGGCCGGGGTGGAAGAATTTAGAATTGGTCATTGAGGAATTCCTCAAATAAATGGGAAAAGGTTAGAAGGTCAGACAGTGACCGGAGGAAGAATATTAAACATTTGCTTATCTGTTGGCAATTTTCTCCCCTGCTGGGGACATGGCCAGTGTAACTGGAAATCTCCACTGTGCGGACAAAACATCCCCCAAAATAAAAGAGGGTGGTTCAACGTACACATCATGAGTCCCACAGAGAAAAGTGATGGTGACAGACATGGTTTTTGTCATTGGCCTAGGGCTATGCCCATTTCATTATCACCTGCAGGTGTGCCGTGGCCACTTGATCAATATGCCCTTATTGCACCTTGTTTTGTTATCACTATAGTGCTGCTTGCAAATCTATATCTCAAAAGGCCTAAATGTGCATACCTACTAATATTACTCTTGTCGAACTCAACAAGGAGGAGGATGGAGACAAAACTAGAATTAGCTGGCTCCACCTCTCATTGGCTTTGGTTCTACCTACAGTTTGTCTCCTTACCTTCTGCCCTACCAGTCTTGATGGGCACCATCCACCAATGGCTGCCACTGTGCTTCTTAATCCAATTCAAGGTGCTTGGGGTGAACCTTTTTAAAGCCCTAAGCACCTTGGAACGTGAGTACCTTAAGGATCGTCTCCTTACATACGTTCCTCATTGTGTGCTTTGACCATCTTCTGAATCCCTACTCCAGTTCCCTTCACCCAGGAAGCATGGTGGGCAATAGTGAGGGTAGCACCCTAGCCCTGTGGAATTCCTTGCCAAATGAGGGGCATTGGGCCCCATTGCTTTTTTTTTTTTTTGGTGGCTAGTAAAAATGCAGATGTTTCAAAAGGACTTTAGCCTGGTGACTATAACGTTGGTGTCTGTGTTTTGATGGCTGTTTTGGAGTTTGTTATAGGAGCTTGGATTTGATGTCAATATTTGAGAATTAAATGGGAATTTTAAGATTTTTTATTATTGGTTTGGTGTTTTGGACTATATGCCTCCTCCAGTTTCTTTGAAAGATAGGCAGGGCGTAAATTTGTGAAACAAAAATAAGTGTGTTATTAAGTTGTATTACATTGAGTGTCACACTTTTTTGTCTCTCTTAATGTTTTGGGCCTCCTTTGTAGGAAAGGCCTATGAAGAATAATACTCACAGTCCTCCTGAATGTTGTTTCATATGACTACATGTGATTCTCAGGAAATGTGGGCTGTGGCTTACATTTTAATGTATGTATATAACTCTGCTGGTGGCCTGCTCTTACTTCCATATGTGTGTGTTTCTGTGTGCATATTTTTTTGTAAGAAATGGGAAATACCTCATATCTATTGGCTTTTGATAGCACAGTTACTCCTTGGCTTTTGTAGCATGAGATGGAGAAACGAAACCCCACTTTCCCCTGTACAAACAAGCTGCAGTGGTAAATAGTAATGTAGTCAATAATAGCCAGTTGACTTCTCTTGAACAACACTGTGCAAAACTGGACTGTTCTATAAGTTGTAATTTCAGCTGGTCAGCATTTTTAGGTCACATCCAGACTATCATCATTTTGCGGGACGTATTCCGGCTCATACCAGAAATTTAGGTTTGTGCAGTTAAAGTGCTTTAAAGCACTCAAATCAACTAAAAATGACAACACCTGGACTTTTGCAGTCAAGAAAGTGATGGGGAAATGCACTCAAAAGTGTGGGATGAACGAATGATTAGTGGGAAGGTGTATAAACATCCCACAAGCAAATCTGGGTGGATGTTCATTGCCATATAACTTCCCCCCAAACAAATCAGAATAAATGCTTAGTTAAGACAGGACTGATGCTCAAGAAATGGGTCATCTGGGGGAGTCCCAGTCATTACTTGGGTCTGGATGGAAGTGTAGAGAGGAGAAGTAAAATGTTGCTAAACTGTGCTGGAGCCTTGAGTGTAGTGCTCTGTGAGAAAAATAGCACTTGGCTTTAAAGGCCGAAATTAATTGGAAAGGGAACAGGTTCAGTGTAAGATCATCCACATAGCTCCCTATACAGATTAGTTGTCATGCCATTGTTCTTGGTTTATAAATTGAGAGTGTTTTCAGAAGAGTCTTCTGGTTGGTCAGCTGAGGGGTGTGTGTGTGTGTGCGTGTGCGTGCATGCGTGCGTGCTGGGAAGGGGAGGGGTAGAGTTAAAAAATGTTAGTGTGAAATGCAGCCTGGGCATTCCAGCTCTTTTAAATAAAAGCAAGAAACATCCTCACTTGAAGCAAGAATATTCTGAAGAACTCTCTGATTCTAACTTTTCCAAATGCTATCCAGATGTCTCCTCTTGCTAGATCTTCCTGTGGCCAAAGTGTAATTTGGTTTTGAACTCTGTCCAGTTGGTATTGCAAGTCCTGAAATAAAGTAAATCAGCGAGTTGTTCTTGGACGCCTTCCCCTAATCCAGAGCGACCCAAATCAAACTTTTGGTCTAACCTCAGGCCTGCATGTTCAAATAGTTTCCTTTGCCTCAAAAGCAGCAAATGGCCGGAGATAGCCACTTTGTGGTGTTTAAACAGACGGCTTGTGCAATAGCCAATGCAGCTCAAGCAATTGCATCCCTTGGGGCAGCAGCTCACAGCAGGCAAGACATTCCTGGGGAAGAGGGGATGGCGTCCATATGAAACTCAGGATTCCCCATCATTGTTTGCTGCTGCTAGCTGCCTACTGACCTAACAAGCACAGCCGTAGAGAGTGTTGTTGCATTTGTCTTGACTCCTGAACCTGGATAAGAGTGGAGATTCTGCCTGGCAGTGTGCTGCTCGCCCCAAACCTTTAGCACAGTAATATGGCCATAAAACAGTGGAGTCTTGTCCATTAGGGCGATTGGGGCACTGTCCAGCCAACCTCTATCTGTCCTTAGACAATCTCCACCTGCCTGCCTTCTAACTTGTAACCAATCCAGGGGACTGCAGTGGCAGTCAGGCTCCACCTCCTTAGTCTCATTCTTGCATTTGTAGAACTCAGAAGAGATGAGGATGGGGGAAAACTAGAATTAGTTTTGCCTGTCAGTGCCCCTGATTTCGCCTGTCATTGGCTCTGGCTCCACCTGCTGTTGACCTCCTTGCCTTCCACCCTACCAGTCACAGAGGACACCAGCCACCACTGGCAGTGGAGACCCCCCTCTCCCTTCACCCTCAGTGTTGAAGGAGTACAGTGGTACCTCGGGTTACAGACGCTTCTGGTTACAGACGCTTCAGGTTACAGACTCCTCTAACCCAGAAATAGTACCTCGCGTTAAGAACTTTGCTTCAGGATGAGAACAGAAATTGCGTGGTGGCGGCAGCAGGAGGCCCCATTACCTAAAGTGGTACTTCAGGTTAAGAACAGTTTCAGGTTAAGAACAGACCTCCAGAACGAATTAAGTTCTTAACCCGAGGTACCACTGTAAATCATGGCAAGACATGTGGATGGTGCCACACACTCCTGAGGTAAAAGACTTGGGCATATGCTTTAAGCATTGTGGGGCCAGTTCTCTGGAATTCTCTCCCCTTAGAAGTGAAGCAAGTCCCAACATTTACCATGTTTTCCGTGTTGGCTGAAAACTTTTCATTTCTCCCAAACTTTTCCAACATATTTTATCTCCACAGTTTTTACTTTTCAAAAATGGCTTAACAGTATCATGGTTGGCATGTTCTGCATTATGTTTTGTTTCCGTACTCCTTTTTTTTCCACCTCTAGGCTTTATTCTTTAGTTTTACTGTATTCTGTATATTTATATTTTATTGTCAGGTGGGAGGTTTTTTTATTGGAGATTGTAAGCTGCTTTGTGGAAGAAGGTTCTCAAAAAGCAGTGTATATATTTTTTAAAAGAAAAATAATAAAGAAAGGAAAGCACGCGTTTTGGCTGGCTACCATACGTTGCCACTTCTGCAGCACTTCTGACATACCCACGCTGTTGACTTAGCGGGGAGTAAACAGCGCTGGCAGCATGAACAATGTAGACGTGATTGAAGCACTTTATTGCAGGAAACTCCTCTTGTACCCATGGATACAAGTCTTGCCACTGCTTTGCCAGAGCCAGGAATCAGTGAAGCAACCGCCTGCTCTTGCCAAGTGTGCCATTTTGAATTTCATTCTATGTGTGTGAGATCCAGCAAGGTCCTGAAACTCCTGTGCTAACATTATGCAAAAAAGGGGTGGGTGAGGAAGGAACATGTTATGTGCAGCTCATGTGTCATTATGATTTTTGTTGTTGTAAATGTCAAGGTAAACAGCATTCAGATTTTCATTCCATCTTTGCATTGCATGCGGGGGGGGGGGGGGGCAGAGCGGTTCAGGCTATGATAATGGCCTACTCTCCCTAGAAAGCATAAATGGGTTATATCCAATAATATGGTAGACCCATTGAAGTTAATGGACATGACTTAGGTCTATTAACATTAGCGGGTTTACTCTGAGTAAAACTTGTTCTTCCCTCTTTGCTAGTAAAACCGTATGTTCTGTGCGCGAGGAAATGGTCTCTTGTTCCTCCCAGTTACAGATCTGCTTGGTCTTAGCTGGGAATGGAATGTTTCCACGCACGCATACTGGCTAGCAGGCAGTGTGACAACAGCCCAGTGACAGCTATGGAACCCATTATGCAGTAACAAGGATGTTGATAAACTGAATCATTTACACAAAAAATCTCCCAACAACCCATAAAATGCTTGGGAAACAGATGATGCGAGAGCCCAAGGCTCTTCCTGTAATTCTTTCATCACTTTTCCGGTTTGCATGCATCTGTTCTTTCCTGTGATGCCTTTCCCCTTGCCCCAGAATTTCTGCAGAACCCACATGCAGATCTGTTCTCTGGATTCTGTTAACATATAAACATAGGAGTCTGTTGGCGCAGGTCAAGGGGATCAGTTTTAATTTTTGACGGTATTTTATTCTGGCATACTACTGTGTTAGAGAGTTCAAAGAAGGGGAGAACATTAAAAAATGACCTTTCTTTCTCATAATGTGGCAGCTTTTGTTTGTAAATTTTGCACTTCCTTCAGTATATCAGAAAGGCACCCATGTTGAGGTTTTAAAGACCAACAGTTTTATGATGTCGCCCACCGAAGCTTATGCTGTAATAAATTTGTTAGTCTTGTAAAGTGCCACAAGATTCTTTGTTGTTTAATTTGAGTAACTGTTGGCCTTTTAACTGATTGATCAACTGAGTAAAAGAATTCTTCCATAGGTTGAGGGTTGTAATTTCAATGTTTCTGTCAGGTTACAGATTACAATATTTTTGAGAGTTCCTGCTGGGGTTTTTTTGGTGTGTGTTTTTTCCCAAGCTTTGGCTTTGGCCAACCATAGGAAGCTCAGTATACCTTTGCGTATTAGTAGCGTGATAAACATATTTTGAGGTTTGGGTTTAATTTCTCCATTTTGCAGCCAAGCCTCTAGGAAGCTTCACTGGCAGCAGGATTTTTATTTTTAAATGTGAATGTGGGAAAACTGATAGTATGTCCACTTAATGCCAAACACACAACAGATTCCTCTTTCAGGTCCCTTAAGTAGTAGTAGTAATGTGTTTCTTCTTCACCCCGTCATGGCCATGATAGTAAACTGTAGCAACAAATACTTTAGGGCTTGATCTAAACCATGACGTACTAAGCACTAAATCATAGAACCTGTTGTGGATTACATATTATGCATGTGAAAACATGGGTGGTGTTTCACAAGCCTGTCATTCTGGATTTTGCGTTCATGAAATGCACAGAAGACTTTTGCAGCAGCAAAATATAATAGCTAGGTCATGGAAAGTTATAATAGCTCTCTATTCAGCCTTCGTCAGACCCCCGCCTGGATGGAGTCTTGCATCCAGTTCTGCGCATCACAATAAGGAAGGATATTGGAACATGTGCAGAGAAGGGCGACCAAGATGATAAAGGGCCTGGAAACCAAGCCTTATGAGGAATGGTTGAGGGAATGGGATATATTTCACCTGGAGAAGAGGAGACACCAGAGGAATCCTTTGTGGGTGCCATGGTACGTATGGGTGCCAGGTTGGTGACCCCAGTTCTGATCATCTAGTCTAGGAGGTGGGGGAACCTCAGACCTGGGGGTCTGAATGTGACCTTCAAGACCTAAGGACTCCCTGGGCCACAGCCCCTCACCAGCTCTGTGCCTTTCTTGAGTACTTGCCTGGTTGCAATGTGCCCTTGTGCTGCAATACTGCCTCTTGTTTGTCTGGATAGAGGGGTGTATGTGTGTGTGTGTGTGTGTGTAATGTAGCTTGCTGTACAGAGGTTAGAGTGACATCCTGGCCTTATCTGCCACTGGCATGTGGCCCTTGGAAGGCTGCCCATGGAGGAACGTGGCCCTTGGATTGAAAATGGGCTGCTCACATCTGATCTATCCCTGGTATGCTACTGAGCAGGAACATTTTTCATGAGTCCGCATGAAGGATGAGGTTGAGGAATGTGGGTGGTTCAAGGAAAGTCCAGCCTGAGTTCCTTAGCCATAGTCCCAGACTGTTCCTTTTGAGGAGGTGTGTTGTGAAACACAAGGAGTGGCAATGCATTTCAGAGTTCCATCATTGTTTACAGTGTTTTGTTTATTGAAAATGGTTTTTTGCAAGAGTCAAGGCATTGCTGAAACTGATGTTCTGTTTTATGAGGTGCATAGTTGGAAATTCTGGCAGATGTCGATATACGAGGATTACTTAGAGGTTCTTCAGCTTGCTCTCATTAACAGAAAAAGTGTGAGTGTTTCTGAAGAAATCCCCCACTTCTCTGCTGCAGACATTAATATAGAATAGAGGCAGGAGGAAAATAGGTCAGTATCAATGAAGATTCAATATTGCAACACCCAGTTTTGCTCTACACCCTTCACAAATTATATAGCTTCCTCACTTCAGTGCCTATCAAAAAGTACCGTAATTCAATGCTTATATTTATTAGAGGGTCCAGAAACCAGCTTTACCCAACTGGAAGGTGCATTCAATATCAAAATTAATGGGCAGTGAAATCCAATAAGTATGTATGATGCTGCTGGGACCTTTGCCATACAGAAGGTCCAGATTCAGTCTTGACCTGATTCCATTCAGATGAGATGGCACTGGGCTATATGACTTGACCTTGTGTACCCAAAGTCACAGGAACCTTAGAGACAGTGAAAGGATTCCAAAAATATTGGAGAATTATTCATGGATGGGCCGTTATTAATCCTCTTTGTGTGTCAGTGTTTTGTTTCTTCTGACACAATAATGGGGATTGATGGCTTCCACCCATGATAATTCTCCAGTTTGGTTCCAAAGAAGTATGAGACGAGATACCCTTCTGCAGATCTCATCAATTATTATGTGTATTGTTTGGAGAACTACTTTGCTTTTCGTATAGTGGCTATAGCTTAGAATTTTTTTATTTTATTTTTGCATTTGATGTACGTATATCCAATGCATGTGTAGCTGTTCATGTTTAAATAATCATTATTATTTTTCATTGTCTCTTGGGTTCCTGTGACTTTGTCCTCCCCTCCTGTGTTCTGCTGACCTGTGCCACAATGCTCATATAACTTCTTTCATAGAAAGAGAGCGGGAGGTGCCTAAGAGACACTTTCCTTGGACCATTTGATAGGACACAACAGGAAAAGATTTGACCAGAACTGTATACAAATCTGAATTCTGCACTTCGGTCATCTGATTCATATTTTTCTAGCCATGGGGAGTGGTAAGGGGAGCACTTAGACTCCACTCCTCAAACCCCATGAAGTCCTGCAAACCTCTCTTTCTGGCTTTGGACATTTTACCAAGCATGGGCTTGATGATATCTAGTAACATGTTTTCGTTTAGTGATTAAAACAGGTTTAGGCAAGGTAGTCTTCCTAATAAATCATTAAGCAACTGAGAGGCAAGTGAACTTGAGAAAACAAAAACTGAACAGCTTTCTAAATTCTCCTAGAATGGGAGTGGAGGTCCTGTGGCCCTTCAGATTTTGTTGGACTCCAGTTCCCATCTGCTCCAGTCGGCTTGGATGGTGAGAGGGGCTGATGCTAGCTAGAGTTTCACAGCAATTGTGGAATCGCTGCAGGTGCCCCACCCTGATCTAGAATTAGGAGTTTTAGAAAACGGCCCTCCAGTTTCACTAGCGATACCGTACCTCACCAAAACTCTCCAGGAACTTCATTCCTATCAAACTCTTTAGGGCCATTTCACATGCGATGTACTTGAAGTGTGTTAGTTAAACATGTGAAGTATGACTGCAGTAAACTAAGCTAAACAACTCTCTTGCGTATAAGTGTGTTTGTCACTGAGGCAAGCTTTTGCTCTTGCAGTGCCTTGTTAAATGTGCACTTGTGGCTGGCTAGAGTTTGCATTGGTTCACAACCCTTAGTGAAGAGCCACACAGATAACACTGGAAGTCTCTCACTTATACTTTCTGTTGATTCGTTGTTAACTTTAAGGAGGAAAGGATGTGAAAAACAAAACCACCCAACTGTTTTACCTCTTTGACGTGCAAGAATACGGCATTATCAACTTCAGCCTCATTATTTGATCTGTAACTTTTATTTCCTGTTGCTGGAAGTCTAAAACACTGTTGCAAATGTGAGTGATTCATAACATCCACCCTTTCCCCATGCAATTGATGTGTGTGACCATCCTGCATTAAATCCCCCTCTGTGCTCCATTTTAATCAACTGCCTCCTCTTGTTTATGTGTGTCTGCCACACAGGATTATGGGAGTGACAAAGATCTGAAAAAGAGAAGCAAGGGCAGCTGAAAAACCTCCTAAAATTGCTTATAGGCCCCAGTCGAGCCTTCTGCTGTGCCTTCCTTTTTATATACCATTGTTTTACGGGATTACCACCTGTTCTGGGTCATAGCCCTTGTGATTCTCATGCAAGTGGCCTTTTAAGTAGGAACTTTTGAACTCTGCCAAAATACCTGGAACACGATTTGGCCCCCACATTTTTTACTCTGAATTATTCATCTAGCCTTTTATATGTTTCCCAAATCCTGCTTTTTATTACTTCCTCATATATGTCTGCGAAAAGGGGGTGGCCTTTTTTCCTTTATTTTTTAACATAGGTATATAATTTTAGCTTGATTGTTTTGAATGTGATACATTTTAACATTGCAAAGAACCCCTGGTGCTAGGGGTGGGGCTGACTACAAAGCTGAATAAACCTATACATTATCTGGAAGTATGCCTGTGATTTGGAAATAATGTCTGCAGCTCTGCAGTTCTGCCGCATTGCAATTCTGGGGTCACCAACAAGACACCCATGGTTGTCAGAGTTCTCATTAATATTTTCCATGGAACTCATGATAGGTCTCAGTAAGTAGCCCCTCAACAAACCACAATTTCACCAAATACTATGTGCTGTTCCTGCCCAGTCCTGTTTGCACTTGCTCGCTCTCTCCTGCATTAAACAAACACCAATAATCATGCCCCTCATGTAACTGGATGCCAGGATTGGACATGTACTTTTCATTCTATTTTGAACAGAAATGAGATGCAAATAACATCTCTCTCGAAGCACAGGAGGCACCTTTTACTTAATGATGGAAGGGGGCATGGCTACACAATTTTGTCCTGTCTTTTTTCATGTGGCAGCCATTTTGTGACTGGTGCTTACAACAGTTTCTCAAAATTCCAAATTGTAGAGTTGGAAGGGACCTTGGGCCAGGACCCAGGGCCAACCCCCTGCAATGCAGAAATCTCAACTAAAGCATACATGACAGATGACCACCCAACCTCTGCTGAGAAACCGCCAAAGAACAATAGTGCACCACTTCCCAAGGGAGTCCATTCCACTGTCAAGCAGCTTGGTGACCTTACCTGATTTAGATCTTACCTCACTGGAGGACAAAGTAGTTTGCTGTCTCTCGGCAAGCCTGCCTGCCATTGTTGTCGGACACACTTGGGCAGTTGACCCTGGCTGATGCCTGGCCTAGGTCTGCGAACTGTCACTTAATAATTTTCCACAATGCCCCTGATACAGCATTGCTGCAGGGCATTGTGGGAAATATATAATGGTAGCTTGTAGATGGTCAATGACGCCAAGTCAGCCCATGGTCAGGGGACCAGCAAAAGAGCACTTTTTGTTAAGAGCATCTCTCTAATATTGAGATGGTTCTGGGCATCTGCAAAGTTTAGGTTCAGGCCATAAAGCTCCACAACATGGCGAAACTTGGTACCAGTTTGAATGAGTCAAAAAACATATAAGTTCTAGACTCTAAAGCATCAAACAAGGGTCAGTAGGACTGGACGCAGTCAAAGCCAAACGGGTGGAGATTCAAAACAGCAATTGGCTGCCTTGACGGATTCACTTCAGAAAACTGAACCACATGGCATTAGTGCTATAAGCAGGGGCTTATCAGCCTAACTTTTAAAAAACAGGCATGTTCCCCTGTGCCAGCTACTATAGTACTTCTGTTTCAACCCTCTCACCCCCACCCCAAATCAAAACCAGTTGTTTAGAGGAATTCCATGGGGGATGATGGTAACTCTTCAGCTTAGTGGATTTGGAGAATGACACTGTTGTTTTGAGACTAAGGAAAGTCCTAACAGTGTGTGAGTTGAAGCAATTTGACAACAAAAGAAGAAGGAAAAAAAGAGGAACCTAGAAGGAATGACGCACATACAGCAATTATCCTTCCCAATTCCTGGTGTGTTCTGGCTCTTGGGTTATTTGAATGCTGTAAGAAGCTTTTCGTGTAGAGAATGTCCCATTTTTTCTATTGCCTTTGCGGGTGGCACTGCCTTGCAAAGCCTTCTCAGCCAAGGTTGAGAAACATGTTTGGGGTGGAGTCTTCCCACCACCTTGGACTCTGAGGGCATGTGCACGTGTTTGCTGATGAAATGGTCAATTGTCACCTGCCCATCAAGCATGCTGTGCAGTACGGGAGGCAGGAGATGCTTGCATTTTGTTTAGATTTTCTTTTATTCTAGACTTTCTGTCCTTGATTTGGTCAACAGGCCCTCTAGGCAGCTTTTGCTAAAGAATAATCAATATGTATAAATTGCAGCCAGTAGGACAAATTTGTTAAAAACAACCTTTTTTGGGTAAAACAAATTACTAAAGACAGTTCCTAAACAAATTCAACAGCATTTTAAAATACGTAGATTTAAAAATAATAATAATAATAAATTGAGACAGACTAGGGTAAGTATTTTTGGGATCTCATTGGGCACTTTGTGCATACTTTTGATTTTCTTCTTATCTCCAGCAAGGCAAGAACCAAAATGGCAGCTCCCAAACCTGAAATTCTCACTCTTCAGTCTTCCCTGTACCACATTGTGAACTGGGGTGCTATAGCAGCAGAGTTGATGCCACCTTGTGTGAGCCTAAAGTTGTTTACTGAAAACAGCATCTCTTCCTGCTGTTTGCAGACATGCTCCCCACCCCCTGCTATGGGCGTGCGATTCTAGCTGTGCACAGATCCAAAATGTTGACCAGGAATAGTATTTAATTACCTATTTATTTTGCACACCAAGATCCCAAAGTGGGATGAGCAGTGACAATTTATACTGGTGGTGTGTAAATCCTTTCAACATTTAATGTGGTGCGACCCAGCCAAGGTAAAAAAGAAGACGGGCAAGTGGCCATGCCTGGAATCCAAGAGTTGGTTTGTGTATTAAAGGTCAAAAAAAGTCTGATACATTTCTGAATGAGGCCTGGGTTCTTTCTCTATAATTGATGTAAATTTGGCAAACCTTCCTGATGTTTTGCATAATATATTCTGCAATTTTTACTGTTTCCCCCTCAAATAATTTTGTACTGCTAGTCATGAGAGAAAGAGCAAGGATATGCTACTGAGATCTGATCCTTAACCACTAGAAATCTTATTCAGGCTTCTGAGATTTCAGGCTTCTGCGGTTTCAGTAGGTATTGTCTGCACACTCTCAAGTATATCATTTCACTCATAAGGACTCAGATATTTTAAAAATTCTTATAGTTATTGAAAGCTGAGATACTGCTGAAAACAATTCCCCAGGCTCAGAATGTGCTCAGAGGCACCCTGTTCTTTTAGGCGGAGGCCTTCCTGAAGCTCTCTCTTGACTCAAGCTTCTTATCTGTCTTTTGGGTTGTTCTCCACTGCCCCCTCCCTGGCCAGAAACGAGATGAGTAGTTGGCGAGTCCTTCGCCAAGAACTCTTGAGGATTCTTGAGAGACGCCTGCTCTACCAGATGGATTCTTTGATTAATTGGAGGTGGTGGTAACTTGGGGGGGGGGGGAATTGAGTGACACCTTCCGACGTCAGAGCTGCAGTAGAGTTCAGAATCTGAGTTGGAGGGTCAAACAGATACTTTCTCCAAGGCCGACTGAAATGTGATCATCTGTGTCTTGCTCAAGTTCAAAGCAGCGGGTCCCCCCCCCCCTCTCTCTCTCTCTGTGTGTGTGTGTGTGTGTGTGTGTGTGTGTGTGTTGGTTTTTACTCTGCTGTGATCCGATACCTGCAGTAAAAGAAAACCCACCAGCCCTTATCCCTGTTGCTATGTTAGGGTCAGATCTCAGGATGATTTGCAGCAGATCCGGAAAAGGTTTCTGACAACCAGATTGTTTTGACAACAGCAATGCCAAAATCACTTTTTCCACCTAAACTAGGGCTGCTGAAATGAGGAAAGCTAACCAGGAGTGGATGTTTGTGAAATAAGGACTATGAGCCAATATATTTATTTATTTTAAAGAAAACATTTATTCAAAAGTTACAATACAGTTACAATACATTTTCAATCAATATATCCCCTTGCAAAAATATTTGTATACTGCTATACCATTAAAAGTTTATAAAAGTTCAGTTCTGGTACTGAAAGCAAATTCATTCTGTGTGTCAGTTGCACCCAGCTCTGGTTGGTAGGTCTTTGTGTTCTAGTAGATCCAAGAAACTGAAGTCTGCCCTCCACTGCTCCTAGCACTTTATTCGTCCTCCAGCAGCAAACACCCATTTGCTATTGTGTGCACATGCGGCAGGGAGGTGTTTCAAGCCGTTTTGACATCCTGGCACATGTATTTGCAGGGTACATGTCTCTAGAAGATCACGTTGCAGTGTGCACATATTACAGTTTTATGGAGAGCAATATAATCTGTTTTATGTGTAATAATTAAAAAGGTAATATTTGAAATAGCCCTGCTATGCCATTTGAATGAACAGGAACATAGGAAGCTTCTTGGTCTGATCCATTTAGCTCAGCGCTGTCTACATCTGGGGCAGACCTGTGGGGTTGTGCATATGTATTCGCTACCCTTGCTAATCATCCGTTCACCCCATCACTTTTAAAGTGCATTTCCCTGTCACTTTCCTAACCGCAGAAATCTGGAACACTGCATAAAGCAATGTTCTGTGCCCTTAGTAATTTGGCTTTGCACATCCTTCATTGCTGGATAGTAGACAATTGTCCAGTTTCAGCAGAACTGAATTAAGTGATACATGCAAGTAAGACACACACACACACACACACACACACACACACACACACACACACACTGTGATCCCAGGGAGAAGCAGCAGCTTGATGTGGCCTAATTAGAATGCTGTGCAAAATCCACTTGGTTGGTTTTTTAAATTTTTTTATTATAAGGAATTGTTCCTGGAAGGATCTTTCCTGTTTTTTGATAGTGCAAAAGCAAAAAGGAAATTTTGGGTTGTATCCAGTGTTAGTCATACTTGGAAGTAGCAGTACAGACTCGTTGAAACTAATGGGCATGACTATCTTTGGTCCATTAATTTCAATGGCCGTTCGTTGAGTTAGCCTAAAGTTTAATACAGCCCTCAGTCATTTAATCAAACTATTTGGAATTGGACTGTGCAGCAGCTGACGTAAACCACGCTGCTTTCAGAGATGGTATACATCTGACCTTAACGTTTCACTGTTGTTGCAACCAAGTATTGCAGCTTTTTTGCTTAATGTGGAGACCACTAGTGTTACTTTAGCACTTGAGCGTTGGAGCATGGTCCGTGCCTCAGCCTGTGTGCCAAATAGCTAGGATCAAAAAAATCAGCTGCATCCAATATATTCCTGTCCCAGAGGTCCCTCGTGTAATACAACCCTACAATCCTACAAATACTCCATGCTTAGTATTTGGCATAGGATTAAAGCGCAAGGCCATTACTCTGCATAAAACAACTGAACAGATTAATTGACATACAGGTTTATGTCAGAAATGCTGTCTGTTTGCCTATTTTGGGTGGGGAGGACTTGATCAAGCAGGATCCCGAGCAGTACTAAGGGATGCTATGTGTCCTCAGGTGCCACTTAGAATTATTGGGAACTGGATGCACTTGCAGAGATCATCCAGTGAGGGAGTGTAGCACAGAGGCACTCGGCATGTTTGTGTGTCCTACTAAACCATGGTTTAGTGCTATATGAGTACACTGGCCAGGGTTTGAAATTAGCAGGGCACCAGGCACATTTTGTGCCTCAAGACTCTCCATTTGCCAGCACCTCAAAAAGTCTGGATGCCATTTTTTGTGCCTGGCTGCCACTCAAGCATTACTGAATTGAAGATGTGCTTTGAAGCCTCAATGTATATGTTTAGACAATATGTTAAGGAGTTTAACAATAAAGAGTAGTGTGTTTTGAAAACTGAAGTATGGTACCAACATTTTTATTGTAAACACCAAATTAAACATGTATTAACGATTTCTGCTAAAAAGAATGTGGTAGTAACAATGTGTCACTTATGTGAATTGCGTACTAATTCATGCTTATCAAAATAATAAATAAAAAGTGTTGCTGACCCCCCTCCCCAGTGGCAACTAGACAGTCTGTTTTGGCGTCCACAACCTAGGTCCCAGAAGCCACTTGGCTCTTAGCTTTTCTACCCCAGTTTCTAACACTGACACTGTTTATGTTTGCATGCCATGTTCCTCTTTTCCTTTTGTGTGGTTAGAAGCAGGTGTTGGAAAGCGTTCACTTTTATTTTAACTTAACCAGTTTGGACCACAGCGGTCAGTCTATCCCTGTCCTAGAATGGGTGTAACTTGTGCAGCAGCAATAGCTGGTAAAAGGCACTTTTGTGTCTCTATTGACAGTGGGGGATCTAGGAGCACCTGCACTCATACCCACCTGCTCAGAGACTCTGCACCTGCGCCTTCACAGAGAGTGCAGCCCTGTCCAAATCAGGCTGCTTCTGTACTTGGTTGCCAGTTCTTCTTGGGGCCCAATTCTTGGGGTCCAACATTATTGTTTAAATGACTTAGGCTCCAAATAACTGAAATATAGCCTCTTCCTTATTAGCCCTTTCTCAACCCACCACGGCATCCGGACACTGGTTCAGGACCTGCACAGCCTCTCCTGACTCAGATACTACAGATAAACAGAAATCCAACTCAGTATATTATTAAGAGTACATGAAAGGGACATACTGTACTGTGAACAAAGGATAAGTTGGACGCTTATGCATGTGTTGCATTTGATTGAGCAAATAGTTGTCCAAAGAGAGTAGGGAAATGTGTCATGTTGTTCCCTTAAAAGCAGGCTGTGGCAATCCCTTTTGGCACACACATGTGAAAATACGATCCTGGGCAATAAAATACTTAATAAAATCTTTATCTTTTTTTGAGGGGGTAGGGTTTATATCTTGATGTTTGAAGATGGCTCCCAAAGTGTGTGAATTTTGAATTTCTCTGCAAGCAGCAGTGAGCTGCAGAATTTATCTTAACCGAAACCAAATGTACTTCCTTGAAACCTGAAGATGTATCCAGGTCTCCTTGAGACTTGATGCGTTCCACAGGTGACAGTCGCCTGGGGTCCTTTGCTGTATGAGACCTTTTGAAATGGATAGAAGCTGCACAAAAACCCCAAATCTGTTTCAAGAAGGCTTGTGCACAAAAAATTCCAGGGTTTTTTTTGCCCTGTATTGTTTGGCACATCCCATCTATATGGTATGTTCCTGCTCTTTTCAAAACACTTGGGATATCTTGATGTTCAAAAGATTAAGAGCAGAGCTACTCCCTTTACACTAGCTAGTTTGAGCCAAATGTAGGCTCTAGGAATTATATGTAAACGGATTCAAATCCAACATTTTTATAGCCAATAAAATTGGGGCCCTAAAAAAGTCACACCCCAGATATCCTCTTCAGAGTTTCACTTGCCCTTCCCTCCTCTCAATTTAAGAAGCTGTTTGCAAAACCTTGCAAAAAGAATTTGCCATTGACCCTGTTCAGTGGTCCATCTCAAGGTGAGTGTTATCTGTACATGCCATCTTCCCCACCCCCCACTGCCCAGTGCTACTCAAATGCCAGGTTGCTGCTGTGTCACTCACTCTCTCCCCTATATCCTATGATAGGCATAGGCAAACTCAGCCCTCCAGATGTTTTGGGACTACCACCATCCCTAGCTAACAGGACCAGTGGTCAGGGGTGATGGGAATTGTAGTCCCAAAACATCTGGAGTTTGCCTGTGCCTGTCCTATGGCTTGCCCACCAGATCTAGTCACTCTGTCTGTTTGAAGAGGTATATATCACAGCTTACCTCTGTCTTTTACACATCAGTAAATGATCCCTGAAAGGCAACAGAGTTCAGTCTTCATCCACTGTTGTGAATTTTCATCTTGGTATCTTTCAATTAGCTGGCACTCAGAGGTACTAAGGTGGCCTGTGGTCTGCTTTCAGGACCACAGGTTTGAAATATAAGGCAGTTCATGCTTAGCAAAGTCATTCTTAGCTTTGGATCTCTGCTTTGATGCATCATGCCAGCTTTTAATTCGATTGCCAATGAGCTGTTCTGCCTTACAAGTATGGCAGTGTGAAGACATTTTGGGGTATTTGTTTTTGGAACAGACTAGGAGTAATTTGTAATCCAACTATCTGAATGTGACCCACTTGGCTCAAAAAACTGATGCAAACCTTTGTGGTGGATGGGCTGTTTTTGGCTTCACGGTCCATACATTTGTTCTGACCTGGTTTTGTAATAGGATATGAATGTGCAATACATTATACCAGGTCTCAGGCAGCGGCTACAGAGCTGGGAATTTATTAATAAGGATAAATTGCTCTTTTGAAGGGATTTTCAAAAGATATGAAGCAAAATTCTCTCCTCGGGGCATCAAGCTGTGGAGAAGATCCCATCTTACCAAAAAAAGGCACTTTGCCTTTTGCTTGCTTTTAGAACTGCTGATTCCAGTAGTAAATTGATACCCAAAGCTAACACAGTTCTGTCATCTTATCTGCCATTGTTATTGACACAGCAGTACCGTGTTGCATAGAAGAGGCATGAGGGAAATTAAAACAAACATTCATCTCTGTTGTAGCATAGGATGGAATGGGGGTTGGGAAACACCCTCTCCCTTCTGAAGGTCGCCTTGGAAATGTTTCACCAAAACTCTCCTGGCTTTTCCCCTGCTCTGTGAATTTGCCCTTGTCTTGCCCTGTGCCTTAATACGCTGCTGTTCTTGCACGGGGGTGCCAATTGGTGAGAAGGTCTGGTGTCTGCATGGCTGAGCAAATGTGGAATCTACACCCTTTAGTGGGGGGGGGGGGCACATGTTTGCTGAAGTGGTGTTTGCAAGGTGCCCAGAAATCTCTTACCAAGCTGAGTGCATTTTCACAAAAAGAATTAATTATGCAAAAGTGCATGCCAAGAACAACATGGTTTTGGAATTTATGAGTCATTAGCAAAGCATAATGACCAAAGCTTGAACTTAGTGTGCCACGGAGAGGGCATTTAAAACAATTAGGCATTTAAACTCTGAGCCGTTAATGGCAGCAGGCAGAAGCAGAATCGGCAGAGATTTTTTTTTGGTCGATACTGCTTTTGGATAAAAAGCAATTTCATCTACTTTCGCCAGACTGAACTTTGTATGTTTTATGTGAATCATGCAAAACACAACAGTAGTTCTGGTGGAATTTTCATGCGCAAGAGTGATGATTTCATCCCCAATATCTTTGCTTGCAAGTCGGGCACTGCCCATCAAAGGCAAAAGAACACCAAGTCCAGTCAACAACAGACCCTGTGGCATTCTTCAACTAAAAAGACATGAGACAGTTAGAAGACTGACGCCACCATGTTTCTAGCTGTCATGCCATTGGTCCATGGCCTGGTCCACTGTCACAGATTGCTTTGTGTTGTTCATGGAATTGGCTATGCTTTCTGCTGGGCAGAGTGCACTCAGAACTCCAGCAGCAAAAGCCCTCCTAAGTCAGAAAAAGGCAGAGCCTGCCTTCTACTCATTGGCAGCTGTTTGCATTTGTGCACATGGATCACATGCCTAGTGCACATGAACATAAGCAAGGAGGCCATGTATTCATCTTCTGGTCTTGAATTTTACTGGATGGGATGATGTTGGAATTAAGTTAGTGGTAGCCACTTTTTTTTTTAAGGAAGTGAGCCAGATATCGAGTCCAAAGTGTATATATTTACATTCCACATTTCTTCTGTCATGGAAATCAGGGAGGTGTGCTGAGGGTTCCCAGGCCGTCCCTATCTAGGCTCTTGCCAGACTCAGACTTGTTCAGTGTCAGCAAAGCTGTGGCTGTTACCATGTGCCTTCAGGTCATACCCAGGGCAAGCACTTCAGTCCACCAGAACTGATTTTCTCCTTGAGACTCTGACGTACTTACAGGTGAACCCAGGATTCCCCAGAACACAGTTCACAATCTTACCACCCTAGAGCAATTGCAGCAGGTGGTCTCTGGGGTATTTATTTCTCAAAATGTATATACCAATTGATAGTTGTTGTTGTTGTTTTTTAAAAAAACCCTTATGAACCAGCAAACTTAATTCCTACTTTTCCTTGAGCCAAGGTGACTTTGGGCTTCAGGCATATACTTTGTGGAGCTTTTCTTTTTTTCCTTTGAAAACTGAGGTCCACCCAGTAGTGTCATGAGTACAGTACAGGGCAGAGCCAGATTCGAAATGGTGCTGAGGAAATGGTGCCAAATACCTACAGCACCTCATGAGTCATGCACTGGAATGACGTACCTCTACAAGCACAAATCTACATCTGGGTTACGGTAGGTCACGTATTCTAGCAACCTAATTTAGGGGTCAGGGAAGCCCTTTTGTGTTGCTGTTGTAAACCAGAGTCTAGAAGCCCTTGCAGATCTACTGCATGAGGCATCACGGTCTCGTACAGGAGTTGCCATCCTTTTTGGGCTCAAGGGCACATTTGCAAACTGAAGAAACTGTTGTGGGCACCACAGTTGAGCATACCCCACCCTTATTTTATTATTTTAAGAAGCCTAACCAGATTACATGCTCATTGTGTTGTGACTATGTGTTAAGGTTAAAAGGTTGCGGGATTTTATTATCTAAATCAGACTTGTAGGTCTCTCTTGTTCCCCCTCCTGCCACTCCCCCCAAAAGCCCCCGAAATAGTTTGTCTCTTTGGATCATTATTTGCAAAGGAAAAGATAGAAAAGGCTACTGCAATGTTACCATAGTTTCAGTGCAGGATGTAGTTTCTATGGTTACAAGTCACAATGACATAGACAGTGGAGAGCTACCTCTTCTGGGTGAATTTTAAAATCTCAATCGACTCTTTTTTTTCTAAAAACAAACAAACAAAAACAAACAAAAAACAATATATAATGTCCTGTTTGTTTTTTTTAAAATATTTTTTATTGCTTTTTCCAGGGTCAGATACATCATCAATAACTAAACAAAAGCGGTTTTACAAAGTAAGAAAAAAAAGATAAAAGACAAAAGATTCACATTTTCCAACATTTTTCATGATCCTCTGGACTTCCCCACATCCCCCGCACCCTGCATTCTTTGTAAAAAATAAAATTTCAGCAAATTGATACCTTGTTTCATGTGTTTTTGTACTTTCGTCTAATTATATTTTAAATTTAGAATGCTTATTATTAGCTAACTTCTTTCCATCCTCCCTCCCCAAAATTAGGGACATTACTCTAAATTTTAAACTTTTCACGGTCATAACTTAATTTCCCCCATTTTCAAATCTCCATACTGAAGCATATTTTTCCAATAACTTAGCAAATTCTCAACATTCATATAACTTATAATGCTTTTGTAAATAGTCCTTAAATTTTTTCCAGTCCTCTTCCACTGCCTCTTCTCCCAGGTCCCGGATTCTGCCAGTCATTTCGGCCAATTCCATGTAGTCCATCAGTTGCGTATGCCACTCTTCCAGCGTGGGTAGCTCCTGTGCCTTCCAGTATTTAGTTATAAGGATTCTTGCTGCAGTGGTTGCGTATAAAAAAAACGTTCTATCCTTCTTTAACACTCTCTGGCCCACAATGCCCAGGAGGAAGGCTTCTGGTTTCTTGTGGAAGGTATACTTAAATACCTTTTTCAACTCAGTATATATCATTTCCCAAAAAGCCTTCACCTTCGGGCATGTCCACCAGAGGTGAAAGAATGTACCTTCAGCTTCCTTACATTTCCAACATTTATTATCAGACAAATGATAAATCTTTGCGAGTTTGACTGGGGTCATGTACCACCTGTATATCATTTTCATAGTGTTTTCTTTCAAGGCAGTACATGCCGTGAATTTCATACCGGTGGTCCATAACCTTTCCCAGTCTTCAAACATAATGTTGTGCCCAATATCTTGTGCCCATTTTATCATAGCTGATTTAACAGTCTCGTCTTGAGTATTCCATTTAAGCAACAAGTTATACATTCTTGAAAGCACTTTCGTCTTAGGTTCAAGTAATTCTGTCTCTAATTTCGATTTCTCCACCTGGAAGCCAACTTTTTTATCCTTTTTAAAAATTTCTTGTATTTGGGCATAATGTAGCCAGTCTCGCACCTTATCTTTTAATTTTTCTAAACTCTTCAACTTCCAATTGTCTCCAACTCTTTCTATTATCTCACCATATTTTGCCCAGCCACCCTCCATGTTGAGTATTTTTGAGGCCTGTTTGGATAATGACAGTATTTTTTGTTTGGTCTCAATACTTTCTCCTGGGAGTACTTTAATCTGAAAATGAGTCTCTTGTCAGATTAAGTGGAGGTTGTCCATGAGTTCAGCTGCCCCTTGATCAGATGTGGAACTGCTAGGGCAAATTGCCACAGATATTTGCTCCAAGAAAATCAGAAGTAATTATCTGGCTCTGTGAAAGTGTCCTTTGTGCTGCAACGAGTCAGAGTTGTGTAAACAGACACACACACACACACACACACACAAAAGAGCTGACCAGCATGTTCAGGATCTTGTGTTATGGACCTTTTGGGATTATTGCCACTTCAGAAGTGGGAGACTTATGTCATGGAAGGCGTGTGTGTGTGTGTGTGTGTGTGTGTGTAGGTAGGTATGTTCTGTCCCTAGAGAGGACTTTTTTTTTTTAATGATGGAGAGGGGACTCCCAACTTGAAATCCATGACCTGCATTCTGAAATGGAACACTTTTTTGAGAGTGATGCCACCTCAGATTTAGGATGGCTGCTTTCACGTTGCCAAAAATGGGGCATGCGAAAAGAACACAGATTTGCATATGCCAAGTTATATGTATAGGTGCCCATATAGAAATAATGGGGAAGACTGTGACCAGGTGAGTTGTGTACCTGCTCAGTCTGCTGTCCAGGTGTTCCTTGTAGATGGGCAACTTCAAGGCCCCTGCATATCTCCCTTCAGAGTGATCCTTCAAATATAGGATGGTCTGCAAATTTAATTAACTTTAGAAGTTGTTCACCACCACTGCCACCCTCCGAGAGTGGAAAGTTCTATCATATAAATTTTCCCGCTGACAGTAGTGAAAACCAAATAGAAAGCGGTAATTAATTCCCCTCCCCAAGTGACTGTCCCTTGGAAGTGTGTATTTTTATCTACACAATTTCTCTCTGCTGAAATCTAAGGTTGCCATACATCCGGAATTTCCTAGACATAGCCGGGATTCGGCTGTTGTCAATATTGTGTGGGTGGAAATTGCTGGAAAATTCAGGAAAATCCAGACGTATGGCAACCCATGTTGGAAGTGTAGATTTCACTGAATTTCCTTAAAAAAATAAAAAATCTTAAAAAACGGTTTTTGTTTTGATTTTGCAAGAAAAGCTGAACAACTTTGGCCAAAAACCAAACCAAGCCAAACCACCACACCTTCCCGAAAGCTCAACAACTTTTGCGCCTTGATTTTCACTCTTTGAAATATGGCAGCCCTATTAAATTAGACTGGTCTAAAGTTTTCATCTAAAGCCAGGGTAGGGACCCTGTTGCCCTCTAGAAGTGGTTGCCCTTTACCATCGGGTCCCAGGGCAAGTTACAACAATTTAAAATTCAGTGTTCAAAACAGTTTAAAACAAAGCTGTTGAGTTACCATATCTTAAAACACTAGAATAAATTTAATAAGGCAGCCCCTGCTCCATGGAGATTACATCAGGAAGCTGGGCTACAATTCCTATCTGAGGTGACAAATGTTGTGTGCATCTTTCCTTTATATGAATTATGCTACTACCTGTGAGAGGTTGCTGTTCGCCCACATGCCATGTGGATCAAGGCACATTATATGTACATGAATCATGAAGGGGGGAGGCTAGAAGGGGGGTGCACTCCATGGGCAGGATTCGCCTAAAGAGTCCTGTCAGTGGAAGCCTGTCACAAGTTTTCCCACTTGTGCATCACCATTCCACCCCCCCCAAGCCTCTCAGAATTGGATTGTGTGGTCAGGAGAACCCCCAGAAGAAAGTGTGGAGGGAGAAGAAGTAGGATCATTCTAACAGGCTAGCTGAGATACTTTCACACTGAAATTCCTCCCAGGATCTTTACCTACAAGGCACCAGATTGGAGAAGACTCTTCTAAGCACCCAGCACTGACCAGTCTTAGAGGGAGTATGTTAATCTAGTCAGGGTGGGAGAACTTCTGGCCAGGGGACCAGACATAGCTTTCCAAGCCTCTCCATGTGGTCCTCAGGTCTCTGCCCAGGCCACACCCCTCTCCTCTTGAGGTCACATCTTTCACTGGCCCTGCTCTGCCCCCTCCTCTAGTGGTTCTGTCAGGCTGAAATGTGTCTTATCTGTGAAAATGCTACTTTCCTGGACGAAGAGGGGTGGCTGGGTGTGTGACCTCACTACTAGTATGCAGCCCCTGGCAGGTTTTCCAGGAGGGCCCGTGGCCCTTGGGCTGAAATGTTCCCCACCAGGAGATTCTAGATGTGCTGAGCTAACATGACAGATAGAAACATGCTGTTCTATTCTGAAAGATCACAGTTGTATCAGCTGGGTGCACTGGCCACGTTCTGTGGCCTATATTCCTGGAACGAGCCACAGTGCTTCCCACTTCTAGTGTTGCATGGTCAGCCGTGTGCGTGCATGTGCTTTGCGGTGGTGGGTGAAAGCGACTCTGATGTCCAGCTATGACTCCCTCTCCAACGTGTTTGAAAATTTTCTCTTCACTAGGCTTTTAATGTGTATTAATCCAACCAGCTGTTAGTCCTCAGTGTTGCTTTTTATTCTCTATTCTTCCCATTGCTTTTTTTCAGTTTGCTGCTCTAAAGATTTTTGTTGCTATAAAAATGCCCCGGAAGGAGGGAGCATTGCAGCCAAAATGCATTATAAGAAATACAGTGGTACCTCAGCTTACATACGCTTCAGGTTACATACGCTTCAGGTTACAGACTCCGCTAACCCAGAAATAGTACCTCGGGTTAAGAACTTTGCTTCAGGATGAGAACAGAAATTGTGCTCCGGCAGCGTGGCAGCAGCAGGAGGCCCCATTAGCTAAAGTGGTGCTTCAGATTAAGAACAGTTTCATGTTAAGAACGGACCTCCGGAATGAATTAAGTACTTAACCCAAGGTACCACTGTATTAAATGAAAAACGAGAAGTGAGAAAAAGAGTGGTGAACTGGATTCATGTTGTCACCAAGATCCTCAGGAGGCAATCAGCAACAATTTACTCACACTGCAATTTCCACGAATTTCTGCTTTTGAATGGGAAACATGATACACAATTGTGATTTAGATTGGTGCTGTTCTGTTTCTTACAGAACCGGGAATATGGTGTGCAGCTAAGCCAATTGTGCATGTAATATGGAGCAGTGATTTGGATCGGCACTGCTGGCTGTGCTTTTGAACAAGGAACACAGTGTGCAATTAAGCCAATTATGCATGCGATGTGCAACAGTTTTTCAGATCCGTGTTGCTTGTCTGTGCCTTGGAAAGAGGGAACGTGATGCGCAGCTGAGTGATAGTGATTTCGATCTGTACTGATGGTTTTGCTTTCAAATGTGGAACATCATAAAGTGTGAATCAAATTGCAGCTGGTGATAATCGGCAGGTCCTTGTGGCCCACCAATACATTCTGACCTATGCATGTGAATTAGGCCTTAGAAAATGTACAGGGATTATGCAGCAACTTACTCACTCATTCATTCATTCATAAAATGTATACACCACTTGATTGTAAAAAAACAACAACAACAAACCCTCAAAGATAAAACAATAAAAGCCAGAAAAATTCACAACCATACTTTAAAATATGCAGAAGTTAAAACACTAAAACAGATTTAAATTATCAGTTTTCTAAGCATCTGGGTGGGCTTGTCTGAAGAAAGAATGTTTTAGCAGTCGCTGAAAAGAGTACTCAAGTGGAGCTGCCTGTATGATCTCAATAGGCAGGGAATTTGCTGCTGCTGCTGCTGCTGCTGCACTAAATGATTTGAGTTCTTAGAAATGCATAATGGGTATTATGTGGCGTCTTAAGCTTTATGTCCTAGCAAAGTTTATGGCTTCACTCTCCCTACATTTATGACACTGACAAAGTTGTTTGGGTGGGGTGGCAGTATACCTTTACAGTATTTGCTGGATAAATAGCAAGCAGATAAATAGCTTAAGCAGAACTTGACACTCCTTGCCTTTCTGGTAATGTTTGACTATGAGCAGCCCGTGGTTGGCCTCTTTTTCCAGAGGAGAAAATCAGTTCTTCTTTGTATGCTATGCCCATTTTGTGTTTATGAACAGGCCAGACACGTACATAAGGCGGGGGTGGGGGGGGGATGGACGAACGACGACTTCTCTACTTGGCAAAAATGTTTTTGTTTTTATTTACTTAGAATAACTTTTGGGATTCCTTTTTGGGGGTAAAATGCAATCCTATCATGATTTGAAAAGGCATACTAAAACCTAGGTAAAGGTAAAGGGACCCCTGACCATTAGGTCCAGTCGTGACCGACTCTGGGGTTGCGGCGCTCCTCTCGCTTTATTGGCTGAGGGAGCCGGTGTACAGTTTCCGGGTCATGTGGCCAGCATGACTAAGCCGCTTCTGGCGAACCAGAGCAGCGCACGGAAACGCCGTTTACCTTCCCGCCGGAGTGGTACCTATTTATCTACTTGCACTTTGACGTGCTTTCGAACTGCTAGGTTGGCAGGAGCAGGGACAGAGCAATGGGAGCTCACCCCGTTGCGGGGATTCGAACCGCCAACCTTCTGATTGGCAAGTCCTAGGCTCTGTGGTTTAACCCACAGCGCCACCCGCGTCCCTATACTAAAACCTACTAATAGTTAAAAGACCCCACTAGCCCCAAATCTACAAAAAATCAATACAACTGAGAACCCTCAGTGATACAGTAGGAATTGCCTTTTCCAACTTGGAAAAAGGCTTTTGAGAATGCCTGTAGTTATATGAAATCTAGTGGAATCCCAGTGGCAATGCATTTGAAAGTTGTAGGGCCACTACAGAAAAGGCCTTCTCTCCTGTGCCTGCCAACCTGACTGCTGTCACAGGCAGACCTGTGAGAACATAAGGATATTAGAAGAGCCCTGATAGATCAGGTCAAAGGCCAATCCAGTCCATCATCCTGTTGTCACCGTGGCCAACCTGATGCCACAATAGGGAAGCTTGCAAGAAGAACATGAGTAAAGTACCACTCTCCCCACCTGTGAATCCTGGCAACATGTATTCAGAGGCATACTGCCTCCTTACAGTGAAGGTAGAACATAGCCATCATGAGTAGTCATTGCTAGCCTCTGTTGAAGTGCCTCTAGTCATGGTTTAAACTCATGAGCAGACTGATATGGGTGAAGATGGGCATTTAGGCAATTCATTAAAATGGTAGCAACAGAGTCTAGGAAATTGGAGTTGCATTTAAGCATAACAAGCAAATTTCTAGACCGCTTTGTTGCTGTAAAGTGCTGGCATGATTTCAGTTCTGTGCTTGGAACAGGAACTTCTAAACCACATATCAAAAACTGTATGGCAAAGAGGAATGTGACCTGTCCCTCTTCTCCCCTGAGAAACCCTAGACAGCTGTTGCTGCAAATTCCCTTATTGCAGCCCTGGCTGTGTTCTCTGGGGATATCTCACGTCTGTGGATTTTGCTTCTGTGGTTACACAACTGACAACTTTCTACTTATTCTATCCTTCATATTGCAAACTCAGTATGTAGCCAAAACATAAAGGGGGAAAGATGGAGGCCACAGATGGAGGGACCAGGTCTTGTACAGGCAGCCCAGGGTTTAAAGCAGGCACCCCCAAACTCTGCCCTCCAGATGTTTTGGGACTACAACTCCCATCATCCCTAGCTAACAGGACCAGTGGTCAGGGATGAGGAGAATTGTAGTCCCAAAACATTTGGAGGGCCGAGTTTGGGGATACCTAGTCTGAAGGGTCTGAGGTAGATCATGTGCTGAAAGACAGCCAGAAACACCAGGTTCTGGATTATGTAGGCAAGGACTCAGTGACAAGCTACTCAGGTTCCTCAAGTCACCTGGCCTTGACTGAGTTGATGAACTGCAGTATCTTCTCTGGCCATTTATAAGGATGGTGCTGTAACACATGGGATATCAGGTCTGAAACTCCTTCAGCCCTCAAGCTGCTTTTCTGGAGCAGGGAGTCAGTGCCTGAGCCCTGCTACTTGGGAGGCCCCAATTCAAGTACTTTGGTGCCTTACACCTTATCACAACCCTATAAAGGAGATGAATACTATTATCCCCACATTGCAGATGGGTGGGGATGAGACTGAGAGGGAGAGTCACTTATCTAGGGGTAGCAGAAGTAGTTGAGGGGTATCTCTTGTCAGCGGTACCCTTGAACTCAGGACTCCCTGATTTGTAGTTCAGGCTGTCTTCCCATGCAGTCTTAGCCTGAAGAGGCAGGTAGAGTTCAGTCAGTGGGCCATGCCAGTTATTCGAGCCGTTCATCTAGGAGTGAGCAGTGACAAAGTGGTCAGAGTTATTTTCCCCCACTCACTGGTTGCTGGCAACTTCTCTAACTTCTGCAAATGCATGGGGGACGTTGAACAGGCACAGCTTGGAGTTGAACTGGCTTACCTTTTGTATGACACCCATGTGGTTAATATGTTTCCTCGGCTTAAAAATAAATCAATTGACTGCTAGCCACAACTGCAAAATATATCTTTGATGCCTCAAAGTACAGTAAGGGCATGTATGGAAATATACTTGGCAGTCATTAACAGCTCTGATAGCAGCTGGAAGGGGGGTGGGAATTAGCCACTGACCCCCTGTGCAATCCTAGTATTGTACATTAACCAGCTCTCAAATCGAACACGCAGTTTATTTTCCTAATCCCTCTGACCCAGTACAGTAACACTGCGAGGTTGCTGGTTAACGTGAACCTGTGTTCTCATCTTGTTCTCTCTCTTGCTCCTAAATAAACAACACTAAACTTCGGCCTGCTCTCTCTTTTTGTTAACCTCTTCCTTCTGGAGAAACCACAGCATTTCCCAGCAAATGTACCTTGAATTATGCAATGAAAGCAGAAACTTCAGTATCTCTCTCCATTGTAAGGGATGTTGTTTTCAGGTATCTCTTGCAAGCAGCTGCAGAGGGAAGGGTGCAATGCTACTTCAGGTTTCTGTTGGCTGAAAAGCAGAGGACAGCCTGTTCGTCCTGCATGGCAGCTTGGCAGCAGCTCAGTAAACCCTACTGTTTTTGCTGCGTGCCCAGGATTGCAAAAACTAGGGAGTTGGCAAATACATGGCAGGCTGGGATTCAAGCCTGGTGAGCTGCATTTAGGCTGGTGGGTCAGATCTGCTGTAGGCCAATGCGTTCAGCCAGAATACCAGACCATGGTTTGTAAATACATACTATGGTTTTTTGATGCCTCTCTGAACCTATGGTTTATGAAGGGTTGCTAAACCAGGAGTTCAAACTGTTCTCATCATCGTCATCATTTACTTAATTAATTAACCATGGTTTGAAGCTGGTTTGCTGACCACAGTTTGTGCTAACTGGATTGCTGCTCTTCAGCCTCAAGAAGTCGCTGCACCATGAAGATGGATATGAACTTAGGAAACTGGAGGGTGAAAGCTGTAAACCATGACTTGCCTGTTGTACATCTGGAAGTATCGGTTCTTAACTAAGGTTAGCAAAACAATATGCAGGGGTGATGTTCAAACCGAACCCATAATAAGGGATCTGAGGTGCTTTCAGAAAGGCCTCCTTTTTTTTTTTCTTTATTTCTCCCCATATTAAGATGTCTACTTTAAGTTGTGTGGAATCATACACTGGAGGGACCTGTCCAGGTAGCCATGTTGCTTCCCGGCCCTCTGCCCACCCTGTACCTTTTCCCTTGTGTGTCGTGCGTTTTATATTACAAGATGCTTCCTTGTTTTAATTGACTGCATGTAAGCTACAATAGGAGCCTTTATGGCTGAAGAGGCTCTAAATAAATAATAATTTCCAACAAGGTCCCAGAGTGACGTTTGATGGGTCCCTTGGGGCACCACAGAGGAATTTTAAAGCAGCCAGCGGCTTCCTGGACCCAGCTGGTGCTATCAAATAAGCCTTCAGGCAAAGAAATAAACCAGCTTGGCCGCACTGGTGGTTCCTGCTGGACCGCTTGAGCTCCAGCTGATTCCAAAGAATGTTGGTGCTGATGCTGCTGGCTCTGCAGGAAAGCCCACTTAACTCCTCCTTCACATTGCTCCATTTCTTCTGGCAAATAGCACCTCCACTGCCCTCCATTTTGCAGGAAGTGAGATATGAGAAGTGTTCATCTGAGTGTGGTGTAGAGCAGTGTTTCCCAACCTTTTTTGGGCAAAGGCACACTTGTTTCATGAAAAAAATCTCGAGGCACACCACCATGCCAGATGGGGAAAAGTCACTTTTTACTTATGTAAAAAAAAATAAAAAAATAGTAACAGCATAGAAGGTAATGGTTATCTCTTTGATGTCTGATGGGAGGGCATTCCACAGGGCGGGCGCCACTACCGAGAAGGCCCTCTGCCTGGTTCCCTGTAACCTCACTTTTCACAGTGAGGGAATTGCCAGAAGGCCCTTGGCACTGGATCTCAGTGTCTGGGCTGAACGATGGTGGCGGAGACGCTACTTCAGGTATACTGGACCGAAACCGCTTAGGGCTTTAAAGGTCAGCACCAACACTTTGAATTGTGCTCGGAAAGGTACTGGAAGCCAATGTAGGTCTTTCAAGACTGTCGTTACGTGGTCTCGGCGGCAGGTAGCAGCGCTCACAGCTTATGGACTGCACCGTGTAACAGGTGTCTGGCCCAGCAGCCTAAGGCGGACAAGCCACTGAAACAGGCATTCAGAATCCATTCATTTCATAAAACCTGCAGGGCTCAATCTCTGTGTTTGTGTATGTGTGTGTTTCTATTTTGCCCAAGGGTCTGGGGGTGGGAGAGAGCTCTTTAGCATGATGCTTTTAAAACAATTAAATTATCAACAAACAAACCTGATGATACGAATAGCAACGTCAGGTGCTACGGGGGGGGGGGGGGGAGAAGGGGGCCTACTCAGAAGTAAATACTGCGTCCAGGCGCAATTAGCACTGATTTAAGGTGCACCAAGACTGCCTAAAAACCTCACCAAAGATATGCAACAAAGCGCTTCGTTGCAGATGGGAGAGTTTGTGCACCGTGGAGGCTGGAGGGCTTCTATTCTACATGCGGGGGTTGGGGGGGCGAGGAAAATGTGCTCCGTGGTGGGGCGGGGAAGGCAAAGTTGCAAAAGCGCACTGCTCCTTCTTCCGCGGAGGGAAACGCTCCTGCGGAGGCGAGAGGCAGCGAGGAGGCGACGAGGTGAGGCTTTTGTGAGGTAGGGAGAGGAAAGACGGGGGAGGGAACCCAAGGAGGATTTGCAGGAGAGGGAATGAAGGGGAAACGCGCCTCCCACGTGGAGCACTTTTCCCCGGGAAATGCACGGGGTGGGGTCGTGGCTGATCCGTGCTGCGCGCTCGCGTCGTGCGGCCCAAAGTGCTGCAGGATCGCCAATGCAAGACCCCCTTTTAAAACCTCCCCCTCCCCCAGCTCTGGAAAAAAAGGGGGAAGGGGATGGCGTCGGCGTCGGGGTGCGGAGGCTGCCCGTGCCCGGCCAGGCGTCGGTGGCGGTGTCAGCGCTGCTGCAGTGGCTGCTCCTCCTGCGAGCAGTGAGTGGAGCGCAGCCGCAGCGGCGGCGGGGGGCGCGCGCGCTAGGGCGCAAGGCTGGCGGTGGCGGCGGGGAGCCCGGCGGAGGAAGGAACTTGTCCCTTCCCTCTGGACTCGCGCCCCCCGCAGATGTTGCGCCCGGTGCGACTGGCACCCCTGGCACCCCCCACGCTACGCCACTACTCCCACGGCACACTAGGCAATGTCCGGCGGCACACTAGTGTGCCGCGGAACACCGGTTGGGAAACACTGGTGTAGAGGTTGGAGTGTCAGACCAGGATCTGGGAGACCAGGGTTCAAATCTCCCAACTCAGTCATGAAGCTCACTGGGTGACCACAGGCCAGTGACTATAACCTATCTCACAAGGTTGTTGTGAATATAAAATGGAGTAGGAAAGAAGCCATTTTGAGCTCATTGGAGGAAAAGTGAGAGATTGAGTGATTATTTATTTATTTAGTACATTTATATTCCACCTTTTATTCCAGGGAGCTCAGGGTGGTGTACATGGCTCTCCCCTTTCTCATTTAATCCCCACAACAGCCCTATGAGGTAGGTTAGGTTGGAAGGCAGGGATCTGCCCAAGGTCAACCAGTAAGCTTCATGGCCGAGCCAGGATTTGAACCCTGGTCTCCCAGATCCTAGTCCGACATTATCCCAGCCTTTCCCAACCTGGAGGTGCCCAGATGCCTTGGACTACAGTAGTCCAAAACATCTGGATGGCACCAGGTTGGGAAAGGCTGCTCTAACCACTTCACCTTACTGGCGCTTGTAAATGTAAATATTTAAATATAAGTGAATGATCCAAAATAACACTGAGGACGTCTCCCCTAAAGAACTGCGCTGAAAGTTGCCTTGGTATAAAAACAAAACACCCTTGGCCTTTCCCTCTGAAGTCAACAGTCGTTAAAAACCTTCCCTCTGTAAATTGCAAGCAAATTACTTTTTCCATGAGCTTTCCCTCCAATGTCTGTTTGCACTGCTTGAGAAACTAAGCCTTAGCAAAATCCTTGCCACCCTCCCACCTTCCTTTTTTAATTGAGAAACCCTAGGTCTCCCTCTACCTGTTGATACTTTCTACTCTTTTGAATCTGAAGCAAGCATTCTGTGTTATCCGTGCTAGATTATATAAATAATATACAGTGACTGCACTCTGGAGGCCCTGGGGCTGACCAGCCATGTTTGTGAATGATTCCCATCTCCCCCCAGCAATGAGGCCATCTGTGGCAGCCTCAACCTAGCCAGGGTTGTCCCCCCCCCCCCCCACGGGGGGACTCCCAGGAACTCAGTTCTGGCACCTCTTCAGGTGGGCCATTGTAACAGAACAAGGAAGGTATTCATGGTGAGTTCCGGTACCTCTTTTTCTAGAAAAATAGCACCGTCTCACCCTTTTTCTTATTTCTGTGGTGCAGAATTGGCAGAGGCTCTTCCTGTAGGGTAGGCAACTGTTGCAGTGATTTGCCAGAGCCTATAAGAGTTCATTTTTGGTTGGTGGGTGGGGTGGGGAAGAGAGCCTCTCTTCTAAAGCTGGGGAAGGAGAATTAATCTCCCTGCCCACTGTTGTTACTTCACTAGATAATACTGGCTTTGAGCATACAGGAGTGGAGAAGGAAGTAGAGGAGGTCTGACAGCCACCCACGTGGATGACTTTATAGCAGGTCAAGATAAATTCATGGAGGATGAGGAGATCAGAGGAGATCGCAAAGCTGTTGCCCTCAGGTCCTGCTTGGGCTCAGATCCCCTCAGCCATCTGGTTGGCCGCTGTGAGAACAGGATGCTGGACTAGGTGGGCCGTTGGCCTGTTCTTGTCATTTCCCCCCTTTGCCAGCAGTGTTATACCACTTTAATTGTTATGGCTTTCCCCAAAGGTGCATGGGAACTGTAGTTTGATAAGGGTGCTGAGAGTTATTAGGAGATCTCTATGCTCCTCACAGAGCTACGGTTTTAGAGTTTCCCGGGAAGTGGGCTTGATTGTTAAATAACTCATTTGGGAAGAATTAAATTGACACTGGCAGAGTCACAGCATGGCCCGTTCAAGTTGCTGTCTCCCTGTGGTGGCCATTTCCATTTTGAGAGAGAGAGAGAGAGAGAGGGGGGGGGGGGAGGGAGGGAGGGAGGGGGGTTTTAATGCCCTGCTAATCTCTAGCTTTTGCAAAACAGCTGTGACCAAAAAAAAAAGTTCTTCAGTGTTGCAAGGGAAGTACTGTACTGCAAAACCTCCCCCAAGATGTGCATAGATTCAAAGGATTTCTGCATACTACATCATGAAAAATTACATCTTCTGCTGATGTGTAGTCTCTTAAGCCACAACAAAAGGGTAGGGTTTCTGTGCCCCTGCTCACTTGCTTCCTGCCATGCACTGCCAATACCCACCCCCTCTGTGCCAGATGGTCCCTGATGTGTAATCTGTCAGGTTTTCCTCGATGTTTGTCTCCCTCATGCAGTTATTCTGCAAAAGGCACTCGACCAGCAGCAAGCTAACCAGCACAGTCCCCAGCGCCAGATCATTTAGACCTGCCAAATGCTCTGAAGTGTGGACTTACCTTGTGCATTGAAAACCCCCTCACGCACCAAGTCTGGGAACCTATGTCTGCTAGCTATTCCTCCTATCCTTGCCCTAGTAATCGCTAGCAAATAGCTCAAAGGTCTCAGTAGCATAGAGTAACAATAAGCATAGTCTTAGCTTATTAGAGTAACATCTGGGACCTGCAGTGACATGTTATAGAAGGTGTGGGGAACCTCTGTGCCTCCAGTTGTTGAACTGCAACTCCCATCATCCCTGGCCATTTCCAGTACTTGCTGGGGTTGATGGGTCTTGCAGTTCAGGAGGGACAAAGATTTTTCAAATCTGTGTTATGGTGTACCGTCTCCAAAAACAAACAAACAAAGAAACAAACAAATGAAAAAACCCCAAAAGCAGCAGTGCTCCTGTTCAGGATTCCAGCTAGGCATTCCATGTTATCTCTTTTAATTCCCTGACTGCATTCTCTTCCTGTTGTTGTTGTTGTTGTTGTTTTAAATTTTCTAGTCAACAATCAATGCTCTGTGGCTACCAAGGGTGCTCAGTCCTCACTGGGCTCTGTTCTGAGATATTTGCTCCCTTAGCTATTTTTTTGGTGGGAGGGACATTGGGGTTCCCCTGAGCAGTGCTGTTTTTCTAGAAAAACTCACCATGAACACCTCTCTTATTCTCTTATAATGGCAATGGCGCCCACCTAAGAGGTGCTGGAGCTGGTTTCAGCTGAAAAAAAGCCTTGCCCCAGAGTATGTCCCTCTCATTTCTTAGTGGCAGCATATCTGTCAGTAGTCACAACCTCCTGAGTTCGCTGTCAGAGGGAGTGATCTGTTGCTGGAGACAAATTATGGTCTCTTCAGAAAAATGAAGGAGTAATACAGTATGAGGCAAGCGGTATAGGCTCATGATTATGTACATGTTTGTTGCAGCATATTTGCTTGGTGGTACTTCAAAAACTTGCAAAAGCAGAAGAAAATTTAGTGCATACACTATCACTTCTGATACATCAACTTGAGTTCACTTGAAAATGGAATGCCTGTCTCAGGCCTCTGTTTAAATTTGTCAGTTACAACAAGACAGTGCCAAAAGTGGAGTTGGTCTGATTTATGTCTGGGCAAATATGGAATGCACGGAAGAGCATCAGGACCACTGCTTAAGAAAGAAATCATTGTGAGAATTTTTTTAATTTTTTTTTTGGTGGTGGTGGTGGGTGGAAGATGCTTACTCATGTTAGTAATGCCACTTAAATAATGCAGACCGAGTCCTCATAGAAAAGAAATCCTGATAACGCTTTACTGAGGAAACCGAACAAAAATCATGTACATTTGAGGAGAAAAATGCAGAGAGGTTTTTGTCCTTCAGGTCTTTTACATAGCAGGGAGACATTCAACCAAACATACAGAATAAAAAAACTCTCAGAACTACACAGCCAATCAGGACACATGCTACCTCAGTAAACACCATGCCACTTTGCCTGGTGGCTGCTAAGCAACACCTCCACCCATCCTCCCCTTGGCCGGTTGACTTTAACACCAACAGAATTAACTCTTGAGTCAATTTATGTGGTTGGTTGTTTCCAACCAGTGTTCGAAACCCAGATATATAAGCTAATCACTAAATGGCACCTTAAAGCTGGGTTGCGGTCACCACAACAGTAAGTCTAGGCACTGTCTCCCCCGAACTTTATTATTATTACTTTCATTTCTATACCACTTTATATATATATATTTAAAATCTCAAAGTGGTTTACAACACATTGAAACATCAAATAAAGCAATCCAGAATAAAATAAATAAAAGTTTCAAGGAAAATATTTCAGATCCTGCCCTAAATGACATTTTGCTTTCCCCATATTTATTTACCTACCTAATTTATAGAGCTGCCCCTGTAGCAGAAGTACTCTAGGAAACCAGTGTGGTTAGTGTGTTGGACTAGGACCCGGGTGATCAGGGTTCAAATCCCTACCCAGTCATGAAGCTCACTGCGTGACCTTGGGCCAATCACAGTTTCTTAACCTATCTAACAGGGTTGTTGTAGAGAATAACTTCCCACAGGCTTGAGGCATACTATTACCCATGCCAAAGTTGTCATAATAATAGAGAAGGATGGCAAGGGAGTAAAAACTTTATTAAAAGTTATCATTGTTTGTTATATATTTGAATAACTAAGAACAAGATGGTGTGCAAGTATATAACTTGATGGGAGTTTTTTGATAGATCATAAGGAACTCTTATTACTACTTTTCTGTTTCCTTCCCTCTTGCATACAGAATGTGAAATTAATTGTATCTTTTTAAATTAAAAAATCATCTCTTTATCTCTCTGATCTTGTGGATTCACAAAAGCAACTCTACACTTGCATTGCAAATATTATTTAAAAGTTTTTTTAAAAAATGCCCACCCCCAAGTGGAGTACAGTACCTCGGGTTACAAACACTTCAGATTACAGACTCCGCAACCTGGAAGTAGTACCTTGGGTTAAGAACTTTGCTTCAGGATGAGAACAGAAATTGTGTGCTGGCAGCACAGCGGCAGCAGGAGGCCCCATTCGCTAAAGTGGTACCTCAGGTTAAGAACGGTTTCAGGTTAAGAACAGACCTCCAGAACGAATTAAATTCATAACCAGAGGTACCACTGTAGTTTAAAAACTGGTCTTCCAATCTATTGTGTGAAACAGCAATAGGAGTTATTGGCCCTGTTAAAATGGATATGCTCATTTTCATTAGGTTATACTGCAGCCACAGAAAGCTTTCTAGGACAAGCTGTGATTTCTTTCCCCTTTTTTCTAAGAGAAGCTTTTTAGTACAAAATGTGATAACTGATCTTCCTAGCTTATCTGGCTAGGAGCAACTCTCATAAGGGAGTCCTTCGAAGCTGTGCTAACAGGAGGTGCCAGGAATTGAATGCAGACATGGAATATGTGTTTAACTTTGCAAACTTATGCGTGTTTCCATGTTACTCCTGTGTAATTGTGTTCTAGAACTGCAGCTGAAATATATTAATTTCCGTGTCTGTCTTCTTGTTTCCCATGTTTAATGCCTTCAGCACAGCCCACAAATTATTTGTGACACTTTTTTTCTGATCTGAACATGTTTTGCTATGTTCAGTATTGTACAGTCACATTAACGCAACACATACAATGGTACCTCGGGTTAAGAACTTAATTCGTTCTGGAGGTCTGTTCTTAACATGAAACTGTTCTTAACCTGAAGCACCACTTTAGCTAATGGGGCCTCCTGCTGCCGCTGCGCCACTGCTGCACAATTTCTGTTCTAATCCTGAAAAAAAGTTATTAACCTGAGGTAATATTTCTGGGTTAGCGGAGTCTGTAACCTGAAGCGTATGTAACCTGAAGCGTATATAACCCGAGGTACCACTGTATTTCATTTCCCCCCAAAAGGAATGGTATGGGGGGGGGCGCAGAACTAAATTAACTCAAAAATTCTTTTTAAAACCCATGGTGCTAATTACTGAGCTGTCAATTGCTGAAAATCTTAAAAGTTGTAGGTGGGAGTTGAACCAAAAGAGTCTGAGATCTAGATCCCAATTTAGCTCTCTTTGCTCGCAGTGTCTCACACTGAATGTTGTTGATGTGGTACAGGAAATAATAGCAAGGTTTAGAGTGAATATTTAATTTTGGGAGCTTCCAAACTTTTGCTGTTTGTGGATGGGGACTCAAGTGCATACCAGTGAATTCAGGTTGTGCAGTTAAAGTGGATTCGGGTTCTAGTGCAACTTGCTGAACCACCCCACCCCCCGCCCTGCTGTTAGCATCCAACTGTCTTGGGAGACAATGGAAGAGTGCAGCTTTGGGGGCGAAGTTAAACCGTTGGAGAGTTACAGTGCCTGCTGTGGATGCAGAGACCAATATGGGAGAGACATGTTTTATTGCAGGTGGGACAGAGGAAGGCGTCCGGCTTTGCTGCTACAGATGCACCATGGCGTTCCTTCTCTCTGCGCTCAGCAAATGCTCTATGACTGAGCTACAGCCATCCCCTTCCTACCTCAGGAGGCAGGTTCATCTGAGGCCACATAAACTTTCATGGTTTGTCTTGGCTCCACCTCCCACCACCCCGCAAAAGGAAGCAGAAAGAGACTGTTACCAGTGGGTGAATATCTTCATTTGGAGCATCTCTGCTTCTTATTCTTTATCCTGACAGCCTCTTGCGTTACTTTGCTTCAAATCCTCCTTGTTCCTGCCCCGTGACTTTTCTGAGTTCTCCTCATCCCCATCCTGCTGACTACAGAAGGATCGAACTCTGGAACTCACTCCCACAAGATGTAATAATGGCCACTAACTTGGATGGCTTTAGAAAAGATGTAGACAAATTCATGGAGGACCAGTGACTACTAGGTGTAACAGCTACGCTCTGCCTCCACGGCCAAACGCAGTACAGTGGTACCTTGGTTTAAGAACAGCTTAGTTTATGAACAACTTGGATTAAGAACGCTGCAAACCCGGAAGTTGGTGTTTTGGTTTGTGAACTTTGCCTTCGAATAAGAACATGTTTTGCTTCTTGTTGAGTGTGTTCCATTTGTAAATTGAGTCCCCCACTGCTATGGGAAAGCACGCTTTTGTTTAAGAACACTTTGGTTTAAGAACGGACTTCCGGAACAGATAAGGTTCGTAAACCAAGGTACCACTGTATATGTGCCTGGACACCAGATGCTAGGAAGCACAAGTGAGGAGAGGGCTGCTCACTAAAGTCCTAGTTACATGCTTCACAGAATAGGCATCTCATTAGTCACTGTGAGAACAGGATGCTGGACTACGTGTGTGAGTATGTAAGAAAATGTTTATGTTGGGAGCAGGAATGGTGAGCACCCTATACAGTGTGAGCCCACACAGTTTATTAAAAATCCTTGCAACAGATTTGTTTAAAAGCAGAGCTGTCAGTGGCTACTGGCCTCTGCTGGAGGCATTATGTCTCCATATGCCAGTTCCTGTGATTCGCAAGTGGGGAGCGTGATGGCCCTAAACAGGATGGGCTTTTAAAGGGATCTGTCCACAGTTTGCTTCTTTGCAGCCGTGCCCTTGGCTTGGCTCTGGCACCCTTTGACAAACTGTTGGTTAATCATCCATGTGCACACACTCGACCCCAGCTCTGTTTTCCTTGAGGTCTCTTTGTCACTGGGTATGGAATCCATTCAAGCTTTTATGCAAACAAGAAAGGAGTAAAGTCTGGCTTCAGAGGGGAGCAAATGTTTACTTAAGCTTTGTCATGGTAGTTCTGCTGATTAGAACATGGGAAAGTTGGAACAAAACACTCGCTTCATATGAACATTTGCCATATTCAGGCTCCTTCTGCCTGTTTTCCTCTGCCTACCTTGGAGACTATAGCTGCATCTGCACTATAAATTCAAAGCACTTTAAACAGTCACAGTCCACCCCACCCATGCAAGAATTCTGGGAACTGTAGTTTGTGCTGAGAGCTGTTAGGAGGCTCACAGAGTTACACTTCTCAGAGTGACTTAATAATTGGTCCCCCTTCCCAGGGAGCTCTGGAAATTAAACCTCTGTGAGGGGTATAATTATACCTCCACACTCAGTGGTGGTGCAATGGTTCGAGCGTCAGACTAGGACCTGGGCAACCAGGGTTTGATTCCCTCTCGGCTCTGAAGTTCGCTAGATGGCCTTGGACCAGTCACCACCTCTCAGACTCATATGTGATTGCAAACAAAAGAGCCAATCTCCGGTGAATGAAAGAAACGAAAGAGCCAAACCACCCGGTGGTGGCCAGGATTGAAGCTAGGATGACAGGCATAAAAACATGTGTTGCACAAACATACTCATTCAATACTCACGTTTATATCCCACCCTTTTGCCAAGGAGCTCAGGACATGGTTCCTATGTTGCTCTTCCCTCAGAACAACCACCTGAGGTAGGTTAGGCTGAGGAGGGGTGGGAGGCTCAGACCCAAGCCGAGCTTCTAACCCTGGTTATTGTCCAATATCAAATTCTTAAGCATTATATTGAAGTACTATACTGAATTTGTGAGAATCAACAATCCCTGGAAGTACTTGCACTTTTGAGATCTGGAAATAAAATGACCGAACTTACTATTGGCAAATATCATTTCCTGAAAGAAACTTTTTAAAAATCTGTGTTTATTATATACAGCCTGACAATGATTGTGATGATGATAAAAATACAAAATATTCTTCTTCTTAAGGTTTGCTCATTGTGTGGTTAAAGCAAGAGGACGCATGTGTTAGCACAAACGAAGGTTTTTGGTAAAGCAAATCATAGCTTACAGGAAATGATGTAGACACAAGCTGTATTCTCTACACTTCCTCTTTAATTTTAAATAGTGACATTTACTAGAAAGGAAGCAAATTCCAGGAATATGAGATTAAAGGTTACAGCCTGAAAGAGGGTATTCTTTTTTTTTTTTAATGCACAGTCAATTTCTGCAATTCACATGATATTTAGAAAATTTCTCATTACTTCAATCACTCTTTACCTTGTCCTCCCCTTCCCCTACTCTCATGCACCACTTTTACAGAAAGAAATAGCCATGTTGTCATTTGGACAGTTAGAGACTTGCTGAGTGTTGCCTGTTCTGACTGGCAGCAACTTCCTAAACAGAGGTCCTCCCCCAGCACTGTTACCAGAGATTTTATTGCGTGGTGATTACTGGGGTTGAACAGGGATCTTCTGCATGTGTATGTACTGTGACAGAAGGGCTGTAGCTCAGTGGTAGAGCATCTGCTTTCTATGCAAAAGAGTTCCAGGTTCAATCCCCGGCATCTCCAGGTAGGGCTAGGAGAGGCTGTTACCTGAAACCCTGGGGAGCCTTTGTCGGTCAGTACAAAGCAGATGCTGTATCACTAAGTGACATATAGCCCCTCCCAGAACATCCTCTTAGAAATTAAGGACCAGATTCTCACTCAGCACATGCTCAGCCCAGGAATTTGTTTTCAGTACCAGAACTGAGTTCACAGTGCTGTTGCACACTGTTTTTTAATTTTTAACTCCACTTCTTATTTGAAATCCATCATGCATTTTTAAATTTGTTATTTATTTGATTTATTAAGTTATGGAGTGGTTTACAATATGATTTTTATACAGTGATACAATTTTACATCCACTCCTCACCTCAGAAACCTAATTTAGAAAGGGGAGGGAGAATGCCTTTTTATTTGTTCCTGCTAGGGCCTTCTCTCCCTATATGAACCAGCCTAGACTCTGCAGTCTTCATAAGATAATCTTATCTATGTGCCCTGCCCAAGGGAGGTGCAGAGGGATAGCCACAAGAGTATGGGCCTTTTCAGGAGTGGCCCCTATCTGTAGAATTATCTTGCCAGGGAGACATGTATGGTACCATCTTTGTTGGCTTTTTTAGGCACCAAGCTAAGACTTTACCCAGGCCCACTGGGGGAGGAAGAGGAGTGCAGGGGGTGCGCCCCGCCCCTGGCAGCATGATCCCCAGGGTGCCATCGCCCCCTGGTGCTGGAGCATGAAGCTCTGCCACAGCCCAGGCCTTTGGTTAATTAATGTTGCCTCCTATTGTGGTTCTTAGTTCTTATTAATATGCAGCTAGCTGAGCATTTTATGTATTTTGTGTTGTTGGTGTTTTACATCTTCCTCACCCCTGGATGTAAATTGCTTTTCTGTGTTGTATTTTATTTTTGAGGAAATCTGCCATTTTTTTTACCAATTCCAGGGAATTCCGGGGTTTCTGTGAAGCGCAGTTTGAAAAGCTTCTTGAAAGCTGTACAAACACACACACACACACACACACACACACACACACACACACACTCCTGGCAGTCAACCCTGAGTATTGTGTATTTCGGAACATTAATCTCCTCTTGAGCCAAGGGTGCAGTATCCTGTTCTCAGTGAAAATGGGACAAAAGCACAATTTATGGCTTGGTTGCTGTTGAATTAGATTGACCGTTAACATTGTTTGGGAGTTGGTTGCATTTCTCCCAATGGATGCAGTCTCAACACAAAGGACTTTATTTGTCCGTGAGAGGTGTGAACCTGCCCCTGGCACAGAGTGAGGGGGGCGGAAATGGGCCTGGCATATATAAAATGTATACATTTCATAGCATAGAAGAGTTTAAACGCATGAGTACTTTCTTGTTCCCAGTAGCATTGACATTTCCAGAGCAGTCTTTAGGCTGCAGTAACTTTAAGTGCTGCCCAGTTGCAAACAACAACAACAAAACAACAACAACAACCTTTTACAAGTTTGAATCATGAACAGAAAGACTGCAAAATAATTGCGGCTCTGAATCCATATCAACTGTAGCCCAAAGGCCTAAACTGAAGGTAAAAAAACTACACATATGACATAGCATTAAAGCTTTCTCTCTCTTTTTTTGCTAACTGTTATGTACTGAAGTTCTCACCCTGGGCCAGCAGGGGGATACTGTAGATAGTTATGCAAATGAAGGATCGAAAGTGACGTTCAGTGATTGGATAGTTTGTATGCAAATGAAGGATCGAAAGTGACATTCAGTGATTGGCTAGTTACAGAAAATGGTTACTGTTGCATTCTAGTGGAGCTCTATATTAGCAGGCTGACTGAGCTCCTCAGTTCAGTTCTGTTCCAGCTTACAAATAAAGAGCTGCTTTGGAAGAATTGCTTTGTCGTCTGATATGTTCGCCCACAACTTAACACTAACAAATTACTTGTTTATTTCTAGGTTCAATTTGAAGTGTTGGTCTTTATTTGTTCTCTTCTTCTGTACTGTACTGTATCCCCAGTGGGAGTAAGAGGGCTAACGAGACATGATTGCATACATGGAAGTACAAAACAGTAAATAATAATAATAATAATAATAATAATAATAATAATAATACATCATAGAAACAGCAGCAGCAGTAGAGAAACGCAGTCCAAGGACACATTCCAGTCAAGGAGAGTCCTGGAGGCATTTTGTCCACCAGGCTAGGGGTGCATCTCTCCTGTCTTGTATAGACCTGCCTAGGCATGAAAGTTTGCCTTGAAAACCCAATAGCCAGGGCTGGCCCTACCATTAGACAGAGTGAAACACCTGCCTTGGGTAACGAATGCTGGAGGGCAACCACCACCGCCGCAGGCTGTTTCTTTCAGAGTCCTCTGCTATTTCCCTCTGTTGCCCATGGTCTCTTTGGGGCCCCCTAATTGTCTCTCTTCACCTTCTTAATCTGGTCTGCTGTCTTAAGTGTGATGGAGAATGTTGCCCTGTGAACTGTGTTGAAGTCAGATTCAATTGCTTCTGTACGTGGGAATGGGAGGTGGCTCCATCTTGTCCTCACCCCGGGCAGCAAAATATATCAGGGCTGCCTCGCCCATAGCTCTGGAACACACTGGCTTTGCTATCTCTTGGAAATTGAAGACATGTTTATTTCAACAGGCTTTTAATGTGCCATCTCCTTGGCTGCTTTCAGGTTGTTTTTTTAAAAAATTATTACTGCTTTTAGACTCTATTATTTAAAATTTATATTGGACGGCTATGAATGTTTTTAATTGCTTTGGATTGAATTCAGTTGTGCTGTTCCATTTGTGGAAGCGCTTTTGATTCAGTAGATGCCACAGTTAATGGAAAAGGAGGGGAGACAACTCCCCCCCCCCATTTCCCCTTCCAACTCCTGTCCCATAGTCCATGCCGTGCTATTCTGCATAGTTCCAAAACCTACTGGAGCAGATTTTCAAAGGAGGAATTGGCAAATATCGCCTTCCCTCCTCCCTCTAAGAAAAGTTGTCTACTGGTGCAAAATTCAATTCAACCCATTGTGTTTTCTTTTTGAAGGCTCCTTGGGTGCTCTATGAATGGGAGAGCTCAGGATCCGTATCGAACACAAACTAAAAGGCCAGGCTGAAGCTAAAAAGAGTTCACCATTAGGAAATAATCAAAACTTTCTCAAAAAAGAAGGATTTTAAAATTTTAACTCTGAATGGAAGAGTGTGGTTAAGATACTAAAATAGAACAGCCCAGGCCCCTGCCACCTTTACTCAGATGTAAAGCTTGACTTGGATTACTGTCCAGCATGTGGGCATAGGTTTGCAGTCAAACAGCAGGCTTTCTCATCATAATGTAGTCTTTCATAACATTGACTCGCCATGTATAAGGACAGGCAGAACTACATCAGAAGTGATATGTTGTGGTCAATAGTTTGGATTAGTCATGTGCTGCTAGGATCAGACCAGGAGTGCTGTGGGTTGATGCCTTTTCCCTGCAGCACAGCCTACTGATTGTAGGAAGTAACTGCAAGCAGTTCAGGCCTGGATGTTTGCACTATAGCCCAGAATCCCCCTGGTTCTCAGAATCAGGTGACTCCAGGCAACCAATCCTGTGCCACTGTCAGCTATAAAGCTGGGAGAAAGCTGCTGCATTTCATCAGTTCGGCTGTTGCCAAGGGATGTCAACAGGTGATCACTCCAGCTGCACTCAGACCTAAGTTCCCGTCAGGCTTATTCAGTAGCCCCCTCTGCATGGGTTCCTTGCATCTTTTGTGGTGAAGCAAGGGTTAATTGCCCACAGTCCCTGCTTTGCTAAAGCTGTGATCTTAGGAATCTGCCTTGAAAGATGTGTTCACTATCCCTTTGCATTAAACATTTGACTTTTGCTGCAGTTTCAGAAACAAAAACCATCATTCTCTCTTACAGCTCTGTCTTCCAGTGGAAAAAAGAAGGCAGCATGAGTGTTGTTTGTTGACGTCTTTTGGTTTCTGCAAAAGTCATTAGGGAATGTTAATGGTGAAGTTCATCTGCACCCATGCTTTCCCTCTGGGACTGCGGAGACCAAAGTGTATGGATGGGTGGGCAAATGGGAAGGAACTGTGAAAATTCAAAAATATTTCCACTGTCGCAGTTAGGCGTCTCATGGCCTCACAGTAAGCACGACTACAATGATTTTTTAAAAAATTCTATTTCACCTTTCCTCCCAAAGGAGCTCAGGGTGGCTAACATCAGAATGTTAAAACAATGCCATTAAAAATAAGATAAAAGCATATTGAAAGAATTTTGAAACAATCACAAACCCTAACAATCAATAATTTCAAGGTTGCCCGGAACAGTATTTTTCAGCTATCAAACGCCTGCATAAACAGGATGTTTTTAAAGTGGGATATGAAGCTGGATTTCACTATGATGGTCGAGTTTCCATTGGTCTTCCTTGATACATTCCTAATGTGGACCTTTAGATTATGGAGGCCAACAGTTTCTGTGGAGATAGAAAATGCATTTCTGAAGGAACACAGGGACCTCGGAAGCTGCCTTATACCAAGGTCCCATCTAGTTTGGTATTGTCACTGACTGGCAACATCTTTCTAGGTTTTGAATCATGGCATTCCCTGCCCTACCTAGAGATGCTGGGGATTGAGCCTGGGCTTTCTGCATGCAAAGCAGGTGCTGTGTCTGAGACTTTGGAGAGCAGCTGCCAGACAGTGTAGACAGTATTGAGCTAGATGGTGTGAAGTGAAAAATTTTACACATCACTTGGGAAGACAGGCGAACTAATATCAGTGTACTGGAAGAAGCAAAGATCACCAATGTTGAAGCAATGGTTCTTCAACATCAACTTCGTTGGACTGGTCATGTTGTGCGGATGCCTGATGATCGTCTTCCAAAGCAACTACTCTATTCCGAACTTAAAAATGGAAAGCGTAATGCTGGTGGTCAACAAAAGAGGTTTAAAGACTGTCTCAAGGCAAATCTAAAAAAAATGTAGTATAAACACTGACAACTGGGAAACACTGGCCTATGAGCGCTCCAGTTGGAGAACAGTCATGGGCTTTAAAGACACTCAAACTCAGGACGCAAGGGAGAAACGTGCTAAGAGGAAGGCACGCTTTGCAAGTCCACACCGTGATCAACTCCTGCCCGGAAACCAATGTCCCCACTGTGGAAGGACGTGTGGATCCAGAATTGGCCTCCACAGTCACTTACGGACTCATTGTTAAAACTGTGTTTATGGAAGACAATCTTACTCGGCTAGGAGTGATCGCCAAAGGAGAAGGAGAAGAAGGTGTGTTTTGGTACAAGGCAGCTCCCTGTGTTCCTAACTTCCTGTAAGATTCTTCTTTATAATGAAGAAATGTAATTACATCCATTTGAGGAGGGAAAGTTGCATTTTTCTTTTGAGTGCTTTTTTAAAAAAACGAACCTAGCAGCTCCTCTCCACGGAAATAGTCAGCAGGATGGAATAAAATTGGCTTCATATATCAAATAATAAAACTACAGCTGAAGTGTTTAGTTTGAAGTGGAAAACAAAGCGTGAAACCACAGGACCCTTTTTTTCCATTCCAAGGATTGTGAAACTCACACAAGAGAGTTGCTAGCTATGGCATTTGGATGCTTTTAGATTGCAGTTCTTCAGAATTATACAGTGGTACCTCGGATTACAGACGCTTCAGGTTACAGACTCCACTAACCCAGAAATAGTACCTTGGATTAAGAACTTTGCTTCAGGATGAGAACAGAAATCGTGCTCTGGCGGTGCGGCGGCAGCAGGAGGCGGCCCCATTAGCTAAAGTGGTGCTTCAGGTTAAGAACAGTTTCAGGTTAAGAACAGACCTTCGGAACGAATTAAGTTCTTAACCCAAGGTACCAATGTACTCCCAACAAAGAAAAATGGACAGTGTCTTCTTTTTTTCAAATGTGTCTGGAAATACTTTATTCTTTGTGGGATTATGAATGGCAATAGCTAAAAGCGTGGCTGGAGTTCAGAGGGCCACCAACATTGAGATGACTTAATTTGGTTGATGGTAACGAGCATTTAAAAAAAAAAAAAAAAGGCTGGGAAATGATGCACAACTTTGAATGGTGGTTTCTGCTGCAAAATTTAGTTGCTATAAATAAGGGATTTCAGTGTCTTAACTTTGAATGCTGAGGATCTCATTGTTTGAGAGCTGATGTAGCATTCCTCTTCCTAACAGCAGTCTCAGGTGTTGAGTGCCAACAAGACTGAAGCCACTGAGAAACAAGAGCACAAACCCTGAGATTTGCAGAAGTTCCAAGAACTTTAAGAGGATAAAACTGAAGGACTCTTCTTGTAAATGGTCGTATAAAAATGAGCATACTCAACAGCTACAGAATGTTAACTTTCAGTTGGGAAATAAACCTGGGGATCAAGGGAATGGAATGACCAGCAGGAGGAGGGGGGAGGGCTAGCAAGTAGAACCCTGGAACCTATTAAGGTGGCTTAAAGCAGACTGAAATAATACAACCCTCCCTCCACCCAGATTGTCCACATCTACATACACACAGTCGCTAATCTGAACACCCATTGGTATGTACCTGTAGCTTCTCAGTCTGATTTTGGAATCCAGCCTGTCAGTCGGATCAAACAGTCAACCCCATAAGAATGTCCGAAGCATTACTAATTATCTAGAATTTCAACACTGAGTTGAGTAGAGCAATAGAAGATTGAAGCAATGGTGGTTGTTTTGGAAGAAAACACCACAAAGAGAGGCAAAACAAACAGCATCTCTTTGTTACAATGGAATGAATGAGTTAGTGTATCTGCGAGACAGGTTTCTAATTCATTATATCATTGTGTGAACACTGCGATTCATGGTGAAGGGATTCAAAGTCCTCCCCAGGGAACTGTTTCAAATCTAGTTCTTATACTGTACAATGGACAGCTTTTCTTTTTTGGCGTCTGGCACGGGGTGCTACAATTCTGAGTTTTCTGAATTATTTGTGTGTATGTGCTCATGCAAGAGAGAACAGTATTGTGTTTTGGACTGATAAGCTGATAGATCGATCTCTTTAATCAATGCATTAAACTCTAGTCTTGACTGTTCTTTAAAGTACTGGGTGCTGCAGGAGATTTGCTTGATTTTTTTTTTGTTGTTTGATAGTTTTTTGTTTAATTTAGGTTCCATCTACACTATACATAGAAAGCAATATCATATCACTTCTTGCCAGGGCACCCAAGGAGTTTAATAATTTTACAATTCTACAATTCTCCCACTCATCAGCTGCTAAAAATAAAACACAAACAAACACAGACACAACTCCGCTATTCCCTTCACAGAGCCACAGTTTTCAGAGTGGTTTAACAATCAGTGCCTCTTTCCAGGAAACTCAGGGAATTGTAGCTCTAGGAGCGGATTTTTTTTTGGGGGGGGGGGCTCAGCACCTTTTTTTGAGCTCTCAGCACCCTCAATGAACTACAGTTCCCAGGGTTCTTTGAGGGAAGCCATGACTGTTTAAGTGGTACAGTAGTACTTGATGTGTGCAATGCAGATGGGACCAGCCTTCCTTAGACGTTTTGGATTACAACCCCCAGTAGGGGAAGGCTGGTGCTGGTATTTCATTCTTGATGAAGGCATAGCTACTATCCAGTAGGGAGCTATGACACTTGTACAGTCCCGTTCCCCATAATACAGCTGAGGAAGGTGCACTAAGTGTTGGGAGGGTTAAAAGACCATGCATGGATCTCAAGTGGGCAAAGACTAGGTGAGACAAAATTTCTTAATCGGGTGTTTAAGACTTGGACTCCCATTAGCCCCTGACATCTGGAAGACACAAGGCTGGAGCAGGCCGGAATGAGAGGGGAGTCAAAAAGACAAGAAGGCTGTCAGTCTTGCATCTACCTCCTCACTTGCTAGGTTGCCAACATGATGCCCGTGGGCAGAAATGTGCCTGCAATAACCATCCCTGGCACCCAGAAGTTCTCCTGCCTCTGCTGAAATTAGGCTTGGAAGATGCATCCTACTGTAGCCAACAGAGTAATTGCGATGTGCACATGGTTGTGGTGTGGTGCCTACAGCAGTTTCTCCGGTTTGCAGATACAAAGGGTTGCCCCCCCTAATCTAAGCCATGTCCATTGGACAGCTGGTGTATGTGGGGGAAGCAAGGCTGTATTGCCCAAATCAGGGCATCGAAGTATTATTTTCACCTTCTCCATGTGTTGATGAGTAATGGGGAGAGAGGTTACACCAGCTGGCCCTGGTCTCACTGCCTGCTCATGGGAACATTTCATTTCTGAAGAAGTGGTACATGGAAATGACAGTGGTGGTGGCCACTCCTTTTTAATGTGGATCCATGTTAGTTTGTATAGCAAAAAAAATAAAACAGAAAAGAACTTGAAGAAAACCTTGAAAATCTGTCTGCATTGGTTTTGTGATTTATGAGGCTGCTTCAATCTGAAATATGAACATTTGCCAATTAATGATGTGACTCTGAGAGCTAGTAATTTATATTGGATGCATTCATACATATTGATAGTCTATGGTTTACTGATACATGGAGTAGCTTCCTTGAGCCTGAGCAAAACTTTGAGCTCTTGTGTGTACTCCTCCTACCCCTGGTTCCCAAGATCATTTTCAACTTCAGAGAATCTTTGCTTAGTTTACATACCTACCAGGGATCCTGGTTTAAAACAAACCTGGGTCATTTTCTAAATAAGCCAACTTCAAAGCATGGGTATAGGGATGCGGGTGGCGCTGTGGGTAAAAGCCTCAGCGCCTAGGGCTTGCCGATCGAAAGGTCGGCGGTTCGAATCCCCGCGGCGGGGTGCGCTCCCGTTGTTCGGTCCCAGCGCCTGCCAACCTAGCAGTTCAAAAGCACCCCCGGGTGCAAGTAGATAAATAGGGACCACTTACTAGCGGGAAGGTAAACAGCGTTTCCGTGTGCGGCTCTGGCTCGCCAGAGCAGCGATGTCATGCTGGCCACGTGACCCGGAAGTGTCTCCGGACAGCGCTGGCCCCCGGCCTCTTGAGTGAGATGGGCGCACAACCCTAGAGTCTGTCAAGACTGGCCCGTACGGGCAGGGGTACCTTTACCTTTACCTTTAAAGCATGGGTAATGAGGCTGGCTTGTTTCATTAAGCATTGTTTGTTTTAAACCAGGATCCTTGGTTCATACAAAACTGAGACTCTTTGAAAGTGAAACAAAACTCAGCAGAAGGCATCCTTTTAGTTCTATAGGAGAAAGAAGGGGGAGGATGGAGCACATGAGTCCAGTGCTTATGGAGGCTCGTCCAGCTAGCGCCGAACCATTGTTTAGCATCATGCACAAGCTGCACCATTGTCAGTATTCAAACTTCTTATTGCCAGAATGTTTGCAGTGCAGCTTCTATGAAGGAAGGGGAAGTTGCCTGTTTGGATGGGATCAAAACCCTCTCACTTTTGACCTTTCACTTTTGGCAAAGGCTAAGAACTAGGAAAGAAGTTCCAGGAGCTAGAGAAACTATATAAGCAGGGAGCCCAGAGGTTGAAGGAAGGAAGGATTCAAAGAATGTGATGTCCTGAGAAACAGGAAACTAAAGGTAGGGAAGTGGGTAAGGAGAGAAGGTTGAAGTGAGCAGAAAAGATAGGGAGCTAAGGTCATTTCACATATTGAACTTTGAGACATTCTGAGAACGAGATAGTTTAGTCTATTATTTTCTACTTTTATCATCCACACGTGTCTATACTTTTTATGTATTGGCTTTCTACTGCTAATAAATCTGGATTTTCTGATTGATTTTATTTGTTGGAAGGGCAGCCGTGAGCTACATTGTGAGTCAATCTTGTCTGAAAAGCAGATTATAAATAAAATGGTACTCCACATTTGTATAGCAAATTTCAAGTATTAAGAGCAATTCACAAGCAATATCTAGCTATAGTTTAGTTTATTTGGTCTACAGACCATAAACTTCAGATACATCAAGACAATACAGCAGGGGTGGAAACACAAAGTACACACAATCCACAATCAAAAAGAATTTAAAAAATAGAGACAATTTTGACTCAGAACTCATCTTCCTTTTAACAATGTGCCCTAGTTGTGAAGGCTACAGCAAGGAACTTTGCTGTATATTTTGTAAACTAAGTATTGGAGTCTGCCATTAAAACGGAAATGCAATCCCCCCCCCATACCCTCCAACATGTCTCCAATGAAAATAGGGATGTCCTATTCCATCATAATAATAATTTTATTATTTATACCCTGCCCATTTGACTTGGTTTCCCCAGCCACTCTGGGCGGCTTCCAACATAAATAAAAACATTTTTAAAAAAATTTACAAAATCCCAATACAGGACTGCCTTCAGATGTCTTCTAAAGATTGTATAGCTACTTATCTCCTTGGTTTGGGGATTGCATAACTCCATATCCTCCAACATTTCTCTGATGAAAATAGGGACATCCTAAGGAAAAGCAGGACATTCTGATCAAATCAGAAACCAGGACAACTTCTGAAAATCCAGTACTGTCCCTGGAAAATAGGGGCATTTGGAGGAATTGTCCTTTGAGTTCTCAAAGTGCAAAGGAAATCCTGGGGAAATAAACTGGGCTGCTATAGCATGACAAAAATTATAATGTAGAACAGCTTTCACCAACCTGGTGCCCTCCATATACCTTGGACTACAACTCTCATCAGCCCCAGCCAGCTTATAGTCTAAAATATCTGGAGGGCACCAGGCTGACAAAGGCTGTTGCAGAAGAGCATGGGCAAGATTTTTAACTTGAGCCACTTCTGCAAGGCAAACCCTCAAATGCGAAGGCAACCTGGTAGATCAACCTTCCATAACTACAGATGGCAGAACATTGAGACACCTAGTTGTTGAAAGCACTCTCCTGTGTCTAGGAATATTTAATGTTGTTGTTGTTTAGTCGTTTAGTCATGTCCGACTCTTCATGACCCCATGGACCAGAGCACGCCAGGCACTTCTGTCTTTCACTGCCTCCCGCAGTTCTTACCTAGTTCATTTAATGTACATTACCTAGTTGTAATCCTTATGGCAACCCTGGAATGTAAGTCAGTATTATGTCCCTGTATATTGCAGATGGGGAGGGATGGAGGCTAAAAGAGAACAGTTAGCATAAGCCCACCTCAAGAGTTAATGGCAGGGGTAGTCTTTGAATTGGAGACTTCCTAGTTGACAGCTTATTCTATTTGCCCATAACTCTATACCATCTTCTCATATAATTATTACATAGCAGTAAAGACTAACCAGCCCAGTTATTGGGGGGGGGGGGATGTTGGATGCAGGCATCTAGCATGGCTTTAATACACCCTATATAAATATGATTTTGCTAGCATTGATCATGACAGCGCAGGTTTCAAGACAGATGTGCCATCATAATGACTCGCTATACTGTATTGAAATTTGAGAGACTGTTGCCCACACCTTCCCAATTTATTTTCCCAATCCATTGTTGACCCAGTTTGACCCTATTTGGCTGATGCAGTTTGACTGTGGGTTGGCTTGCAAGTACACTCTAATCCACACATCCTAAATATACGACAACTGGGCTTTTGATCCTTGCGACTAATTGATAGAAACGGGTCATCCAGTTGTTGTTGTTGTTGTTGTTGTTGTTATTATTATTATTATTATTATTATTATTATTATTATTACTATATGCAAATCTTTCTTGCCTCCCCAAGAAACAGCCACTGCAGTTAATGCCAAACCACAGATTATTGAGAGTGAGAGGGAAATGGACTAAACTTGTTTTGCAGCATTCTCAGAATATAAAAATATTTTTTATATATATATATATATATATATATATATATATATATATATATGCTTTCGTAGATTTTCACGGGTACAGGAATGCAGGTTTTGGTGTCCTCGGGTGTCTTCCCGTGTAAAAGTTGGGGTGTCTAGGCGACGTTTCGACGAGGTCTCACTCGTCATCTTCAGGCTGGTGCTTTCGGCTTCTTGTTACTGGAACAGAGCAGGATCTTAGTGTTTGAGTTCCTATAAATACTGTTGAGGGGTGTGGTGTATAGCCTCCAATGTTCTGGGCAGAGAGGAAGTTCCCAGGCTAGTGTGCCTTTTCTTCTTTTGTTCCTTAATTGCTTGAGGGATATCTTGAGTGATTTCTTGAGTGATATCCTGAGTACCACTTAGGTGGGTCATTAGGTGTGGATTAGTTGCTAAAGCCTTTGTGTCTTGACCTCTTGAACTTTGTGAAGAGTTTTTCTGAGAAGATGGCTGTACTGCATTTAGTTGTGCTCTGGCTTGGCTTCGTGTATAGGGGCGAGCTGTGGTTTTGTGGCCTGTGCCAGCCAGATCTGTGTAGGGATTGCAGGGGGGTGCAGCATCCGGAGGTGCCACCATGGTTTGGCTACTGGATGGTGTCTGTAATTTATCTGTGGAGAGGGTCTGGGTTTGGGTCTGGTGTGGTTGATTGGTGATGGCGTTCTGTGTGCCTCTGGATCTGGTGTCAGTTTTTGTGGGGAGGGCTAATTTCCAGATGTCTGGCAAGCGGGATGTGTCATCACGCTTGTTCATGTTGTGAGGGTGTTTCTCTATCTCGATGGCTTCCATGATTATTCTCTTGTGGTGATGTTCCATGTTAGAGAGCAATTTGGAATCTGCAAAATTAATTTCGTGTCCTGTTTCTTTCATGTGTTGGAAAAGAGAGGAAGTTTTTTCTTCTTTTTTGACGGCATTCTTGTGTTCTGCGATACGTGCATTTATTCGTCTGTTTGTTTGTCCAATGTACGTGGCTGGGCAGACTTTGCAGGGTATTTCATAGACCCCTTGGTTTTCCAACTGGATTTTATCCTTGGGGTTCCTGAGGATATTGGCTATTTTTTGGTTGGCGCAAAAGGCTGTTTTGATATTGTGTTTATGGAGGATTTTGCTAATTTTATCTGTAGTGCCCTTGATATAAGGAAGGAGGGCCATGCCATTGTTTTCTTCTGTGTCTTGGTTTTTGGGGGGTGTTTCTTTTTGGATTAGCTTCGTAACCCTGTTTTGCTGGTATCCATTGGCAATTAACACATTTGAGAGATTCTGTAACTCAGTTGTCAAGTGGTCTTTGTCAGCCAGGCGTTTGGTTCTGGAGATGAGGGTCTTGGCTACGGAGTTTATTTGTGCAGGGTGGTGGTGAGATTGTGCATGTAAGTAGCGGTTGGTGTGTGTTTTTTTCCGGTAGATAGTGTGTCCTAGGGAGCCATCAGGTTTTTTGTAGATTAGGACGTCAAGGAAGGGAAGTTGGTTGTTGGCTTCTATTTCCATAGTGAATTGTATTTTGGGGTGTAGGCTGTTGAGATGTGTGAGGAAGCTGTCCAGTTTTTCCTTCCCGTGTGGCCAAATTACAAAGGTGTCGTCAACATATCTGAGCCAAAGTTTGGGTTTGTGTTCTGACTTGTCTAAAGCATTGGTTTCAAAGTGTTCCATGTACAGGTTTGCGATGACCGGTGAGAGGGGGGATCCCATAGGTGCTCCTTCTATCTGTTTGTATCTTTGTCCATTGTGGATGAAGTACGTGTTGGTTAGGCAGTGGTTGGTCAGGTCCAAGATGTATTCCCTACACAGATCTGGCTGGCACAGGCCACAAAACCACAGCTCGCCCCTATACACGAAGCCAAGCCAGAGCACAACTAAATGCAGTACAGCCATCTTCTCAGAAAAACTCTTCACAAAGTTCAAGAGGTCAAGACACAAAGGCTTTAGCAACTAATCCACACCTAATGACCCACCTAAGTGGTACTCAGGATATCACTCAAGAAATCACTCAAGATATCCCTCAAGCAATTAAGGAACAAAAGAAGAAAAGGCACACTAGCCTGGGAACTTCCTCTCTGCCCAGAACATTGGAGGCTATACACCACACCCCTCAACAGTATTTATAGGAACTCAAACACTGAGATCCTGCTCTGTTCCAGTAACAAGAAGCCGAAAGCACCAGCCTGAAGATGACGAGTGAGACCTCGTCGAAACGTCGCCTAGACACCCCAACTTTTACACGGGAAGACACCCGAGGACACCAAAACCTGCATTCCTGTACCCGTGAAAATCTACGAAAGCAAATATCTCACCTCTACGGGGAGGAAACCTTCCAGCTGACAAGAACCTACGAGAAACTAGAAATCCGAAGAGCCACCATCTTATGTGATCTCTTGTTCCTACGCAACTGCCGAGACAACAACTTAATTCCCACATGCTTCCAACTTAAATTCCACTCTAAAACCCCAGCTACCGAAAGGATCCTGAAACGAACTGAACTATCCCTAATCAGAAACGAACTACACAAGAAAAGATACCTACTAAACCAAACCAACAAAGATCTGCTCACTCTTCACCTCAAACTCTGTAACAAAATCCACCCTGCACTCTGGGACAAATGCAAACAACTAGCCGTCTGGAGAGCCGAAACGGAGACCTCACATAAGACAGACACACACACCAACAAACTCCACAAACTAGAGAAACGCCAGAAGCCCAGCCACCCTCCACAACAACCCATGAAACAAACAGTACATAACATATCAGACAGGATCCTCACCTCAACTGAAACCAAAGTACTCTCCAAAGGTTTCAACTTTGCAGTCGCCCCGAGACGCATCCCCACGGAAAACATCATATGCGGAGTCGAAGCTAGCCTAACCAAAATCAACCCAGATGAAGCCAATAAAATCAGACTTGAAGTCACCAACATCCTCTGCTCCAGCAAACCACCCAGAAGCAATTTACACAAAGAAGAACAGAAAGCACTCACCAACCTGAGGAAAGACAACAACATAATCATTCTCCCAGCAGACAAAGGTAATGCCACTGTTGTGATGAACACATCGGACTACCAAGCAAAACTATCAAATCTACTCCAAGATCCTACCTACCAACCTATAAAAACAGATCCCACCACCTATCTGGAAAAAACCACCAAATCCAAAATAAAAGCCTCTCCTATCAGTGAAGAAATCCAGCTAAGAATCATCCCCAGAGAAAAATCATCCAGATGCCCCAAACTCTACGGCCTCCCCAAGATACACAAAGAAGGAACACCACTCAGACCTATAGTCAGCTCCATAGGCTCACCTCTACAAAATCTCGCTAAATTTCTCGCTAAGCAACTTCAGCCCTATGCAGAATCCATCTCTTCACACGTTCCAAACTCCTTCCAGTTCATAGAAACAATAAAGAAGCAAAACCTACATCCCAATGACCTACTTGTGAGCTTCGATGTTGTATCTCTCTTCACACAAGTGCCCATTAATGAAGCCTTGACAGCCATTCAAAACAAATACAATCCCCCCGAATACATCTTGGACCTGACCAACCACTGCCTAACCAACACGTACTTCATCCACAATGGACAAAGATACAAACAGATAGAAGGAGCACCTATGGGATCCCCCCTCTCACCGGTCATCGCAAACCTGTACATGGAACACTTTGAAACCAATGCTTTAGACAAGTCAGAACACAAACCCAAACTTTGGCTCAGATATGTTGACGACACCTTTGTAATTTGGCCACACGGGAAGGAAAAACTGGACAGCTTCCTCACACATCTCAACAGCCTACACCCCAAAATACAATTCACTATGGAAATAGAAGCCAACAACCAACTTCCCTTCCTTGACGTCCTAATCTACAAAAAACCTGATGGCTCCCTAGGACACACTATCTACCGGAAAAAAACACACACCAACCGCTACTTACATGCACAATCTCACCACCACCCTGCACAAATAAACTCCGTAGCCAAGACCCTCATCTCCAGAACCAAACGCCTGGCTGACAAAGACCACTTGACAACTGAGTTACAGAATCTCTCAAATGTGTTAATTGCCAATGGATACCAGCAAAACAGGGTTACGAAGCTAATCCAAAAAGAAACACCCCCCAAAAACCAAGACACAGAAGAAAACAATGGCATGGCCCTCCTTCCTTATATCAAGGGCACTACAGATAAAATTAGCAAAATCCTCCATAAACACAATATCAAAACAGCCTTTTGCGCCAACCAAAAAATAGCCAATATCCTCAGGAACCCCAAGGATAAAATCCAGTTGGAAAACCAAGGGGTCTATGAAATACCCTGCAAAGTCTGCCCAGCCACGTACATTGGACAAACAAACAGACGAATAAATGCACGTATCGCAGAACACAAGAATGCCGTCAAAAAAGAAGAAAAAACTTCCTCTCTTTTCCAACACATGAAAGAAACAGGACACGAAATTAATTTTGCAGATTCCAAATTGCTCTCTAACATGGAACATCACCACAAGAGAATAATCATGGAAGCCATCGAGATAGAGAAACACCCTCACAACATGAACAAGCGTGATGACACATCCCGCTTGCCAGACATCTGGAAATTAGCCCTCCCCACAAAAACTGACACCAGATCCAGAGGCACACAGAACGCCATCACCAATCAACCACACCAGACCCAAACCCAGACCCTCTCCACAGATAAATTACAGACACCATCCAGTAGCCAAACCATGGTGGCACCTCCGGATGCTGCACCCCCCTGCAATCCCTACACAGATCTGGCTGGCACAGGCCACAAAACCACAGCTCGCCCCTATACACGAAGCCAAGCCAGAGCACAACTAAATGCAGTACAGCCATCTTCTCAGAAAAACTCTTCACAAAGTTCAAGAGGTCAAGACACAAAGGCTTTAGCAACTAATCCACACCTAATGACCCACCTAAGTGGTACTCAGGATATCACTCAAGAAATCACTCAAGATATCCCTCAAGCAATTAAGGAACAAAAGAAGAAAAGGCACACTAGCCTGGGAACTTCCTCTCTGCCCAGAACATTGGAGGCTATACACCACACCCCTCAACAGTATTTATAGGAACTCAAACACTAAGATCCTGCTCTGTTCCAGTAACAAGAAGCCGAAAGCACCAGCCTGAAGATGACGAGTGAGACCTCGTCGAAACGTCGCCTAGACACCCCAACTTTTACACGGGAAGACACCCGAGGACACCAAAACCTGCATATATATATATATACACACACACACACACACACACACACACACACACACACACACAGAAGAGTGGCCATTTGTGACCCATACTGCTTGTGATTTTTCTTAGGTTGAAGCCAGTGGGATGTTTGCCTGTTGGCCTTCATTCTGGCAATTAGCAAAGCCAGGAATGTTCATTGATTATTCTTACATTGTCGGCTCTAAAAGCATCTTAACTGCACTGTGCCAGAAGCCAGGGTGTGGCACAGAGGATATTAGTTCTAACTTCCTTAAAACAACAACAACAAATCACTCATTTTTCTTTAGATTTCAGAACATAGGCAGCTGCCTTCTACTGAGTCAGTTAATTCCATCTTGTTCATTATTTGTCTACACACTGATTTGCTTTGCAGGTTGGAGAAGAATCTTCTCTCACTCCAGCTGGAGATGCCAGGGCTTGAACCTGGGATCTTTTGCATGCAATGTAGGTGTTCTACTGCTAGCCTAGATTTTGAATCCACCCCATCTTCAGAACTTGGACCAGGTGGCGTATTGCCATGGCCCGGTTATTATCAGCTTGTGTTAAATGGGGACCAGCTTTTTCATAGTGGCACCAGTATTGTGGAATGCACTCCCTACTTAAATATGGGAGGCCCCACATCACTATTAGCATTCTGTCATTTTTTTGTAGACACACCCTGTTTAAATAAGCCTTTCCCTGATTCTATGCTTTGATGGTTGTTTTAACTGTTATGCTGTTTTCATGAACTGGTTTATTACATATAGTTTAATCATTTAATGTAGTTGTTTTACTGTGCGTTATAATTGCACGTATCAGAATTTTGTATCATTTGATTTATTCTACTTGTTATTTTACTTCAGATAGGTAGCCGTGTTGGTATGACGCAGTCGAAATAAAATAAATAAATTGTCCAATAGCACCTTACAGACCAACTAAGTTTGTTCTGGTATAAGCTTTTGTGTGCATGCACACTTCTACAGATACCTATTTTGCTGTTGGATTTCATTTATTTGTGAACCACCTCGGTCTTTCCTCTTGAAATGAAAAGCTGTTATAAAATTAATAATTATAATTTATATAAATTTAATAATTTATACTCTTGAGTTCTGCAAGGGGCTTGGGCTAATGTAAATACAGTTGTACCTCGGAAGTCGAACGCCTTGCGACTTGAACGTTTTGGCTCCCAAACTCTGCAAACTCGGAAGTGAGTGTTCTGGTTTGCAAATGTTCTTTGGAACCCGAACATCCGACGTGGGTTCTGCACCTTGGTTTCTGAATGTTTTGGAAGTTGAACAGACTTCCGGAACGGATTCCATTTGACTTCCGAGGTATGACTGTAGTTAACCAAGGGGTTGATATTAATGAGCTAGCAGGATAGTGCTAGAGGCAGATTCAGGGGACTCCAGCCAGTTCAGTTGCACTGGGCACAGTGCCTCAGGGGCGCCACAACTTTGATGTAGAATGGAAGGCAAGAGGCAGTGAGCACCAAATTTTGGTGTTACACAGGGCGCCTCTGAAATTTGAGGCCCCAACATCTGTCACTGGTAGTGCATATCACCCAGGAGACTTTGATTCAAAACCAGGGCTGGTGCACTCACTAAGCAAAATGAGGTGATTGCCTCAGGTGGCAGGTGCTGAGGTGGTGGTTTAACAGCAACTTTAATTTTTTAAATTAATTTTAAAATAAACATCTAGCCACCCTGGAAAAAAAGCAGTGGTGGGCTTAGGCATCCTCCTAGGCTTCCTCTCACAAATGCCTCACTCTGAGGAAGGAACCTCCTTCCATTCCCCAGAGCAAGGCAGAGGGGAGGGGAAGTTTGCTGCATTAGCAGCAGCAAAATATTACAAGTAAAGAGAGAGGGGAAGGAGAGAACAGGAGGGGCAGCATTGGCTTACTTCAGGCATCTGACAAAAAGCAGCATATAAGAACAGAAATATAGATAAATGGAGCTTGCTTTTTGGCCTTGGACAACCTTGCCGGGGTGATGTGAGGATAAACATGAAATAACCTCATCACCTTGAACTCCTTTCCAGGAAATGCAGCAAAGAGATGAAATAAATAAAATATGTGTGCTAGGCAAGCAGAAGAACCAGAAATGATGTCTGGCAACATATCCCACTGGAATTGCTTTGCAATTACAATTTCAAAATATGTAGGGCAGGGTTGGAAGCAGATTTAGGACATTGTTGTACGTCTCTTCTCCAAAATGTAGGGGTTTTTCTGCTCCTCCTCCGAATCAAAACATTTAGAACACTGTGGCAAGAGGTGAAAGATTCAGTTTCTGTTCTTCCACACCACAAAAACTCAAGAGCCCCTAAGTTTTGTTTCCAAGCATTCAAAAGAACAGCTGCAGTTTTGATCACCATATGTAGAATGATGTGGATCAGGGGTAGCCAATGGGATGTTGCCCAGATATCGCTCCCATGATCCCTTACAGACACCTATGCTAGCTGGGTCTTATGAGAGCTAATGTCTAACAACATCGGGGGGTGGGGGACCACATTGGCATCCCTTGGTATAGAATTAGGCAGCTGGCCCCAACATTGGGCTCTGCTAGGGATGGGAGGGAGGAACACAATTCAGTTAATAAATAAAGACCAACCTACTTAATTCACACTTTCTGACGCAATACAAGAACTAAAACATAGCCATCCTTCCAAATTCACACTTAATTTTGCATAGCAAATTTCTGGTCAAGTAATGCATATGCTAGGGACGCGGGTGGCGCTGTGGGTAAAACCTCAGTGCCTAGGACTTGCCAATTGTATGGTCGGCGGTTCGAATCCCCGCAGCGGGGTGAGCTCCCGTCTTTCGGTCCCAGCTCCTGCCCACCTAGCAGTTCGAAAGCACCCCTAAGTGCAAGTAGATAAATAGGTACCGCTTTATAGCAGGAAGGTAAACGGCGTTTCCGTGTGCTGCGCTGGTGCTGGCTCGCCAGAGCAGCTTTGTCACGCTAGCCACATTACCCGGAAGTGTCTGCGGACAGCGCTGGCTCCCGGCCTCTTAAGTGAGATGAGCGCACAACCCTAGAGTCGGACATGACTGCCCCGTACGGGCAGGGGTACCTTTACCTTTACCTTAATGCATACGCTAGGGTAAAGTGTGCATATACATGCATATAGTAGTGGAAACAACATTCAAAAATGCATTATATTAGGGGAAATTGCTTTGCAAAAATGTGTATATTGACTGATAAATTTTCATGAGGACTTTGCATAATAATAATAATCTCAAAACTGATGCAGAAGTGTGGAGAACTGCATTTAAGTCCCTTCTCAGAATCAAACCATTCAGATGAGAAACAGAGGAAGCAAAAGCAACCTATTTCCCCATCCCTAATCCTTCGCCTTTGTCAGTTTTGCAAGGAATGAAAATAAGGGTGGCATTCCATATATCATATCCCTTTTTCATCCGGGATGATATTAAGGCAGATGACTCCCAGCAAGCAAAGGTTTGCTGGCCTCAGCTTTTTTGCATTTGTTGCCACAGAAGCCCCCAAGTACAAAGCAGATGAAATAGCCCGTTGTCGCCATGGGAATCAAGCCTAACTCTGTTTGTTTTCGCTCCTCTTGTTACTGTACAATTTGAGAGTGAGGATAAAGAGCTGTCTTTCTCTCGCTCTCCCCCGCTCCCTTGTTTTCTTTCCCTGGGAATACAGGGCTTTGGCAAGGACTACCTCTGCGAGGGATATTCTAGGTATTTTTTCCTGATGACAGTTACCACCTTATAAAGCGCCTAAAAATGTATGAGGCTGTATATAGAGTTGAAAGTGAACAAAATGGGCCAGCTGGCTCCATCAGGACAATGGAGGTTGGATTTCCAAGCTGCCTGTCTGCTTCGTTCTGGTGAAGGAGGCAGCAGAAGGAATGCTGGGCCAGTTGGCCCTTTGATTTTGCGCCCAGGTGTTTTTGGACTGTATCTTTCATCAGCCCCAACTGGTATGGCCATTGTTCAACAAAGGTGGCAGTTGTCGTCCAATAACATTGGTGTGTCTGTGAGTGAAATTGCCTATCCCTTGATAAAAGCATAAGACAGAGCCTGCCTGCAGGCTTATACTGCAATGGACACAATATTAAAGGAAATGGACAAGGGAGGCTCCCCCCTGCCCCCATAGTGCCTAATAATTCACGAACATCTGGCAAAAACTGATGGGCAAGAGATTCAGCGGGGTTGGGAGTGTACTCCTATATTCAATACATAATTGTCTTCTGGAACATACTACCACTAAATGTTGTGATGACCACTGGTACAGATGACTTCACAAGAGATTAGACTAATTCACTGAGGTCGGAGAAGTTTATCCACAGCTGTTAATGCTAGCCCTATTGTGTCTACAGGAATTGGGTTGGAAACTGCCTAAGCCCGTTGAATTTAGGCTCCATTGAAATTAAGGGGACAAGTCAGCCATGGCTTAGCTGAAGCCCCATTGAGTTCATTTGGAACTAAGTGAAATGCTTATAGAGTTTCTCCACTTGAAAGAACTCTTACAACATCAGGTTGAAATCTTGTTGCATCATCTGTATTTCTGAACTTACACATTTCTGGGACTGGCTGTCCCATTTCCTTGTCTAGATTTTTTATTTTCTTTCAACTCCTGCATGGGGCAGACATTCTGTGATGCAGTGATTTTCTAGACTCTTGAACAAACAGCTCAGCTTCCTTAGTATCTGAACAAGTCATCGCGAAACTATGACTAAGATCAGCAAGAAGAGAGGGGGAGGGAAGATACAATCAATAGGGCAGCTCGCAACAGAATTAATGATAATAATAATAAAGCGATAAAACATCAGACATTAAAAATTTCCCTAAACAGGGCTGCTTTCAGATGTCTTCTAAAAGTCAGATAGTTGTTTATTTCCTTGACATCTGATGGGAGGACATTCCACAGGGCGGGCACCACTACCAAGAAGGCCAAAGGTAGTCTATAACAATCAGCATAAACTTAAGCACTTTTTTTCTTTTGAAAGATGGAGCTAAAATATTAAACAGGTATACAGGCAACTTCCAATTTACGCAGGGGTTACGTTTCAAGGCACTGCACATGTAAGAGAAATTGCATATATCTGAAACACTATTGGCAAATGGTCAGGGATGTTGGGAGTTCCAGTCCAAGAGCATTTGGGGGGGGGGGCACCATGTTGGCTATCCTGGGAAACAGCATAGCTTGGGAAGAGTCCCGAAGGCTAAATAGAGAGAGAGAGGCCTGGAAGGCCAAATTCAGCCACAAGCCTGAGATTCCCTGTCTTAGTGATACAGCATTGGATTTGGATTGGGGAGACCATGAAATTCTCTGGATGGTCTTGGGCAAGTTGCCATGCTTTACACCTAACCCAATAGTGTTTTAAATTTATTTATTTTTTTAAAAAGGTGTTTAATATTTAAAAAATATTTTAAAATACAGTATTTTTTTTAAAATATACAAGGCCTTTTACAATGTCTTCCTCTTTTAATCCTTGCAGCTTTTCTTGTTCTGTATTTATACATTTGTTGTTAACCAAATTTTAAATATTGTTTTATTTCTTGTTGTGCTCCACGCTTAGGACTTTTGTTTCAGGGCAGGCTATAAATACTGCAAATTAATAAATGGAAGACTGAGAAGAGACAGAGATAGAACAAGATTTGTAGACCGGCAGAGAGATATAATTACAGGTGGCAACCATTTTGTGCACATCCAATTAACACATGGGTCCTTTTGGATCCGGATGAGGGCAAAATGGGGGTGGGATGTAATGGGTTGGGGTGGGCTTAGGCGTGCTCCACTGACATGCACATGAGCCTGGAAGAGAAGCCGCCCACAAAATGGTCACCTCTTGTATATATAAGTCTTTTTTTTTGCTTCCCCCGGCAGCCATCTTGTGCTGGCACCCAGAGAACTTCAATCGGGAAAGGAGTATTAGTACCTCATTTTTTTACCAAAAAAGAGAGCACTGAATCTCTCTCTCTCTCTCTCTCTCTCTCTCTCTGTGTGTGTGTGTGTGTGTGTGTGTGTGTGTGTGTGCTTGTAAGATAGATAGATAGATAGATAGATAGATAGATAGATAGATAGATAACATAAATAAATAAATGTGGGTACCAGATGGAGTTAGAGGCAGGTCATTGATCTGGAAAGGTTGAAATCACTACTCTGGAGGACTCGTTCATATCAGATATCCTGTTTCTTCATTTCTTTTAACTTTCCATGGAAACAACTGGACAGAATTTCTGTGTCTATTCTGTTGCTACTTCCTGGAATAATTCTAAGGAAAAAGAGGCTGGCTGTTCCACTTGGGTATCAAGCACATCACACAGATTCCAAGTCTATGATTTACGCAATCTTTTGGCATTGCGGTTGTCATGAGCCAAAGACATCCCTTGGCCTCAAAGCAACAAAGATTTATATGTCAACAATTTATAAATTTCTGAAACTGAAAGAAATGCAAGTGTTTCTTTTAAAAAACAAACACAGTTAACTAAACTAAACATGTGGAAAATACGTTAGCTTATTAAAAAGGAAGGAGACCATTTCTCAGTGGTTAAAGTGCATACTTAACATGCTGTGTGTGAGTGAGAGAGAGACTGAGACTTGAGCAAGACCACCTAGTAAGCTTCATAGCTGAGATATGAACCTAGAATTCAGTTGCAGGTTGACAGCCTGCTCATCGTAGCACACTGGCTGACAGTTAATCTTGTGAGTGGGAAACTCCCTTAAAATTTTACCCTGTCTTTTGCTCTCCTTCATTGGAAGTCTTCAAGCAGAAGCTGGATAAGCCCATTCATTACGAGTGTTCTGTATTTTCTGCGTGTAGCAAATGCTCTGGAAACTCCCTTCTACCTCTTTCATTCTATTATCTTTTGTAGTTTCTTAGCCCTGCAGAATTTTTGTTGTTCAGTAGATACATTTTGGTGAGGGGCATCTCAAAAGCTCATACAGTACAGTGGCTTCTTCATTGGTTGCATCTACTTAAGGAAAGCACACACGCACTAACTGCTTACTGCCTGGATTACTTGTTTATGAAAGCACAGTGATTCATGCTGATTGGTATTGCCATTCCTAGGCATCAGAACTAGTTTGTGCTTGATTCAGATCCACAGGTTTTCCTTTAGCTCGAACTGTTTCTGGCACAGGATCCATCTTGAGCACTGCTCAACAAGTACATAGGAGTGGGAGAGTGGTTTGAATCACTACTCATGTCCTTTATTGAAGGGTTGTGTTTGTGCATCAAAGGTGGCTTTGTTCTTGAATCTGAGAGGTCTGTAGATGCACTGAAATTAAGTTAGACATGTCTATTAAGTTTAGTGGGTCTACTCTTGAGTAGGACTAGCATGAGATTCAACCCATAGGTTTATTATGGGTTTGCTAAATTCTTAGGGTTTGTTTGGGAGAGCTAAATGATGAGTCCAAACCATAGTTTAGCTCAGTTTAGTGCAGCAGCAGAATGATAGGGGAGCAGTAAAGTGTCTGCAATAAGTAAGTAAGCAAGCAAACAAATAAAACAACCTGCCATGTCACCTCACAGTTGAAGCCTATAAGAAAATTCCAGTCCTTTGACAATTCCCTCTATGGGACCCCATGAAAATGCATCAGAGATGGCAGTTTAAGCCAGCTACACTGAAGTATATATCTCCTTTGTTTCCTAAATACTGCAAATGCAAATCACTTCTCATCTTGAGCATTCTATATGGGCTTTGCAGTCTTGGGACCAACTTGTTCATCAAACTCCTGGCAGCCTAAATTACTTTTTAAAGTTTGAGAGAGTGGGTATCATTTGAGGCACTCATTAGACGAAAGGGAAAACGCTCCCCCTCCCAGAAATGTTCCACTGGTATTTATTGCCTCCTGGTGCTCTTATGTTTTTAGATAACATCTCCTGAGCAAAGCAGACCCTAAGCATGCTGCTTTTATATTCTTCAGTGTTTGTAATGTTGCAACCATTGATCACCAAAGGATCTTGGGTCTCTGGCTTCCTGTGAGAACGAGATAATTGCTCTCTAGCAGGTTGTATATGACGTTGGTTATCAGGAGAAACCCCTGGGACTTCAATCGCAAGAGTGGAATGGTATTGTGGGTAAATGAATAAACAGAAGGTTATCCAGCTTCCTGCAAAACAGTTGCCTTTGTTTGAAGGAAGTGAGGAAAAGAAGGTGCCTTTCTTTCCCCCCCTTTTTTCCCATACACTGTGTGCAAATACGGAAATTATAACACAAAAAAATATTATTTAGGAAATACCACTTAAGAGGTTCTCAAGCCAGGAAGGAATTATGTGATGCAGAAAAACAAAAAAACCTGCCCCAAACAAAAAACTACCCCAGCCTCTCAAAAGTAAAAAATATGATACCGTGTTGTGTGTCTTTAAATATCAGTGGTATTTCAGCAGGGATTTTCTATGCGTGCCATAACAATATAGCGCAGCCTGGTGCCCTTCAGATTTTTACACTACAGTTCCCAGTTGACTAGGCTATAACTTTTCATTCTGGTATGCTAGCTTTCTGTTTCCAAGGAAACTGTTTCATTAAGCAATGACCTCTCCCACCTGTTGCACAGTCCATCTCGCACACTTCAAGATCCTATCACCTTATTCTGCTGTAGGATTTCTACCTGGAGTTAGAATGGTGTCCAGCACTATAGCTTTTGCTTGGCGAGTTTTTCACAAGATAGGTACCGTATGTCTAGCTGGTACTGACTATGGTTGGTGGGGAAAGTATTTGCACTTTTTCCCAAGGCTAATGTGGAGAGTGTATTGGGGTGGAATTAACCTTGGTGGGGGATGGGACCCTGTGGGCACCAGGGAAGGCCTCTGAGGGCACATGGGCATCCATGGGCACTGTGATGGCAACCGTATGTATACATTGGAGGAATTCGGAAGGTATCTGTGCATTTCTTACCACCTTCCTGTGCCAAGCCTTGCTTGCACACCAAGGTCCTACTTTTATGTTTAACTGTAGCCTGCATTTTATTTTTAACAATTGTGACTCACACCTGCTTGCAAAGATGTCATGGAGAGCTCTGCAGGGAGTGGAGGTTTGCACTGATGCAGAAGGGGCTGTAGCTTGCACCCGGGCTACCTTGGCTTCCCTATATAAATCGCGAAGCTGCCTGCCACATGTGCAAATGCCGATCTCTGCCAAGTGGGTGGGATTCATCTTCGGAGGCCTAAGACTTGCTGACAACTTTAATGTTTGGCTACCTGGTGTGTGTTTGATCCTGCAGCTTTGTAACAGTGGAACAAAAACAGGAGGGAAGAGATCCAGTGTGACATGCACAGGACACCTTCCACCACTTACTTGCTAATCCCAAATAAACACCAAAGGATCCCCCCTTTTTTGGGATTCAAGATTGGGTTGTGACTCTTGGGGCATTTTAAATACTGCTAAGATTCATACTCGTAAGAAATCAATGATTTCTTAGCACTGACACATAGTCCTTCCTGTTCTTTTCATACCCTGCTTGTAAATGAAGACAGGCTGTGTTGCTTCACCAGTGCTACCCCTACCTAAACTCAGCATGTACGTATGTCTGTGTTTGTTGCTTAGTTAGCGCAGATGGGGGCAACTTTGTTCATCCCCAACCCCAACAAGTATAAAATAGTAGAATACTTCATAAACCTTTTCTTATGTTTCTCTTTCACATTGATTTGGGTAAATGGTTTCTTGCAAAGAACTATATTTTTCATGACTAAACCCTTATTGTTGGGAACAACAACTTCTTCTTCTTCTTCTTCTTCTTCTTCTTCTTCTTCTTCTTCTTCTTCTTCTTCTTCTTCTTCTTCTTGATGTGCTAAGCTAAATCTCTTTTATCTCATTTGTTTTTCCTGCAGCCAACCGGGTACATGGAAAACTCAATTTCCTACAGCTCAATTGAAGATGTTCAGCTGCTCTCTTGGGAGAATGCCCCTAAGTATTGTTTACAGCTCACGATCCCTGGAGGCACAGTCTTGTTGCAGGTACAGTAACCGCAAAAAACAAAACAAAAAAAACCCCTTCTCCTTGCTTTCCAGTGCTGAATTCAATTTCTCTGTTTGGTGAATACGAGGATGAACTGATGATCATTGCCTGTGATTGGCTTTTGTTATTTACTAACAGATTTGTGCCAGGATGAGAAGGCTTTTTGACCCTTTGGGGAAGATTTTGGTTGCCCTGAGATAATAGTACCAAGTAAACATCTATCTGTAGCTGGTCCAGAAAAAGTTTACCATTAAACAGAGATGATTTCGACCATGCAGTTTGAATTCCTAAATTGATGAAGAGGGTAGTGTGAAGGTGAACAGAGTTGGGACATGCACCCCATCCCTTACAAAGCACATAGCCATATATTCATACACATCTGCACATCTGTTTCATACCCAAGACACACACCCATTCGTTCCCCCCGCCCACACTCTAGTCGCTCTCTCTTGCACGCAAGCACACATACACCTAGTCATTCACACAGACCTTTGCTTTTCCTGCCCAGCTGCAGTCTCCAAGAAGACTGGCACACCACTGCATGTGCAGCAGTTACCCTTGCAGAAAACCTTCCATTGGACTCTCTGGATCCCCCCCCCCCCCCGGGCCTCAATCCTGAGCACGGGCAGGGACAGGTGGGGAAGCTGTGGGGTCACGTAGGGATGCCCTCCTGCCAGTAACTGGTCCACAGACCACAGGATGAAGCTTTCTCTACTTGGCAGAATGAATATTGTTTTTATTCCAGTCAATCTTGATTGATTAGCAGTCTCTAAGAATGGAAAAAAGATATCTCTAAATTTGTCTGGCAAGGGGGGAAAGCCATGAATTAAACATAAAAATTTGATATATACAAAAGAAAGAGGACATTTTGCCCTGCCCGACTGCAATTATGTTATGAGGCATCCTGTTTGTGTTGGTTAAGGGAATAGATTGTGTTGGAAAATGTACACATTTTAGATTTGGAAGGTCATGATTTAAAATTTGGCTGACATGCATGTCTTTGGTATGGGAAAGCTAAAATTTATAAAAGTTTTATAAACCACGTCATTAGAAGAAATTTGTATCGAGTCTGGGAGAAATATAACAATTTGTTAGAAAGAAAAACACCTTTATAGTTATCTCTGATTGAAGCAATTACAATTAAGAGAATCAACATGGATAGACAATGGGCCACATATAGAGACTTGTTGGACTTTACAGGGAGTGAACCCAAATTGGAAATCAATGGAAGATTTAAGGAGCCAAGTTACAGACTGGTTACAATACCACCAGTTACACAATATGTTTAAATTGGATAAGAAATATGGGTTTTTGGACCAAAGCTCACAATTTGAAAGAGAGTTAATACAGAATAAGGATAAATCAGTGTCTAAAATGTATAAATTACGTGGAATGGGAAACCCATTGTAAAACTGGAGAGCTGACAAAAATGGACATAGCAGAATATGCAGGAATAATAGTTAAATAAATGAACCAGGGAAGGGGAACAAGGGAAGTCATGGATTATATGGTATTATGTAAACGTTTATTTCGAGATGTTAAAATGAAAACTTAATATATACATTTTTTTAAGTAACTGTCCACAAACCAGAGGTTCCACCCACCCTGACTTAGCAGGTCAGGGAAAAGATTAGGATGGGACCTTCTCCTTGACATGCTCAGAGTCAAGGGAATGCCAGGGAAATGTAACACTCCTACCCTCAAAGTTTTTCTCACCCCACACAGACAGTCTAAATATCTCCACCCCTAAACATGTCAAATGCTATAACTACCAAGTTTCAATTACCAAATGTTATCTAATATGAGTTAATACTGCATACCATTCATCAAATATTGTCAAGGATCATTTACAGTGGTACCTCAGGTTAAGTACTTAATTTGTTCCGGAGGTCCGTTCTTAACCTGAAACTGTTCTTAACCTGAAGCACCACTTTAGCTAATGGGGCCCCCTGCTGCTGCCACGCTGCCGGAGCACAATTTCTGTTCTCATCCTGAAGCAAAGTTCTTAACCTGAAGCACTATTTCTGGGTTAGCGGAGTGTGTAACCTGAAGCGCATGTAACCTGAAGCGCATGTAACCCGAGGTACCACTGTACTTGGTGTTCTGAACTATCTTCTGGGGAAGCCGAAGAAGCATCTTAGGGGCCGGCAAACTTTATCAGCAGGGGGCCAGTCCACTGTCCCTCAGACCTTGTGGGGGGGGGCAGACTATATTTTGAAAAGGGCGAAAAAAGAACAAATTCCTATGCACACTGCACAATGTATTTGTAGTGCACACAAAAACAAGAAAAACAATAAAATAGTTAAAATGAAGAACGATTTTAATCAACATAAACTTTTAAGCAAGGACACATGTAAAAACACCAGGCAGGCCCCACATATAATGCAGAGATGCATTTTAAATTTAAAAGGTAAGCCATCTCCCCCACCGACTCTCCCCTCCCTTCTCCACGGCACCGGACGAGCCCTGGTGACTGCTTACCTGTGTCTCTTGCGAGCCGCAGGGGCAGGTGATGGCGGCAGCAGCGGGACGGCGCAAAAGGGCTGGCTCTGGAGTGGTGCTGCTTAAAATGGCGCTCAGCCAACTGCAGCTCAACAAAGCCCAGCCCTTTCCTCCTCTAGGCAGGGCGTGGAGAAGCCAGGAGGAGGGAGGGAGGAGGTGCCACCGCAGTGTGTGGGTGGGTGGGGGGTTAATGGTGCAGCCTGAGCCGAATCAGATTCACACCAATCCACACAGCGATTCCCGGACCATCTGTGGGCCGGATCCAGAAGGCATTGGGGCCTGATCTGGCCTGCGGCCCTTAGTTTGCCGACCCCTGCTTATGAAGAGCAGTCACTGGAAATTGAAGGAAGGGAGACTGCTCTTGTGCTCAGGTCCTGCTTGTGAGTTTACCCCATAGCCATCTGATTGGCTACCGTGAGAAGATGATGCTGGATTAGGTGGGCCACTGGCCTGATCCTGCAGAGCTCTTAAGTTCTTAACATCTCATTCAATACCATTCACATATCAATTGTAGTCAAGAACTAAAATTCCAGATCTGCTCCAAGTTATTTCCAGAATAACTTGGAAATAACTTTTAAAAAAATGATTATATAATGATTTCACACTTTTAAAAAAAAATCCTTATCCTTCTGCATTCTCATTTTTCCCCCTAGTTTGATTTTTTTTTAAGGGGAGTTGTTGGGATAAGGAGGGGACTGTTTATGGTGAAAAACGATAAAACAACCTTTAATTCAAAGCCTCTGGCCAAGTATAAAGGGAGTTTGGCAGGCCTGGTAGATTTTTATCTGCTGCGGACGGCCGTGTTTTGTTGCTGTTGTTCTGAAAGCAAATTAATAGCAGTCGTGAGAAATGGGCATCAGAAAAGGAATGATTTGCTCAGATGTTTTCCTCTTGGGGACCTGAGGTCATAATATTGTTTCATCAGCACCGATAATGGAACTGAATGGATTCTGGGCTGCCATGAATGTTTATGTTGGACTCCTCTAGCAGAGGCTGAATGAGGCTCCCATACAGAATAGCTGGCGTCGCAGCGCAGACACAATTGCTCCCGTATGTTTTCACTCAGAGCTGTTGCGTCTGGATCCGCGATGCATGACCGTCTGCGGATGCAGCTAAAAGAATGGGTTTTCCCTTTGCAAGTGGGTTCTGCTGGATAGAATCCCGGTGCTCGACAAGCCAGGAGTAGAACACTAAAATAGAAGCCAATTACTTGGGGAATTCAGATGGAAAAGCTATATTTAAGTCATGACACATTGAAGAAGGTAATTAGGCAAAGGTATGTTAGACAAGGAACGCAACAGCTTCTCTTTCTCTGTGGTAAAATGGAAGGTAAGGGTGAGACTCTGGACGTCAAGTCAGAGTTCTGTGTTCCTCTACACATCACAGTGTGCATGCACTATGTATCTCAAGAACCGGGAGCCTCAGGCCCTCCAGGTCTTTCTTTCTGGCCTTTGAGGTACAATTTTCATGCCTTGCTCTTGGCACTGTTGCCTCTGGTTCTGCTCACCATTGTCATGTCAACTGCAGAAGGTTGCTGGGAAGGGAATGAGGCCCTTGGGGTGGAAGAGGTTCACCCCTGAGATAGAGAAAGAGAAGCTTTGGGTTGAAGCCAACTGATTTCTACTCAGAGTAGACCCATTACAATTAATGGGCCTAAGTTAGTTGTGTCCATGTGGCCTGATTAACACATAGTGGTGTTAAAACACTTGGGAGGTCAAATTTTTAAGAAATCAATTTGTATTTAAAGATGTGGTAACACAATACAAACATGACACTTTAGATTCAGGGACTAGACTATTGCAATGTTGTTGGTGTTTTTAAAAAGTGACAAAATCTTTTTTTGAGGAAGAAGCATAGCTCAATGGTAGAGCATCTTCTTAGCATGCAAATGTTCCCAGGTTCAGTCCTCAGCATCTCCAGGTAGGGCTGGGAAGATGACTCCTGCCTGAAACCCTGGTAAGTCACTGCTAGTCAGTGCAAGTATTAATGGCCTAGATCAGGCATAGGCAACCTCGGCCCGCCAGATGTTTTGGGACTACAACTCCCAGGATCCCTAGCTAACAGGACTAGTGGTTAGGGATGATGGGAATTGTAGTCCCAAAACATCTGGTGGGCCAAGGTTGCCTATGCCTGACCTAGATGAACCAATAGTCTGGCTTGGTATAATTTGGTTTGCTACTGAAGCTTAGGCACAAGTATAAGTATAAAATGATCTCAGGAACATTAACCTCAGAGGTTTGGTGTTGTTCCTTCTCCACATTGTGTTACTGGTTCTCTGTTGATCAGAGAGGGCCTCAGTTCTCTTGGATCACCTCCTCCTTTTGCCCTTCATATGTAAGTTTCTAGTCATGTCTACCTCTTGCCTCTCTTGCCTTGCTCACGGGTAAGCACTTTGTCCCCAGCAGTCTATTACTCCTGAGAACTGGGCCCTCTAACTCAAGGTAAGAGCTTAAGAAGAGTTTGACTGCTGGATCGCTAAAGGCCCATCTTGTCCCATATCCTGTACTCAGAGTAGCCAATCAGATGCCTGTTGCATAAGCTCCCAAACAGGACCTGAGTGCAACAGAACTCAATCTTCCCTCTTCTTCAGCCATTCCTGTCATAACACCCTCCCCATATACAGTGGTACCTTGGGTTACAGATGCTTCAGGTTACAGACGCTTCAGGTTACTCCACTAATCCAGAAATAGTACCTCGGGTTAAGAACTTTGCTTCAGGATGAGAACAGAAATCGTGCAGCAGCAGCGCAGCAGCAGTGGGAGGCCCCATTAGCTAAAGTGGTGCTTCAGGTTAAGAACAGTTTCAGCTTAAGAATAGACCTCCAGAACGAATTAAGTTCTTAACCCGAGGTACCACTGTATAAGAGGCCTTGGCAAGGTGGGGGAGCTGCTCCATGGACCCCACAAACGCCACATGACATTCCATTACATAGTGAGTTTACATGGTATTAGGGGTGGGTTCTGACTCCCAGGAAGGGTGGTATCTCAATGGTAGAGCATCTGCATGCAGATGGTCTTAAATTCAATCTCCAGCATTTCTGGCTAGGACTGGGAGTGATCCCTTTCTGAAAGCCAGGAGAACCACTGCCGTTTAGAGAACACTGAGCTGGAAAGACCAAAGGAAAGACTATCTATTATGGCAACTTCCTAGGTTCCTATGGCTATGTAAAATACACCTCTCACTATCAAATGTACCTTACACAGGGAGGTAGAAACTTGCGGTGAGGAAGTGCTGGTTCAGCTGGAACGGGGCAAAGAGGGTGGTCCCCGGTCGTGCCTGGCCTTAAATGGGCCAGGCCACGCCTCCCTAGCCCGCCGATTGGCAGGCAGGGTTGCAGGCACGCCCGGGGATTCCCTTGTTCTCGCGGGGGCAAAAAGGCCAGCCCCCGCGTGTGTGGGAGGGGTAGCCCGCAACCCCCTCTCCTCTCCAGTTCGGAAATGGCTTTCTGAGATGAGTGTGCATCCTATTTGCAGTATAGGCCTAATACATCCGACTTACCATGCAGGGTTGTTGTAGATAATATATATGGTTCATTTTGAACACTTGAAAAAGCTGCATAAACATTAAGGATTTGTTGTTGTTGTTGTTCAACTTACCTTTTTGCTTCAGGGCTGTTTAGGAAGAAAACAGGGCTTAAAGAAACCAAACCTGCAGTTTTTTTCCCTTTGGGTGTTTGCTTAAACTGGGTTCTAAATTTGGCTGATGGTGTTGCTATTTTTTTAAAGTCTATTCCTGGTAATCAAGTATACCCAGAAGGAAAAACAAACAGAACAGAAATTCCTGATAAGCATAACAATAGCTGCAGATAATACGCAGCTCATCGGTTTTTGAACAGCATGGCAATTTATTTCTTTATTATTTTGTCAAAAGAATCTTTCAGGGTAAATTCAGGGAAAAGGTTTATCTAGATTAGAATACAATTACGTGCATGTACCTTCATCTCTGTGTCCCCTTATTTTAGCTCCTGTTTTCTATTTTAGGTTCTAGTCCTGATATCCACCTTTCAGAATTTCCTTCCTTTTCACAGTAAATATCCTTTACAGTACTATATTACAAGGGTTGTGCAAAACCTGTTAGGGCACCACGGCTTGCCCAAGCAAACAGGTCAGAGGAGATGCATAGTTTGCTAAATATAGGGGTCTATTTCTTGCTCTTGAAAGCTTGGTTTTTTCCTTTTTGTAGTTTTTCAGGTTTCATAGGCAAAACAGAATAATAATTGCATACAGTTCATGATCAAACATTGCTTTTGGCATTTTTTAAATTGAAGACTTTTGTTTTTTCTCTTAATGTGTTGCTTTGCTACCAACAAACTTAAGGCAGGTCACAAATACAAACCAACACAGAATTGGCAAATGTAGGAACTGGCAGGTGAAATATTATATTGGTGGGGAAACTGGAGAGGTGGAAACCTAAGATATTGATGGTGATGATGATGATGATGATAGAAGAAGAAAACGAATAAATTCATTGCTGTACATCCCTTTGGAATTTTTAGGCTGCACAGATTAAACTTGTCCATAATTTAATACAGGAGTAGGAGGGAGGTAGATCTGAATATAATTCAGATTCTTGGATGATTTCAATTAGAGCCGTGTGGATTTCAGACAATGGCAATAAATTACACTGCTGAAATGAGCTGTGGAGATCAGTCCCCATTGGGACTGATAGGGCAGAAGACAGGGAGACCAACAGTAGGGGAACCAGAGCTAATGACAGGCAGAGTCAGCTAATTCTGGTTTTGTCCCCTTCTTGCTCTCTGCTGAATTCTACAAAGGCAACACAGAAAGAAGAGGAAACTGACAGCCAGTACCACCCCTTGGATTGGTTGTAAGTAGAAGGCAGGCATGTGGAGGGCTGGCTGAGAGCAGGGTGAGCTTGGAAGGGCAGTGCCCTATTTTCCCTGGTTGGACAAATCTCCAGTGTAAATGAGGAAAGCTTGGGCTAACCTGCAGTGGAATTTTGTGTGTGGAAGGACTGGGAGCTCCATTCTGTTCTGGTACTCAAGACAAATCCCTGTGCTCAGAGTCTTTTAAGCCTAAATGTAGATCCCACAAGCCTGATGTCTGCCCACTTGTAATCTAGTGTGTGGTTGGACAAACAGCCACATTAGTGTTGCTACAGCAAACGTGGCAAACGGGCCACACACCAAAAGCAAGGCATCTTGTATGCAAAAATGTATTGCTGATTCCTAACAGATTTCCCTCCCTCTCCCATCCCTCTTTTAGTTGTTGTTGAAGACTGTTAAGATGGTTTACGCAAAGGGCGCTGTAGCAAAGATGACTGTGTTCTTTGTAACAATTTATTCCCTGCACAAACCATTCCTCGCAGTCCTCTTGAGTAATACAGATGTCAACAGAGGTTGATGCTGCAGCACGGTGGGAGTGCGGAGTCTAGCAATGCGGCTCATCTGTCAGAGGGCCTGTAGCATGCCGGGCTCTCTTGGTCTGCTTCCCACCAAGTCTGCACAAGCCAGCCCACTTCTCCACAGACTTCTCTGATGTTGCTTGCTACAGTGCTCAGGCCCAGGGATGCATCAGGTTAGCTACAGTATGGCCACATCATCTTATGTAGGGGTTCAGTTCCAAGGGCTCTGTGCATACAGGAAAATGTCCACACACAAACTGTCCCTGTGTGAGCATCCCTAGCTTTCCAGAGCCTGCGCTCTGTGTGGGCTTTGCCCACCCCCACGTAAGGCAGAGAGCTCTTTCCATACTTGGGAAAACCTGGCACAAAAAGAGCCTTTAAGCTTTCCGTTTTGCTTGCATTTAACTTGCAGGATTTCAACCACAAGGCCTTCAACTGCATACGGTTGAGATCGCGCAAATTAAATGTTTGTAAGATGTGGTCATATTTTACCAGTTTCCTTCTCCCTACATCATATTTCAAGCCAGGATACTACCACCATGGGCCTTGCTCTTCCTGATCCTGGAGTCAGCTGTTCCTGGAGAGCTAACATTTCCTGCTGTATCACTCCTAGATCTGTTATGTACTTTCAGTCTGCCTAGCTCAATCCTGGGGGTGCCAAGACTGCTGCCCTGTGCTCCCAGACAGTCTTTTCACCTGCCTCCTCTCTCACACACCAGCGCTCCTGTTCCTCTTTGCCGTGGGCATCACCCTTAGGGACTGTGGCATTGACTAGCCCAATATTGGCTGCACCCAAATTCACAAGGGGAAAGCACAGAGTCTTGTGTTGCTTGAGGGTAGCATCATGTGGACTGTGGAAATTAAATGGGGATGCAGACAGCTGTAAACACATAGCATATTCTGGTTTGGACAAGTCCTTACTGTTTTTAAGCAGTAGGATGGGGTTTATAGCTGCTGATTTCTTGGCTGCTGTTCTCACTTTGCTTTTATTATTTGGTGTATTTTAGATGCAATAAGTTTAATTCTACTTATGTGTGTCTTAATAGAGCCAGTGGTTCACTAAACTCAGCAATGCTAAGATGATTGTGGTGTTAGCACTTGTGTGAAGAGTTGCTGTGCTTATTTAGCATACATTTAAGCTTGAAATTAAATTGCGATTAGATGCACTTTTTTCATTTCATTTCCATTTAACTCCCAACATTTACAGTGTTCCTAAGTTCTGTTAGACCCATTGAAGTTGATAAACCTATCTTAGTTGTGTTCATTAGCTTCAATGGGTCTCCTCAGTGAGTAGGACTAGCAGGCTGTCATTGACTATAACCCAACGTGCTGCCACAGCTGTTGTCCTTGGAATTGTAGCTGAGAAACAATTATGCTCCACTGGATTGGAAGCATTATGGGTTGAGGTAGACGGGTATTAGCTGCATTTCATGGTAGCCAGCTCTTTAGAAAGGGTAAGTGTGGCCATGGAAGGCCTGGGAAGTGTTTTACAACTATAGCAAAGGCTGGTGCTGCAGTTCCGCCTTTACTTGACTGCTGGCTTTGAAAGTGATCACATGCAAAGCAGGAATTGTCTCCTCTCAGAGCTTTTAGAGAACAGTCCTTCCTGCACGCAAAGGACATGTTCTGAAGCTAGCAGAAATCCAGGAGTGGATGTGCAAGGGCAATCGTTTCAACCAAATGAAAGAATGGGGTGGCTTCCAGCTTTTAAAAACTCTGTGAGTTATTGGCTTGTGCTTTGGTTTAATGGTGTGTAGCATTAGTAGAATCTAAAGCTTGCATTTATATTGGTTTTCTCTCTCTTTCTTTATATTGTAGGCTGCAAACAGTTACCTGAGGGATCAGTGGTTTCATTCATTGCAATGGAAGGTAAGCTCTTTGTATTCTGTAAACTGAATAAGGGACTAATGCAAAAACAAAGTTGGGCGGCAGATCACTTCTGCTAGTCAAAACTAAGATGATTCACCAGGATTGTAATTTTTTCTTTAGTGTATGGTATTATTCAAGTAATGGCTGGAATTCTGTGGCGTTTTTGAAATCCTAATGATTCCATCTATCTGTAGATTTATGAAATGTAAAGATTTTATAGAACTACAGGCAGAGTTTTATATATATGCAGGGCAGGGGATTTGATGTTGGGTAAATTAAAATGGCAGCCAGGCAGTCAGCCACTGTGGTTGGGAACTGGACTCTGTTCCCATTCAAAAGCAGTAGCACTTGCCCCACTGCTCAGGTGGGAGGATGGTGAGTGGTGGTGCAGCCAAGTCACATTAGTGAAGGGTCCTTCTAGGGCCCTTGGACAGTGCCTGACCTTGCCAGCTGTTGGCACCAAGCCTGTAGTAAATACACAGATGTCACAAGACCCCATATGTTTCCATTGTGAACCTGACCCCCATCAGTGGCTCCTCCCTTGAAACTTCCTGTCACTCAGGAGGAAGAGAGCATTATTTTAGTGATGCACAGCCAAAAATAAGGGGGGGGGGGGAAGGCTTGACATTTTTCACAGATGAGGCACTTGTTTTTGGAGACTAATCCTCCTACACTGTAGACATTATCCATGTAATAGGAACGGGGTCTTCCATAGAAGCTTCTTAACTTGCCTCTGCCTGCCCCCCTTTTATTTAATAATAGGAGAAAACATTACAAGTTTTTGCCCTCCCCCCCCCATGCCCCCTTAAATCAAGACCAATGTATTTTATATCCGGGCATTTTATTGCCAGCAAAGAGTTGTTAAGGTTGAGCTGTTTATCTTAGCGGAGGGCTGGCATGTTTCAGAGAGCAGGGGGCAGCGTTACAGCCAGGACATTAATTTGAGAGTTTCCAGAGAATGTGTCTTAAGGCATCAGCCCACAGACAACGTCCAGGCGAACGAAAGTGGTCCTTTCCTTAAGTCTTCCAGACAACCTCCATCCTCCGCTAAACACTGAGCTGCTTGAAGTTGGAAGAGAAAATGGTGATGGGTCCATTAATTTCAGTGGCTATATTCTGTGTAAAATATGGTTGAATATCACCCCATACATTGAAAGCATTTCCGCACCCCACCCCACCCCACCCCACTCCTGGGAATCCTGGGAACTTTAGTTTACCCCTTAAAGAGCTATGATCCCCAGTCCCCTTACCAAACTACAGTCTGCTCACTCCTGGCTTAGACTGCATCAGGACCTCAGCTCCTTTCAGGAGACTGTGGTTGCGATCCTAACCCCATTTACCTGGGAGTAAGACCATCCTGTTCTCTTAGTGGCCAACTCGATGTCTCCAGGAAGTCCTCAAGCAGAACCTGAAAGCAACAGCAGCTCTCCCCACTTGCAGATGCCAGCAACTGGTATAGGTTAACCAGTAACTCATTTATTCAATATCAGAAGAGGTTCTGCACTCTGCCAGCACAGATTTTCCCTTGCTTGCACCAGTTGCTGGTTAAAGAAAGTACCAAACTACATGATAATAGTCGCATATAGTTTGGCCTTAGAATGCAGCAGTAAAAATATTCACAGCGGCAATAAAACAGCACCATGAAAAATACCAGGAACAGCATATTTTTTAAAAAACCTTGTTTTCCAGATGGTTTGAACTACAGCTCCCATCAGCCCAACCAGCAGGTTGGCATAGGCTGCTCTGGAGGCTGCAAAATGCTAACTCAAATAAACAGTCTTAAGACCCTGTTTAAAAACTGGGCAAAGAAGGGGCCAAACAAACTTCTCTAGGGACACTCTTTCACATTGGTAATAAATCCATCTTTAAGTGTGTCGGCGCCTGTCCTTTAAAACTCCCTGCATACGGACACCCGGCAACACATTTGCCATGTACTCTTTTCAGTACCTGTTTAGGCAAGCCTATCCAGACATGTAGAAGTTACATGTGTTATATTTCTTTTTTGTTGTTTAGTCGTGTCTGACTCTTTGTGACCCCATGGACCAGAGCACGCTGTTTATTTTAATCATATTTTGGATATTGTTAAATACCTCTTTTTATTGATAATGTTAATGTTTTATTTTATATTTTTGTAAACCACTTAGAGGTTACAATCAGGTGACATATAAAATTTGTTAAACAAACAAACAAACAAATGTATTCAGGCACTGCAGGTGAAAGGGCCCTTTCTCTTATTCTAACCAGCTGTTCTTTGGCTGGTAGGGAGAAACAGGAATGTCCTCAGAAGCCATGAGAATATTCTGAGCTCATCCGTGTAGGTGGAGGTGATTATTGAGGTGATTATTTGTAGGCCACTTAGAGCAGTGGTGTCATCAGATTAGGACTTTGGGGGCACAGGCCCCATTCAGCAGAATAAACAGGAGGGCCTTAAACACAGCACAGCTGACTTACTCCATTTTGTGGCAAGTGAACAAGTAATGTTATAATGTAAAGAGCCTTTAAGGACATTAAGTCTAGAATCTAAAATTAACCGGCAGCTTTGCTCATTAGGACTTCAGAAATTGAAGCAGGAAATAAATAGGTAGCCAATGGAGCTGATAAAGACAAAATTGGCTTTATTATTTCTTCTACTTCTTCTAATTTCTTTTTAAATTAAATTTCTATACTGCCCTTCATCTGAGGCTCACAGGACGGTTTACAATATAAAAACACAAAAATTCATAACATAGTAACAAACAAGAACAATGCCTCCCCATTAATTTTTTTGACAGCTTTCTGAACCAATTTGAAAATTCTGGACTGTCTTCAAGGGCAGCCCTATGCAATGCACATGGCAGTAATCCAGCCTAGAAGTGACTAGAACATGGGTAACCAGAGGCTGGGTCTGATTTCCTCAGGTAATTGTCCAGCACCAATGAAAGCCTTGTAGCTTATTCTTACCCAAGGCATGTGACTTTGCAAGTAATTGCACCTGGCCAGTAAAGTGTTGACCGTGAATGTGTGAAAAAGATCACACTACTGTTCCATGATAAAAAAGTCATAGACCACCTCTAATTGCTGGGCTTTGTGGTTTTTGCAACCAACAGATTCTCTCCTGCACAAAATGGCTTAAGATTGGATCACTTTGCTGTTGAGGCCAGAAGCAGTGACAGGCTTTTAAGGAAACAGGCTTCTGTAAAGAGGAAGTTCTGCCCTTCCTGCTGATCTTGGCTCTACATCTCATTATGTTTCCAGTACTTAGAGCACCGGGCATTATGGGCAGTATCATTGGGAGATAAGCAGTGTTTATATTTTTACATTTATTTTTGCTGGGAGGATGGAGAAGGATAGCAAATTGGACCCCTTGAGTCCAGTTATGAACGTGTATCTGAAGTTCTTTGGCAGGACACTGGACCACATTGAAGCGATTTGGTCATCATGGTTTTCTCATTGCCGTACTATGAGCTTCCATAATATTCACTTAAAGCTTCACTTTGCCTTCTGCTAAATATTGGAGACCATGATGGGTATGTGCTAGGAAAGAAGCAAAGCAATTTTTAAAGGTTCTCCATTACTCAGCTTGGCATGTCGGGGCAAGATTAGTTATACACAATGGCGCTGTCAGGGTAGGACTTTGGGGCCGATGTCCAGGCTCCCCCTCAACAGAATGGGCAGTGGTGGCCCCAGGCCCAGCTGGTCTGGCTTGCCACATTTTGAAAGGAAGTAATAACAAGGGTTGATAATTTTTTTCAGGGCTACAGGAGCAGTGAATGTAAATGTTACCTTTGTACATGAGGCTAGTTTCTATACACAGTCACACACCTCTCTGCAAGATGCACTAGCAGAGTTTAAGGGTACATTCCAGCCAGGCGAAAACACACAAAAAGGATGTGCAGGGCCAGTAGGAGGTGTGGCCTGGAAAGAGTCTTGAGGGCCATGTAGAGAGACTTGGAGGGCCACATTCAGTTCCCAGGCCTGAGGTTCCCAACCCTGTAATACACATTGCCTTCTAAAAAGCTGAGACCCCTTAAGTCCAGAGCCTAAACGTCTCTGTAACAATACTGCTGCTTGTATAGTGTTATATGCGCTTTCATTTTCGTTATTCTCAAAAACCCATTTCTGGTTTTCAGAAATGGACAGAGCGAAAGCTTAGGCACCCTCTTCCCTTTGTATACCTTGTGCAAGCCCCATCCTGGCTCATGTGACAGGGCGGGGCCAGCCGTGAGGTGGTCTGATAGACTTGCAGGGAGGACGATGCTCAGTAGGGTAAACAAGAAATTCAGTATGTTTGTTTCTCTACCTTGCAAGCCAGCAAGGGTAAGTGGATGGAGGCTGTGGTGAAGCCTCGTGTGATGCACCTTACGGTATTGTTGCCATGGTGCTGGTTTAAAAATAGGGCTGTTGAGTGAACAAAGTTTTGTTTTCGAAAACAAAAACAAAACAGCATTTAAAAGCATTTGTGGCCTTTAAATCTGTGCAGAAAAACGTTTTCAAAATCCTTGGGATCAGAAGATGTGGCCTGATGTGACTGTTTTGTCATGGAAATAACGTTCTAATTCTTCTGCACTCTGCTGCTGAATGTTGGGCGGCTTTGGTTAATGTCAGGGTCAAGGAGCTTTTTGAGTGGCGGGAAAACACGTGGCAGAGCCCCGTGAGACATCACTTCTTAAATTTTTATCTGCTGAGAAAACAACGCTCCTTTATTTCCTGAATTACAGCTGTCTTCCTAACAGAGGGCACACCATACATTGAAAGCACATTTATACCACTTTGACAGCCAATGCTTTCCCCAAAGTATCCTGGGAACTCCCCACACAGCTTCAATTCCTAGTACCTTTAAGCTACAGTTCCCAAGATTCTTTAGAGAACTGGAAGCCGTGACTGTTAAAAGGATGTAAGTCGCCTTCATATGTATGGTGCAGATACGACCAGAAACTAGTTTGCATGACTGCAGGGCTGCTCGGTCCAAGACCAGTTTAAAGATAAAATATCCTAAGAAAGGAGGGTAGGGAACTTGACAAATGTGTTGTGGCATAAGCATTATGGTGTGACTAACTTAAATCCGTTGATTTCGGTTGATCTACATTGAGTTGGACTTAGTCCAGCCTTTGTCAGTCTGGTGCCCTGTAGATGTTTCGGGCCTGCTACTCCCATCATCCCCAACAAGCACGTCTCATGCTGGCTGGGGCTGATGGGAAATGTAGCCCCAAATATCTGGAGGGCACCAGAGTGGCAAAGGCTGACTCCATGTTGTGATACCACCTTCAGTCTTTAAGCTGCCTTCCTTGTTTTGCTGCAAGAGAGTAACACGGCTACCCTGCTGCAAATCACTTATTTAGAAATTAGTTTAGAATATTTTTCAACAGAAGCTCTTTACCAAGTGGTTTTCAAATAAAGCAACATAGATAGAACACAGCTAAAACTCACAAAACAATTAAAAAACAAATATACATCAAACCATCATCATTAAACACAGATAAAATCAGTAAGTATGTATATAATGGGGACGCGGGTGGCGCTGTGGGTAAAAGCCTCAGCGCCTAGGGCTTGCCGATCGAAAGGTCGGCGGTTCGAATGCCCGCGGCGGGGTGCGCTCCCGTTGCTCGGTCCCAGCGCCTGCCAACCTAGCAGTTCGAAAGCACCCCCGGGTGCAAGTAGATAAATAGGGACCGCTTACTAGCGGGAAGGTAAACGGCGTTTCCGTGTGCGGCTCTGGCTCGCCAGAGCAGCGATGTCACGCTGGCCACGTGACCCGGAAGTGTCTGCGGACAGCGCTGGCCCCTGGCCTCTTGAGTGAGATGGGCGCACAACCCCAGAGTCTGTCAAGACTGGCCCGTACGGGCAGGGGCACCTTTACCTTTTACCTATGTATATAATGGAGGGCATGTAATTGAAAAAGGGTCTCTAGGAGATTGCTAACAGGGGCAGATTGTATTCGATCTTGCCACCTAAGGGTATTCTATATAACATCTCTCTCTATATATGCATGTAGCCAATCCTGAGACATGGATGCCTCTAGAGCAGGAATCCAGAGATTTTAGCTGGCCACTGTCAGCACCACAAAGGAAGGGGAAGAACGCAAACACAATAAGAGCCCCCGAGCAAATGATCCTCTTCCTCTCAGCAACTGAGCAAGCTGCTCTTTAAAACCTACAACTGCTTTGAGAAAAAGAAGAGGAGGAGGATGCTTGGCTTATTTCAACGGCTGGTGTACAGGAATCTGTTTTGGTGCTCTGTTGATGTTCTTTGGCATCAAGATGCGTGGATATAAATCAGTTTGGATGGAAACAGCCCTCTTGAAATGTGACACTTCCCTGCAAAATAAGGGTGTCGAGAGCTGCGAAGTTCTGCTTTCAGCAGCTTCTATTCCCCTCCCTGCCAGCTCTCAAGTCTTTTTTAAAGCTGCTGTAGTGCATCAGATCTGCAAATTTCAGCACCCGAGACATCCCTGAGGGTCCTGCAGTAGAAGCAGCTCTCTGAAGCAAACACGTTTCTGGAGCAATCTTGCTGACGACACTGATGATGCAGGTGCACAGGGAAGAGAAGTCCATTTCACAGCCATTTATGGCGAAGCTGGGTTAAAGGCACAGCAAAATAGCACGTTTTTCCAAGGAAGGGAGAATAAAATAGGTAGGTAAACAGATAATATATTTTTAAAACGTTTCCCAGTGCTTGAAAGACCTTCTGGGAAGGAAGGAAAAGGGCGGGAGCAGGAACAGAGAATGGGGGGTGGGAGGCTAGGAAAACAATTGCAAAAAGTGGAGAATAAAATGGGTGAAAAAATCAGGACTGACAAGCATCCCTTTTAATCTGATTTGGAAATGTAATTGCCTTGAATGATGCTCAGTGGTGAAATGGTCTTTGCTAAATTAGAAATTGATCTGAAAAGGAGTCCCCTTAGGAGATGAATGTTCATTGTTGGCTAATCAGGTGCTGAGTTTTTGAGATTAGCTAGAACTAATAGAAGGAGCTCCTTTGCTGAGACATCTCTGCTTTTATTCAGAGCCAGGCTCATAGTTATAGGGAATGTTTTGTGTGTGTGTGTGTGTGTGTGTGTGTGTGTGTGTAGATAGATATATGCATTTATTTTTCAGCCTTGAGGCTGAGACAGGAGGCCGGTTACCTGGGCAACAGGCAGATTGGGCCTGATTTCTCTGCAACGGGATGCTTTGTGGCTATGCAATCTCCATGAGCTCTCCTTTCCTATGAATAACAGGTCAAAGTACAAAAAGATAAGGCCCTGCTTGCCAGAGCTGGTACCTGCTTTTAACAGAGTTAACAAGCACTTAGGCCCAGGAGGTAGCTAACAAACATCAATGACTCAAAGAAGGAGAACCACCATCTATAAATTAGTTTCAGTTGTAGTCAAAGTATTGTTATTATTATTAGATTTATTACTTGCCCTTCCCCAGCAGGTTACAGCCATTTAAAATTCAGGATTAAAACCAGTTAAAACAGATTACAGTCACAGGAATAGGATAGGCCTTGAAAACACACATCTCAGGTGTCAAAAGCGAGGGTAAAGATGTGTGTCTTCAGCATTTGCTGAAAGTTCTATAGTGAAGAAGACAGAGATGCTCTGTTGGGAAAGAATTCCACAAATTAGGGACTGCCATAAAGAATGCCCTCTCCCAGGCCACTGCACACCAAACTTCTGAGGGCAGTAGATCTACCAAGAGGGTCCTGTCCACTGATTATTAACCTGAAAGGGTCTGTGGAGAAAGTGAAAATCTCACGGCTATTTGGGGACCTAAGCTGCTAGTTGTTTAGGACTTTAAACACTAAAATAAGTACCTTGAAGCATGCCTGGAAACAAACTGTGCAGGTGTTTTGGAACAGGGTTTATATGAGCTTTATTGCACCCCCAGCCAATAACCTGACCACTACATTTTGGACTTCTTTACTTTTCTGAGTTGTTTTCAAGGGCAACCCCACATAGAGGGCATTGCACTAATCCACTCTGGAAGTTCCCAGAGCACGGAGTACCGTGGCCAAGTCATCTCTGTTCCAAAGGAACTTTAGCTGGCATTCCAGCCATAGCTGGAAACGTGTGTGTGATACATACAAAATGTAAAATTGTAGTATCAGGACTGATTTCCCTATGGCCCTCCAGAGTCTTTCCAGTGCGCTGCTCCCATGATCCCTGACCATTGACCATTCTGGTTGAGACTGATGGTGAGTCATACGACACAATATGTGGAGGGTGCCAGGTTGGGGCAGACCTATTTGGAGTATCACACCTTTGCATGGTCTCCAACACTGTTTAAGATCCCACATCCACAGGTGTGGATGAGTAGATTGTTCAGAGGTTCAGGAATCACAACATATGGCAGTAAAGCAGGGGGTCGCCCTTCAGATGTCGTTGAACTATAACTCCCCAGTTTAGGGTAAGGGTCATAGCTCAGTGGTAGAACATCTGCTTTCCATGCAGAAGGTCCCAGCTGTGGTTTTTGCTGGAGACATTCAGCAGTAGAAGGAAAATTTCCCATTTCCCAAGTAGTAGTAGTAGTAGTAGTAGTAGTAGTAGTAGTAGTAGTAATAAACTGAGAAGTAAACCTTCCTGCTCTAATGAGAAAAATATGGAAGCGTTCTTGATATGAGTCAGACAAGAGCTTACATTTTGCTAACCAAAATCATAAAAGCCAGGATCTGAAGAAAATTTGCCAGAAGGAAATGAAAAAAGGAATGAAAGGTTTAAAGGAATATAGCTAGGTTGGTTTTTGTTCCACAGTGGTTGTGTCCACACTTAAAATTAAACCATGGTTTAGCATTATGAGGGTTCAGAAGGTTTCGCTTCTGTTTTATGCAGCTTGCAGCTTGTGTTGTCCGAATTTCGACAAATGTAGCTAGTCTAAAGCTTACTTGTTTCCATGAGTCATAGTTTAGGGTTCAGAGAATTTACTAAACTGCAGTTAATCTAAAGAGACACTTCCAATCTCACCCTGGCCATGTTGAAGGGAAAGGGGGAACAGAATGCACTAAACCATGGTTTAGTGAACATGGCCATTGTCTGTCTTCTGCAACAGATCTGGCTATGCCAGGAAATGCATTTGCTAGTGCAAAGCACAGCTGGAACCAGAAACGGTATTCTTTACAAGTCATTCAGTCTTCAAACACATGGAAGTAGGAAGCTCAATCCAGATTCTAGAGGTAACAAGCTATGTGCCAGGACCATATACTAGAAAGCTGTGTGTCTTTACAAAGCTATACAGGCAGTAGTAGTGAGAAGGTCCACCTAGAACAGGCATAGGCAAATTCTGCCCTCCAGATGTTTTGGGACTACAACTCCCATCATCCCTGACCACTGGTCCTGTTAGCTAGGGATGATGGGAGTTGTAGTCCCAAAACATCTGGAGGGCCGAGTTTGGGGGTGCCTGATCTAGAAGTTTCTTTAAAAGGATGTATTGTGTTGGCTCCGCAGTTCGAACTCATAGCTACAAATGGGAATCTCCTTATATATAAGTTGCTTGTATATGTTATTGGGAATGTGAGAAGTTTGTAAACTGGTAACATCATATTGTGTGAAATTATGGAAGACTGAGTCTTAGCAGAGCTCAATGAAGAAATTAAAGATGCTGAGAGTGAACCTTGTCAAGTTGAGGCTTGCCTAGCAGCAAGCGAAGAAGGAATCCCCTGCAGAACCCTTGGCATTTTCTCATTTTGCTGGAGCTTGATTTCCTCTGTGCTCAGTAATAAATCAATAATTTCTGGCACACCCAGCCCGTGGGAAGCCGACTCACATTTCAGATGTAGCATTCGCGTGTCTGCAAGAAAACGAGTGAATCACTGCTAGAAGAAGTGGTCCCAGCAGAAATCCTGTCATGGTTGGAAGCTGGGGTGGGCAAGGATTTTCTATCAGGGAAGAGGATATGTTTAGATTGCTATACTGAAGTCATGGAAAAATGCTTCAGTCTCTTGGGTGAAATTTGTTTGGTACATGGTGTGTGTGTGTGTGTGCGTGCGTGCGTGCGCGCGCACAAACACACACACACACACAGAATTTAGGACGCAAGATTGGCAGCGAATGGAAAAAAAACGGATTTGGGACAGAAAAGGGAATGGAAAGAGAAAAAAGGTCAGGATCTGTGCGTCTTTATGGGAGGGCCTGGTGACTTCACAGGGGAGAGGGCAAATCTCTGGATGACAGTGTTCTTCCCATCTGTGTGCATTTCAAGTCCCATCTCACTGCACTGAAATCATGGCAAGGGTTTTGCTGATGTCATTCAATACTCTAGTGACCTGGGCACACGTCTTGACAAAATAGCCTTGGAGATAAGGGACGAAGGGTCATGTGGTGCTTCTATATTATTATATGCCATGCAGAAATTCCACCCATCTTACGCTCTCTTCAGTCCTTCCAGAAGGCAGAAAGGTCAGATTGACTTACTCCTTTTTAATAAAAAGGGAGAAAGGACGTACATTTTCAAAGCTAGTGTCAAATGTTAAATAATATTGGTTATTTTCTTTTTGTTTTTTAATAACATACTTCCCCTAAAATTGCATCTGTAGTATCAGACTGGCAGTGCAATCCTAGGTGAGTTTACTCAAGAGTAAGACGTACATGTAGAATTGCTGCCTTAGTGTCAGTTTCTTAAGCAACTGCTACACTTCCTTTCAAATTCATAGAGCAACTTGGTTAATTTCTGCTTCCAGTTAAAATTATACAATAGCAATGAAGTCAGAATGTGCTGAAAAAATAGAGGGGGCAGAATTAAAAAAAACAGGTGTATGTTTGCTGTTGTCCTGTTTTGGAGTTGAGCACCAGAAATCTGCTCACACAGCCCTGAAATAAGGCAGAGGTGAACATTGTAATAGACAGTACTAGGCTGGATAGACTAAAGGTGCCTCTAGACTGTCAGTATTTTGTGGGAGCGATTCAACTGTGTGCCAGGATATTCAGGTTTGTGCAGTTAAAAATGGATTAAAGTGTTCTGTTGCCCTTGCACAACAGATCACTTAAAAAAGAGAGGCTTTTTTTGCAGTTAGAAAAGTGATGGGGAAATGCATTAGAATGTGTGGAATGAATGGATAATTAATGGGAGGGCGTATAAACACCCAACAAGCACTTTGGGATGAATAGTCATTGTTGTACAGCATCTCCACAAACAAATCCGAATGAATGCTTAGTAAATACCAGCTATAACCTAACCTCCATGTAAGCTTTGTGCAAGCCAATCGTGATGAATGCTCAATAAATAGGTCCTCTGAAGCAACCCAGACCTGGCATAAGGCAGGTTTCCTATGCTTATATGTGCAGTTAACTCATAACTTACGCACATTTAACTTGCGTGAATTCAGCTTGGCCAAAAAAAAGGGGGGGGGGAGACATCCAGGAAAAAAGGGGCAGGGGGTGGGAGAGAAGGGGGCAGAATCAGCAATCCTACCCATCATTGCACTCATCTTGGAAGAGAGTTTGGAGGGGTAATCGGAGAATGATAGCATCCTTGGGCGAGTGTTTGTAGGTGCATGAAGAGTTTACATTGCTTTTTATGGACCATTTCCCGGTTTTTAAACAGTTTGTTTTGATTATATGCGATTTTGTATGCTATTCCCAGAATGTACCCCCCCCCTCCGCGTAAGTTGAGAGTGGTCAGTACCAGCTGGTAAATGGTTTGTCTGTATTCGCACGTTGTGAGTACAAGATAGCAGTTGAGTGCCACCGAGCGCCTCAAGTGTTTCTGCTGAGAAAAGCAGAACTGCATGCAGGAGCAAATTCAAGATACTGGGGTTGAGGTCTCCAGAGGGCTGTTGTGTATTTCCGCCCACATTTTGCAAAAGATAACAGTGCAATGTGCAAGCACATTTAAACTCCTCTGGCCCCAAGAGCTGAAGTGGAGAGAGGAGGGAGGGAGGGAAATTGATCTTCCTCTCCTTGTGACTCTTCCACAGTGGGAGTCTAGCGAGATTAACCCTGAAGCTCTAAGCTCTGCTTCAAACAATATCTTTTGGGCATCGCCAACCAGTCGTTCCAGGTCTTTCTTCAACAGCAGACAGTTTTGTTCACTTCTTCCTTTGAACTGCAGCTCCAGAGGGTTTGGTGTTTTCTTTTCAAGTCTCTAAGGATTATTATTTTTTTGTAAGGCTGTGCAGAGAACTTTGTGCAGGCCTTTTTTTAAAAAAACAAACATTTTTTTAAAAAAGAAAAAGAGTTGCAAAGGATAAATTTGGCATCTGCATCCAAACGGCCAGCATCGCCCAGTGCCAACAGTTCTTCCTGAGCAGATCTCTGCCAGATTAGAAAATTCAGCGCTGGAGGTCGGCTTCGCGAATGGATTCTGAGGTGCAAGGGGTGGGGATTTGGGGGTGAGGAGTGTTGGGGGCCTGGACTGGCTTTATGGATATATTGTCTGTTTTTCTGTTTTAGCTTTTCTCGTTCTGCCTTACTTTCTGAACCAGGGAGGCTATACAGGATGAGAATCTGTTGGGGCCTTTTTCTTCCCCTAGGCTCCAATCAGGCAGAAATATACAGCCTGCAAATCTGAAAACCCATTTGCTTTTATTCGGTGCTTTATGGAAAACCTAGAAAGAGTTTGGGAAAGAAAATTGGGTGTGGGGTAACCACAGAAATAGCTGTGGAATAGATGCACTGTTTGGAAATTGTGGTTGCTTGTTGCACGATTCCAGTGACAATTTCTGCTTTATTGTCAAGGGAATCGTGTTTTTAGCTGTTATAGAAGAATGTGCTTGTAAGTACAATTAATAGTGTTACGAACAGCCTTAAAGTAGAAGCTTTTAAAGGCAAAGAAATTCATTGGGGCACAGCCTTTTCTGGGCCAGTGGCTGTCTGCAAAGTGGTCTCTGACCCCCCACTTTTGCCAGTCTTCCAGATGCAACACAGTTGCACTGGGTGCAAAAGACTTAACATTGATACCTCCAGCATTAATAAATAGCATTTTACCGTTGTTGTTGTTGTTTTGATATCCCAGAAATGATTTCCTCTTGTCCTCAAGAGTGGGGAGAAGGGGAAGATAGAAATGTACCCTGAGAATTCTATTGAGGAGCCTAGAGGTGGCATACAAATGGGTAAATAGAAGGCATTACAGGGCAGGTGAAGGACACACCAGAAGGAGCGTCCAACCTTCTGAAGGGGAGACTACAAAAGCGGGGCAGGTCACCTCTGATACTCATATCTTTTACTGTTTGATTTTAGGTTCTGTTTTTTGTTTGTTTAGTTCCAATCCTGTTCATAATCGTGCACATGATACCAGCCCTATGTAGCGTTGTTGTTCATTGCTCACTGATTTATTTATTTATTTTAAATCTCCGTTTTGTTGTAGTTTATGGTTTTTACATTATATACTGCTTTGGTACTGGCAAACAATGAAAGGTTTGTAATTCATTTGACTGAATAAATGCATGCATTAATAGATGGATGACTTTGCCTAGGATCACTGATTTGATGCAGTCTATAAGGCAGATTTCTAACTTACTCAGAGCAAGATCCACTGAGCGGGTCTGTAGGACTCAATAGTGCATGTGCGAGAGAAATATGGGAATTTCAGGGCGGGATGGCCAACATTACAGGGAGACAATTGTCCGGAAGCAAGGGAGATGACAAAGAAACAAGGCTAAGAGGTCTTCACTAATTTACATCCACCTGCCCAATAGTGTCTGTTGTTGTTGTTGTTTTGTTGTTGTTGTTGTTGTTGATTACACACTCTTCACCCCAAGGTCCCAGGGCAGGTTACAACAATTGAAAATACAACATTGAAGCCAGTTTTAAAAACTTTAAATTGCAAAAATAAAAAATAAAAAATGCAATAACAAAATATAGGTTAGGTCCTGAAAATCTACATATCAGATGTCAGAGGCCAGGGTAGAAGAGTTGCATTCTTTAAAGAAAGCTCTCCCAACCTGGTGCCCTCCAGATGCTTTAGTCCACAACTCACATCAATTCCAGGTGGCACTGACTGGGGTTGATGGGAGCTGTAGGCCAAACCACCAGGAGGGCACCAGATATGGGGAGGCTGCTGTAAGAGGATCTCTTAGAATCATATAATTGTAGAGTTAGAAAGGATCATGAGGATCATCTAGTCCAATCCCCTGCAGCGTAGGAATCGTTTGTGCAACATGGGGCTTGAACCCACGACTCTGAGATGAAGAGTCTCATGCTTTACCAACTGAGCTATCCCAATAATTTTGCAGAACCTGGTCAATGTAACTCCAACGTTGCATTTGGTGGTGTGCAGTATGTAAACATGAAGGCCTTTGTGTGGTTTTGTTATTATGGTGTTGTTTTCTGGCCTTCAGCCTGATGGTTAAAGTGGTGCTTTGCTTTTTTTTTTTTTTTGCCTCTCTTTATTTGCATAGAATTTTAATTCAAAGGCCAACTCTAATTAAATCAGCCGTTGGCATGGTTTTTCAAGCTTGGTTGTTTTCGAAGACCAAACCCATAAAAGTGAAAACCTGTGGCATAGGCTACACAGACTCCTCCCCTCCTCCCCCCTTTGTTTTTCTGCTGCCTTTGGGGTAGAGAAATGGCCTTGCTTTTTATATTATTATTATTATTAAGCATAAACCGAGATGTCATCTGGGGGGAAATATTGATTGATGAGCAAATAAACATAGATCAGGCATCCACTGTTCTCGAAATCAACCAAGCTGCATTAGCCAATGGAAAACTCATCACATCAGGCTGTAAGATGAACAAGATAAAAGGCTGTAATGCTCTCTGCTCTGTAAATGATAAAACAGAACCATAAAGTGGGCACCTCAGAAGAGTGGGTATGGAAGAGATTATTGCTTAGGTTTATTATGCTGAGAAGTTTTCCATCTCTGAAAAGGGCCTCAGTGACTGGGATATAAAAACCCATTTTGAACATGGCTGAATTGTTTTATTTTTACCCCAATTCTAACCCATGGGGCCTTCAGTGATCTACCATCCAACTTTCTGATCAGGTCTACCCCTGCCCAGTTCTAGGAATATTGCAGCACCAGATGCTCCCAGATCAACCAGAAAGCTTTATGAAATGATGGTGACACCCATATGACACCATGGCTGCTTCAAGGGCATCAGAAATGTCAAAGCAGTTCCTAAAATACAGTTTCCTACTACAAATGGTTATTGGAGGCATACTGTCTATGAAAATACCATACATTTACCTATAATTTCTAATAACTTTGACATCCATTAAGAATCCTGGTTTTCTGATGACGTCAAGCTTTGCTAAAGTACTACAATGTGGGGGGTGGGGAATGTGTGGAAAACTGTTTGGAGGACCCATACCCTTAATTATTCATTCATTCGTTTGTTTGTTTGTTTACTGGCGTTATTAGCCATTCAAAATATCATATTTTCCCATGGTGTCCAACATTTAAAGCCACAAAATCAGAACAATGTAATCACAATAATAATAACAGAACCTTTCTTTTGCATTTAATTCCTGATCTGTATTTTAATGTAAAGCAGGGATGGAGACCCTTCGGTCTGTAAGATGTTGTTGGACTACAGTTCCCATCATCCCTGGCCACTGCCCACACTTTGTGGGGCTGATGGGAGTTGGAGTCTAACAGCATCCGGAGTCCAAGTTTCCAATCCTTGATGTAAAGGGGGTGGGGTGGAATTCCCTATGCACATTAGTTACCTTTAATTTGGGTTTATTGAGCCAAATATTTGTTGTGTGAATCAGGCCATCACGTATCTGTTTTCTAAAACCCTAAAGAGAAACAAAACAAGCAAAACCCCCAAACAGAAAAATAATAATGTAATTTTCCACCACAGAGTAAAATATGGCTTCCTCTTTCCTTAGTTCTTTTTAGGGTTCACCCCACACACACCTGCAGAGCTAGAAGCAGGAAGCATAGAACAAATGCAAAGGTCTCTTTTGACCATATGGCATGTGGAAAGTTGCTTATCTTGCATTCTCCCCCCCCCCCCCGGTTTTTTTTAATAACCTTACACCTGAATTTGTGTGGCTTTTATTTTATTTATTCTCCTAGAAAAAGATCTACAAGTATAAGAAGGTTCTGAGTAACCCAAGCCGCTTGGAGGTGGTTCTGAAGGAGATCCGGACCTTGGTGGACATGGCGCTAACATCACCTTTGCAGGATGAATCGATTCATCAGGCTCCACTGGAGATTGTTTCCAAGTTGCTCTCAGAGGTAAACTTTGTGCGGCTCTTTTCTGTTAAAAAATGTTAAGTCTCAAATGTGTACCTGGATATCCAATGCCAAACAATATCTTTGGAGAAGTGATTGCGTGCAGCTGTTTACCTTGTCCAAACCAGGACTCCCAATTTGTCGGGTCACCCCCAAATTTGCAGGTAGGCAGGCACACATGGAGCATCTTTGCACTGTTTTGCCATATTCATTAACGAGCTGGGTGGAGGGAGGTGGGAAGGTTAGAAAAACAGAGGCAAATCATGCAGAGGATAAGAAATGATTTGAAAAGCAGACTATGTGAACAGCTGTTGAAGGATATTGGGCATTTATTTGTTTTTTGAATGCCATATACTCCTGCCTCCTCTGCCAAAGCTCCAAATAAACCTAGAAAACTGGTAAATGTGCAATCAGTTTATATTTATATAAATATAAACAGCAATTCCTTCAAAATGTGTAACTTCCAGAGGAAAAACCATATTAGTCTGTCATAGTGAGAAAACAAAGAACCATCGATGTAAAGATTGATTGTCTTGTAGGCTTTTGTAGACTGCAGCTCACATAGTCAGATGCACAAAATATATAGGGCAACTGTTGAGGGACACACTATCTTGAGGGTGGTCTTCTGGGGGCCACATGTAGGCTGATGGCCAAAGCATGTGTGTGACCATCCTCCCTCTCTTCTGCCCCCCTTCCTCATCTAGTGGGCTACCAGGAAAGAAACAGAGGGCTTTTGAAATTAAACAAGAGCCACGTGGGATTCAGCTGAGGGCTGCATGTGGCCACAGAGCCAGTGGGTGGTATTCCGTAATACTCCTACTCAGAGTAGACCCACTGAAATTAATGGGCATGGCTAACTTAAGTTCATTCATTTCAATAGATATTCTCAGAGTAAGAGTCAAATACAACTCCAAAGTTGCCCATCCCTGATAAATGGGGCATGTTCCAGCTAAAGGGAAGCACTTTGAAGAATGAGTGTCCATAGGACTTTTTCCAGGGGAACAGGCAAGGGACTAAAACACTGAATGAGGGAAGTAGACATGAGAAAGGTAGTGTCTGTACATTTTGCCTCGCATCTCAGGTTCTGCAAATGCCAGGAACCAGTCCTCTTTTAAAACGAGGTTCATTGCCGGGCTCTTTCCTTTTGAAATAAATGAGACCTTGTCCATACTGTAAGGGAAAATGCTGTTTTTTTTTTTTTTAAAAAAAGCAACTGTTCAGAGTTTGAGCAAAGTAAAACTTCTACCTTTTCCTAAAAATTGTTAATGTTAGGATGGAGCAGGTCTCATTAGACCAACTGATTCCAGAGAGACACAAGAAAGGCCCTGCTCCCATACTATCAGCCATGCACCATGATAGCATTCTGTGTATGAACCTTGTCTGTGAGATGTGCAGGCGGGTTTTGTGCCACTATAGACCAAACTTGGTTAATAGAAATATAGCAAGATCTGCAGCTCAACTGCAGAGCATCTGCCTTGCATGCAAAAGGCCCCAGGTTCAATCCCTGGCAATCTCCAGGTTGGGCTGGGAATGCCCTCTGTCTGAAACACTGGAGAGCTGCTGCCAGTCAGTGTTGACAATACTACGCTAGATGCCCAATAACATGGTATAAGGCAATCTTCTATGTTCCTGTGTGGGAGCAGATGCACACAGAGTAGTCAGATACCAAAAGCTGCCTTATACTAGGTCAGACTCTTGGTCCATCTAGCTCAGTGCTTCGGCTTGCTGCTTTTTTTACGACAGCATTTTATGATGCTGGGCTACTGCAGTTTGCTTTATTGCTAGGTTTGCCTTTAATTTTGTTGTGATATATTTATTGCAAGCTGCCTTGAGTACGATTTTATCATTGGAAGGTGAGATATAAATGTCCAAACAAATAAATAGTGGCTACTCGGACTGGCAGTGGCTCTCCAGGGTCTTAGGCAGAGGCCTTTTCTGTCAGCTGCTACCCAAGATCTTACTCAAGACCCATTTTTCCATAGAAATAAGGACTCAAGAAGGGCCCGTCTGGTCTAGCTTCCTGTTCTCACAGTGGCCAACCAGGTGCTCAGGCTGACCTGAGCACAAGAGCACTCATCCCACTTGTGATTCTTAGCAACTGGTATTCAGAGACATACTGCCTCCGACAGCAGAGGCAGAACATAGCTATAGTAGCTAGTAGTCATTGATAGCCTTATCCTCCCTCAATTCATCTTATCCTCTCTTAACTCCATCCAAGTGGGTGACCTTCACTGCTTCTTGTGGGAATAAACTCTAGCGTTGCCAAGGGTTGAAGCTAGGATCTTTTGCATTAAAAGCACAGGTTCTGCTGCTGAGCTGTGTTCCCTCTCCCACTTAGGAAAATGTGCAAGGGGAGAAGCCATAGCCCAGAGGTAGCCAACAGCCCTCCAGCTGTTGCTGAACTACAGCTTCCACCAGTCCCAGCCAAAATGAACCCAGTGGTCGGGGATGACGGGAGTTGGAGTCCAACAACATCTGGCGGGGAGCATGTTGCCTATTCCTGCCAGAGCTTAGTGGTGGAGCACATTCAACCTAGACATAAAGTCCCAGTTAAAGATCTTGGATAGTACGGGGAAAAGTTACGAGAGCGCTGTTGTAACTATGCTGTGTACACAGAATAGTTCCATTGAAATTAATGGGCTTAAGTTAGTGATGCCTGTTTGTTTCAGTGGGCCTATTCTGAGTAGAACTAACTTTGAATAACTGGAAAGCTTTTGTCAGTCAGAGCCAACAGTACTTGGCTACATGGTTCGACTGGGGATAAGTTATCCAGAAATGTTCATTGTGGGTTGTTGACTTGGACAGACACCTTTGGTATGGGAGACATTATTCAGTTATGAAGACCAAGTTGACCTGCATATACACATGCAAATTTTCACCTGCAGGCCACAGATTCAGGACCAAAGCTGAGCTCGCTGTCTTTGCTTTCACACAAAAATCCAGTATTGATACCACCTAACCCCAGCAGCCCAAAATTAGTGGGGGTGGGATGAACAGTCTTTTTGGTTGTCACTGATCACTGGAAGTTAGAAACTCTTACAGATCCACTGCAAATCACCCAGGTGCTGCTGTGGTACCATCTGCCAACCCCTGCTCTGGGGCCTGTGCTTGGATGGGATGCTCTTCAGGTCCAGTCTTGAACTCTATGCAGGACAAAGGGGTGGGTGCTAGAACATATGGGGGCTGATAGGCCACTTTTTTAAGACTGTGCCATATTGGCCACTCTTCAAGACAGGACACTTAAGGGGAAAGGACTTGCAAGCCTACCCAGATTTAAAAAAGAACAAAAACAAAGCAGGCTTGCTTGCTGATTTTCTCATTTGTTTTCCCCTTTCAGAATAATAACTTAACCACTCAAGAGCATGAAAACATTATTGTGGTGAGTATGGAGTAACATATTTTTGTCGTTAACTTCATTTAGTTTTGCTTACCCTTTCCCCATCTTGTTTTCTTCTGCTCATTTTTCTGTACTGTTCTACTATAGATCTAAAACTGGTTTCATTCTCAGGGTTTCTCCTCACTACCACAAAGAAATTTGGAATGTTAGTTTCATGAGCATATGAGAGTTTTTATGTACATCCTAACAAAAATGCAGTTCCTAAATTACTTGGGGGGGGGTCTACGTTTGTGGAAGCCATGGTTATAAATTCTACTCTAGGCCACACTCCTGACTGTTTCAGGACCTGTTGGTTCCAGCAGGTATGGGGACAGATCATAAATACATATGAGATGTTCACTTTGCCTAGTTAATTTGTGTTTGTTCCATCAGGCTTTTTTCAGCAGTTTTTTTTTGTCAGATTTTGCATTATTACTGACTTGACCTGCTGCAATTGGGCAAACGTAATACATTTCTTAAAAATAGCACTGCATTGAAAGCATCCTCACATGTAACATTAAGACAAGCAATGGCTGGACTCAAGCAAGCAAATGTGTGGGCTCTCAGAGAGGGGATTGTGGCCTCTTTGCTCCTCATTCTGATGCTACACTGCCCTAAGCTAAGCAGTGGGAAACTTCATGTGGCCCTCCAAGTCTCTCTGTCTGGCCCTCGGAACTCTCACTAGGCCATACCACAGGCAAACAATGTTTGCAAAAAGTGCAAACTTTAGGGGAAGGTGTGTGCATAATGCATTATATTAGGGGGAATTCCTTGCAAAAATGTTTACATTAGGCAAAACTGCATATAAAAGTGTGTTCCCTGGGAGAAAATTGCAGTAAAATGCTGGTGAATTTTCATGAGGATTTAAAAAATAATAATTTGCAATTTGCTGTAAAATGTGGAGAACTGAATTTAAGATTGGAACAATGAGATGCTGAGAGAACTGACATTGACAGTTCCTTCCATTCCTATTGTGAACATGACCCATGCCTAAACCTAAATCCACAATTTTTGACTCCTGACCTCACCCGTTTCCTGCATAAATATCTAATCCCAAATGTTTCTGGTTTGCTAGTTAAATAAGAGGAAAAGTAAGTATTTGTCCTCTCCATTGAGCCATTAAAAATAAATAAATAACTAAATAGATCCTAATGATGCTAGCAATTTGTTAGAGAGGTGAAAATTGCCTCCCCTCATTCTAATTTAATTTCGGCCACTGGCGATTTCCAAGAGATTTACTCGGTAATCCAATATAGGATGTTGCTATCACCTGATCATATCATGTCTCGGCAAATCTTCCAGCAAAAGCAACACGACAGCAGAGCACAGCTGTCGCCAGGTGTGAATTTTGCACTTGGCCACCACTCGGGAGCCCAGTTGAGCTGGGTGGTTGTCATGGCAATCCGTTTCCAAAGCCACAGTTAACATTTCCTTTCGATCCCAAATAGGTTAATTTGTGCTCCCTGTTATTACCTGCCAGCAGTATAGTCAGAATGCCCTTTGGGGGGTGGGGTGGGCCACTTAAAAACAAGAGCAAATGTTCTCTGCTGTCCTGATTTGGAGTTCAGCAGCAGCAGGATGGAGGTTCAGGATGCTTGCCCCATTGTTTCCTGCAAAAATCCTATAACTTTTTATACCACAAACGTTGTACCTGGAGTGTTGTTCTGCTTTTATTGTGCCATAGTGCAAATGGGCCTCTCCAGGTGGCAATAATATGGTAACATAGGGGGAGGCAATGTAGAATAATTAATAAAACAGAATGAAGTGTGAACAGCTGGAAAAGGCACTCCTAACCACCTGAGCTTCCAGTGACAGGGTTGAATCCAAGAGCAGCCCCCAAACTTCAGATCTGCTCCTCCTTATTGGCATATAGAATCCTTAACGACCTGGGGCCAGTTTGCCTGAAGGATTCCGTTACCCATTTGTGCCCACTTGACCTCTTCTGTTTGTGCTACTCACAATGTACCACACAATGTTGCTACTGCACTTGTAAGGAACTGATCCTTCACTGTCACGCCTCCTGCCCTCTGGAACTCCCCTCCCATTGACATTAGGCAGGCACCATTGCTGTACTCTTTTCAGCACCTGCTAAAAACTTTTTTTTGTTTAGGCAAGCCTACCCAGACATGTAAAGTCAACGCATATTTTTAGGTTATAATGTATGTATTTAATTTGTTGGTTTTATTTCTGCTACTGGTTTTTTTATATATACACGGCCTTGGCTGGGGAGAGCGGGGTATAAATAAAAATTATTATTATTATTATTATTATTATTATTATTATTATTATATAAAAGCAGACTTGTTTTTAACTTGTGACTCTTAATGACAAATTTGATGCATATTGTACGTTCTTTGTAAGCTGCTTAGAGATTTCATTTACTCTTAAGCCGTATACAAATTCTGTTAGGTAAATAAATGTGTGCAAACTTCTGGCGTTTGAAAGATTTAACACAAAGTGTCCCAGCTGTTGTGCTTAAAGAGATCAACTTTGTAAACTGATACCAGGAATCCCTTAGTTCAGGGATAGAAAGGCCCAAGGGCCTCCCCGGATACTGAGAATCTTTTGTTCCAGCAACGCTGTAATTTACAATGAAGGCAGCAGTGACATAATGTCATTACATGCACCACAGCAGCTATAAACCTTTAATATATTTACTGTATGTAACCACATTGAGTTGCCTAGTGATGGGCAGAGAAAGGATGGCCCAGGGTGTAGGTACAGCAAACATCTTGTTTTGACTGAGTAATTCCACAAAAAGCAGCAAAGCTCTGAGACTCCCTTGCACAAAATATGGAGAGTTTAGCTTTTTTGCAGCAGGGTGGGGAATGCCAGGTCTAGGGGCCAAGTGTGGCCCTCCGGGTCTCTCTGCCTGGCCCTTGGGACTCTCTGCAGGCCGCACCCCTCACTGGCCCTGATTCGTACACCGATTTTCCCTAGCTGTAAGGAGTCATTGAATGGGTTAAACCACAGAGCCTAGGACTTGCTGATCAGAAGGTCAGCACTTCAAATCCCCGTGACGGGGTGAGCTCCTGTTGCTTGGTCCCTGCAAACGTCGTTTCCGTGTGCGGCTCTGGTTCGCCAGAAGCGGCTTAGTCATGCTGGCCACATGACCAGGAAGCTGTACGCCGGCTCCCTCGGCCAATAAAGCGAGATGAGCTGGACCTAATGGCCAGGAGTCCTTTTACCTTTAAGGAGTCATTGAACTCTGATATTGCCTCTTTTGCTTGCCTGGGTGTAGTGTAGAGGGGTGTGTGAGAGCATGTGTAGAAACTTGCCTACTGTATAAAGGTAAAAATTGCATTTCTTGCTTTGCCCACTTTTGCCTCTGGCCCCGCCCACCACCAGCATGTGGCCCCCAGACTTTGCAAGAAGCATCTTTGAGCAGCCTTTGAAAATAAGTCTTATCAAGTTAATAGTCTGAAAATTTTCTTACTTACTCACCTCTATTGAATGTTAGTTTGTGAAAGTTAGAAAGCAGAGGGGATGGAAATCCCTGTATGTGCTTCCAGTTTACTACAGCTTCATCTGTATGTTCCACTAGCAGGAATTCTGACTTGCCATAGTAACATTTGTGAAATGTTGTGTGAAAACGTGTCATCATCCTGCTGACAGGGACACAAATATGACTTGCAAGGTAGCTTTTTTTGCCCTCGCAGCACAAAAGGTTAGAAATGAATTTGCTGCCCCAAATGTGGTTAGGCATTATGGAGAACTACCCTAACTGCCAGCCTGTCACATGGTTTTGTTATTAGTTGTTTGCTTTCTTTTATAAACTTTATAGTAGGTTGATGCTTCTAAGGCATCAAGAAGGGGGGAGAAGGGGGGGGGTTCAAACCAGAGCCTCCAGAAACCAGCCTCAAGCATCTTACCTCTACTCCACTAACTGGTGCTCTGGCATCCTTGGCAAACCAGCAAACTAAATAAGCAGTGTGGGGCCCCCCTTACTTTAGTGTGTTTCCCTAGTATCCTGACTATTGTCTTAGTCTACATTATCTGCCTCCTTGGATTCTTTTCTCCCAGTGCTGGAACCCTAACCCCAGGCCCCTGCCATCCCTGGGCGTGATGGCTACCTCTGTGCTTGACAGAGTCTAGGGGCTTAACAGTGTTTTAATTTGTACAGTGTTTGCTGTACCGCAGTACCTGTACCGCTGTACCTAACATTTGTTTTTCTGTTTTGGGTTGCAAGCAAATAAATACTAGACAGATGCTGCTTTAATTATTATTTAAATGGTTTTCGTCTTTTACATATAGATACTTTATAAGAAAACTGGAAAGATGATTACACACAAACGATGAATGAATGATTAAGTAAATTATGGGGTTATGCAATAATGTCAAGACTAATTTATTATGTTGGTGTGAATGATGGAAAAAATAATAAGTAATCAACATTTGTATGTACTTATTGATATTGGTAAATGAGAACTTACTTATTTTACAGAATATATTCATGTAATATGCAAACAGGAATTGCATACCAATATGAGTTCAAATTGGATTTTTTCCTTTAACTTAAATTAATAATGCAACTTTCTGTCCCTGACACAGTCAAATATCTTATGTATAATCCTGTCCTATCTCTATTTTTAGGCACTTGCACCTTTGCTGGAAAACAACCACCCACCTCCTGACTTGTGTGAATTTTTCTGCAAGGTATTTCTGAAATGTGTGTGTGTGTTTTAAAACATTCCCCAGACTTTGCTATGCTCAGTGCACATCTACGCTGCCGACTTCAACTGGTTTAACCTTCATGGGAGGTTTGAATATACACTTTACGTTCTGTGCATTCAGGAGTTTTCCTACCCTCAGTCTTTGGGCATGCTCCTTTCTAGTGCCACCAATATAACCATGGATCTTTCCCTGCTGTTAAAATAAATGGGTGGTTTCCTCCACATATTGCCAGGCTCCATGTGCATATTGAAGCCATTGTATTGGGGGCCTTAATTCTGGCAACGTTTTCCAGATATTTTAATGCAAAGCCATTACATTTTTAAATACAGCCTGTACATACAGGAACGGGAAGTGGACCATAGCCCAGTGGCAGAACACATGGGAAATTTCAGACGTAGCAAGATAGGCTTGTGCTGTCTCTGCCTTTCTTCAAAGCCTAGTGCAAAGTGAGAAACCGGCCCTCCCCAAGTTCACTGGTACATGCAGACAACTTGGTGGAGGAGTTTGGCATTTGGCGACCCTGGGTAACAACTAGCTACAAAGCAATGTAGTGGTTAAGAGTGGGAAACCAGGATTCGAATCACACTCAGCCAGAAAGCTCAGTAGGTGACCTTGGGCCAGCCACTGACTTTTCACCTAGTGTTCTTCAACTTTGGGTCTCCTGATGTTGTTGGGCTGCAATTCCCATCATCCCCACACCAGCTTAGCCAATGGCCGGGGATGATGGGGCAACATTTGGGGTTCCAAGGTTGAAAATACCATCTTAGCTCTACTGGCCTCACAGGGTTGTTACAATAAACTGTTGGTGTGAGCCAGCTATGCTCTCCTTATGTTCTTGATACATGTATTGTTTTTGTATTACAAAGGGCAAATTGCCCAATGACAGTTCAATGTGTATCGACCATGGTTGTCCCTCCTGTTTCATAAGATTCAGATCTTCCATAGTCAAAATTTATTTTTAGAGTTCCCAGTAAGCTATCTCTTTAGAATTCTTCACACAGTTTTGGTGCATTTTTGTAACCCACAATGTGAAAAACCAATTTGGGAGCACCTAATTTTCTTTTGTTGATTTATTTGATGGCTTTGTATAATCGTTGGTGAGAGATCAAATTGCCTCTTCTCAACTCTTTTTTCAAATATATGTGTCTGTGTGCTTTCTTAATGCAGCATTGCAGAGAACGCCCTCGATCCATGGTGGTCATAGAAGTGTTCACTCCGGTTGTACAAAGAATCCTCAAACACAATATGGTGAGCTAAGTTGCTTATTTTATTTATTTCATGTTATTCCGTTTATGGATTAGTTCCTATAAAATATTTCTTAAAGTGATTTAGCAATAAAAACATCAAGAATAAAAAAGATCGAAATTCTATACAAACATACACAATCAAAATACTTATATTTGCAAAATCCATTTCATATATAAAAACCATTTCAAATCCAGCCCAGATACAGTGAAATAACAATCTCCACATTTTTTAAAATACAAACAAACAAACACCAAACTTCTAATCAGCTACAAAGATGTTCCTGTTTAATCAGGCTGCAGATTTTTTAACCAAAGTTGTGGGGTGTTTTTTTCTCCTGTTCAAGTCATTACAAACAGCAGGCACCAACTTAAAAGAGGCCTCCCTCTCTCTTGCAAACTGGAGAGACTGCTTCTTTTAAGACAAAAGGGGGGCTGAGCATCCTCTGAATGCAGAAGGATCCAGGTGCAATCCCTTGAATCCCTGGTGAAAAGGATCCAGTAGCGGAGGTTCAGAAGGATTTCTGCCTGGGAACCCTGAGTTGCAACTGCCTGTTGCTGTAGGCAGTACTTGGTCAGATGGACTAATCGTCTCTGACCTGTTAAAAAGCAGCTTCTGGCACTCGTGTTTCTTCTACGGCACAAGCTTGTGTTGTCTAAAAACAAAGGAAATGACGCTTTTTGCTTCAGGGGGAGCTGGTGCCCTTGCATGTCCTGCTCGTCGGCTGCTCAGGGGCATCTAGTTGGCCACTACGAGAAACACGATATCGGACTAGATTGGTCCCAAGGTCTGATCCAGGGGAGTTCTTTTTATGTTTTCATGGCCTGACCCAGCAGGGCTCTTTGTGATAACATGTGCAGTGTGCTTATCTTTCTTTCCTCCCACATGAAACACTGCCTTGTGCTACTAAGCCACTCAATGTCTTTATGCTGTCAGTGGCTACTAATCCTGATGGCTGTGTTCTACCTCCCTATTGGAGGCAGCAGGCCTCTGAATACCAGTTGCTTGAAACTGCAGTTGGGCAGAGTGCTGTTGTGCTCAGGCCTTGCTTGCTGGCTTCCCAGATGCACCTGGGCGGCCACTGTGAGAACAGGATGCTGGACTAGACAGGCCTTTGGTCTGATCCAGCCGCCAGGCTCTTCTTAGGTTTGTAATTATTTTTGCTCATATACAGACTTAATCAATAGATTGCTCAACATATGATGACTATTTTTTAACTGGATGACAAGCCCTTCTCTGAATAAATGCTGTCAAAGCCACAGGATGTAATTATTGCCTTCTTATGCTATGCAGCAAATTTCTTTGTAAGTGACGCTCCCTTTTTTCCATTTTCAAAAAAGTGCACATCGACTGATCTTGCAGCTGTTTGCAGGTCACTGCAGTGTGGAAAGGCTCACACCACTGGTGTCAGATTGCCTGCAATTTCTCACTTGGCACCAGGAATCTCCAACAACGTGTGTGTTAAGAATCCAGCGCGATACCAGATTTATTTCATTTTTTCATTCACATATTTTTAAATGCGTGGAAGGCAGGGGTTTTGTGGCCTACAAGCCTGGGTGTTTTGGTGGTGGAGACAGGATAGAGAATGGGTGGCGGGAAACAATTCCTTTAAAAAATCTCAATTAAGTAGCAATTAAGTTGAAGGTTGGAACAGACAATTGGCAATGGCTTGGGGGGGGGTGTAAAATTGCTCTTTAGCTACAGGCTAGAAGATCAACTGTGCAGGCTAGATAATGAGAATCTGGATTTATTGTGTGCAAGTGGCCATGTTTTTTCTTCGCTCAGGCCTGCCTCAGCTGTTGCAGTCTGCCTTATTAGTTGTGACGGGATTGGACCACCGCCACACGTGACACCATAGGAGCATTTGTTATTCTAATGGTGTTATAAGTGGAAGCATAAATCTAGATTCCTTTTATGATCTCATGCACTTCTGTTTGCAGTCAAACCAGGAGGCTTTATAGTCAGGCACTGAATGACAACAGACTGAGGAATTTCATGAAGAAACAAGAGCAAAATGTTTTGCCAGGCAGAGGCCACATAGAGAGTCAAATCACAGCAGATGACAAGCTCCCTGCCCCCCACCCCCGCCCAGTGCTCATACCCCTTGGTCCCCTGCTGACCCCACCACACTTAAAACACCTGGAAGAAGCTCTCAGTACAAAATCAGGTCTGTAACAAGCAATAGATTTTAGTAGCGGAAATCTGTTAATTTCTGCTGGTCTACTCTTGAGTATGATTTAGTTGATCATCACGCAGTAGTAATATACTGCTTTTCAGCTCTGAGATTCCCAAAGCAGTTTATGAAACTATTTAAAAAACAATTTTATAAAGGCATTTAAACCTCCTAAAATCAATATTGGTGCAGATGAGATGGTTACAGAGACTGCAGCTAATTTCTTGTTGAGAGCATTGAGGATTGCAAGTAGAAATCTTATCTTAACAAACAGAATCATGTTTCCCTACCTGTTTATGTTTTGGTTATTTGGTATCTTATTTTTTTGTGCATTAACTGATGCATAAGTTTTATTGTGAGATCTGTTGGTGGGACCAATCCATAAATTTATTAATTACATGTACGTATAAATATGGGGGGAAATGCTTGATGACAGAAGTCAGCAAGCAGAAAGATAGGCTGGAGAATGTTATCTGTGCCTTGTTTGAATGGAAAATGTAATGACCATCTGGATGGCTCTGTTCTACCAACACTCTCGCAAGCCGTATGTCTCTGAATACCACTTGCTGGGACTCACAAGTGGGGAGCGTGCTGCTGTATTCAGGTCCTGCTTGTGGGCTTCCCATAGGCTTCTGGTTGGCCAATGTTTGAACAGGATGCTGGACTAGATAGGCCTTTAGCCTGATACCAGCTGCACTCCTCTTATGTTTGTATGAATGAAAGTGGGGGTTATAAGTGGTGACTAATGCTGCCTCACATTGTTAAACAGGTCCAGGTGAACATTTCCTCACTTAAAATCCACAGCTTGAATGAAGCCTTTCATCCATTCTTCTGTGACATTATTTGCTCTCTCTCTCCTGTTTTGGGCAGGATTTTGGGAAGTGCCCTAGGTTGAGGCTTTTTACTCAGGAGTACATTCTGGCCTTGAACGAACTGAATGCTGGCATGGAAGTAGTGAAGAAGTTTATTCACAGGTCAGTGGCTTGTTCTCTCTCGAAAACTCTGCCCTTCTAGGGTGTTAATCCTTTAATTCTCCTCTCTCTTCTTCATCTCCTCAGTAGCAGTACTAGAGTTGCCAGTAGTAAGTTTCAGAGCTGCTTCTATTTTACTGCCAAACATTGCTCTCCCACGGAAAAAAAAATGTTGTGCATGGGCACATGCTGAGCAACCCTTTCTCAACATTCTAGTCCTACACTGCATTTTGTGTCCATAGATTCAGGCTACAGGAACACGACCTGCAAGCGACTTTATGGCAGGAGAGGCTAGGGAGAGAGAATTTAAATTTAAAGTGGGATAGCAGAAACATGGGAAAATGGGATGGCCCCTCTCACTTTTGGTTCTGGCTCTACTCATCTTGGGACATGGCCCTGTCTGCTTGTAGCTCTGACTCCACCCCCTCCAGCATGCAGCCCCCAGCAAATTACCCCTGGCGGAATGCAGCCTTTGGGGGAAAAGGTTCCCCACTTCTGATTTACTACAGCACTGTTGCCTTGCGATTGTGCCCTCATGCTGCTACTTTTGTGTTGTCTTTCCAGCATGCATGGCCCTACCGGACAGTGCCCCCACCCCAGGGTCCTGCCAAATCTCGTGGCCGTCTGTTTAGCTGCCATTTATTCGTGCTACGAAGAATTCATCAACAGGTTAGTAATCGCGGTCTCTGGAGTGAAGGTCTTCTCTTTGGCATTTGGTTGACAGTTCACTTGTACTTTGGTTTTGGATGCCTGAGTAATCACAAAATTCATATGGTACACTGCCAGTTGTGAAAGGTTCATGGCCCAGCTTTCTCACAGTGGCAATTGGAGAAAAAAAAGGATTGCCACTTCCATGTTTACTGTGTGGCCTTTGAAGCACATGTCTGTGATTCACATGCCAGGCATGTATCTTTGTATATTCTGGCTCCTGCACCTTATTTATTTCATTACATTGATATCCTGCCTTTCCCTAAATACCAGAGCATTTTCTTTGTGCATTTCAGATATGAAGTTCAATTTAAATTGTGTTTGAATTTACACGGCATCAGGGGTAGCCAACATGGTGCCAGATGATGCAGGACTGCTATTCCCATCAACCCTGGCCATCAAGGCCAGTCATAAAGGATGATGGGAGTTGTGGTCTGTCAACACCACGTTCCTTACGCCTGCACTGCATGAGTACTTCCAACCTCTTAGTCTAAGTAAGACATTCTTCCGTCCCACCCTCCAAGCCCAGGGTTTTTTAAATGAAGAGGCCCAGAGTTGAGGCCTGCCTCAGAGCTATGTCATGTATCCCAGAAATCTCTTCACCTTAACTCTGAAGTATGTATGTGGGAAGGGACTCCACACATGCTCAGAGGAACTTTAATTATCCTTCATATGTTCCACAACTGAGCCCTGCAGTGTGAGTGCAGCCTGGGTGCATCCCATCACACGCCTTCCCCATTTGAACCTGAAGTGGTAGCAGATGGCAGTTAACCACAGTATAGCTTCTGTACTGTCCCAGATTCATGAATTGTCTGCTTTGTGTCACCAACCACTGAGCACACACAGAAGGTCCAAACAGCAGTCCAGGGCAGATTCCTGTAGGAAAGAGTCATAGTTGTGTGGTAGAGCACAGACTTGGTGCACAGTGGGTCCCTCTTATCACCAAATATGGCCTGCGTGAATCCCCTGGAAAAACCATTAGTGTAGGTGGTTCTGAGTGTAGATGGAACAGTGGTCTGACTCAGGAGGGTAGGAAGCTTGCTAATATTTACACAAGCCCCAGGCCAAGTTCACTATCATCCCCAAGTGAACCATTTCCTCCCTCCCCACCCCCCATTACCAGAGGCACGAAAAGGATGTTGAGGGAGCAGTGGCAAGAGCCGTAGGATTTTCTAGCTTTCCATTGGGCTGGGAGAGTGTTGGGGGTGATGCCTCCAGACTCTACCCCTTCCTCAAGTAAACTCTCCAGCAAAGCTGGACAGCTGTCTACTGGAGTATGAATTTCATCACAGTTTTTGCGTCATTTGGAAGAGAGAACCACATTCCTCCCCATTAGCAATGGGTTCACAGGCCTTCAGAAAAATATGGCCCATACTGTAAATTCTTTGGGGAGATGTTTGTTTTCCTCTGGTATAAATAGAACTGTGGCAATTGCAAGGGGCCAAGATGTAAGCTGGGGATCTGTTACAACACAGCTAGGCTACCCCTCCTCCTTACTAATTTCTGTTGTGCCTGGCTAGTAAAGGCTTCTTTTTTAGACTTGAAAAAATTTATGTTTTTGAAACACAGCCGGGACAATTCTCCAAGCCTGAAGGAAATTCGTAACGGCTGCCAGCAGCCCTGTGACCGTAAGCCCAATTTGCCTCTCCGGCTGCTCCACACGAGTCCTGACTTGGTGTCCCAAGAGGCCACACTGACTGAGTCCCGCCTCAAGTCAGTCATCGTCACGTCGAACGAAATCCACGTGGAAGTCGAGCGCAACAACACAGCCAACCAGAAGATGACGGCCAACGTCGGCAACGACAGTGAGCCCAACCTGATAGACTGCTTGATGGTCAGCCCCACCTGTAGCACCATGAGCATTGAGCTCAGCGCCCAGGCGGATCGCATCCTCGGTTGCTACGTGGAAATACTCAAGATGCTGTGAGTAGTTTCCATGCCTTTTGAAGCTGCCTCTCTGAACTGTGCGGATGGGGGTGGGCGGTGGGGTGCATTTCTGCCTGGCTTCTTCTCTTCCACATCTGCAGGCATCCAGTGAGATGTGTAAATAGCAGAGCAATAAATCTAATGCCGGCATTAATGTCTGCAACAGGCATCTGGCCCAGCCAGCGGAGCTCCAAAAATATCATCCAGCGGATGAAAAGGGCCAGTTTCTGTTTGCCCGTTGACCCCTGAGGATATTTTACAAGATAGCGATGTCACTGCCTGATTTTCTGGGTTGCTCCTTGCCTGCCAGTCACCCCTCCGCTTCTTCCATTTGAGGATTAGATCCCGACAAGTTTGCTCTCAGGCTTCCTAAGGGGCCAGCCAGAGAAGAAAATGGAATGTTCCTTTGATCAGTGTAGCGGAAGGCACAGGTGCAGGGGTTTCAGAGTGTGGTGGAACTCGTGTACGATAATTCACCACAGCTCTCTCAGCTGATCTTGGGTGGCTCCCCCCCCTTCTTTCTCCCTCATCCCAGTAGTGCTCAAGGCACTGTGAGGGGCCATTGGACCGAGGTAAAGCACATGCATGGCATGAAGGAGGAGGAGGTTGTCCTAAACTCAATTGCTAGCATCTCCAGTTTTTAAAAAGGGATCAGGTGATGGGAAAGACACCTCTCTGCCAGAGACCTCATCCTAGTACACAGTACTGGGCTAGACAGAGGAAGTGTTACGGCTCAGTGGTAGAGCATTTGATTTGCATTAGAGAATATCACAGGTCCAGTCCCCAGCATCTCCAGGTAGGGCTGGGAAACACTCAAACAACCTGAAAGTTACAACAGAAGTGTGGAGTATAAACAGCACTGTCAAGTTACAACAGCGTCGCAAAGAGTTCCAAAGTAAAAAGCTGCCTGATTCAGAGCTCCTTGTGTACACCCTCCATAAAGAGACTGGGTGCCCAGAGGGCAGGGAAGGGCAGCATTTATGTTCACGTAGCTAAGAAAAGGAAAGCATGGAATGTCAAATGTGCCATTTTTCACTGTCCATCCCCCAGTCTTCTATGTTGAGTTAAGTTTTTCAGACAAAGCAATTTCCTAAATTTTGTCAAACCACCTGCTCTGTGGAGGACCCTCCAGGCTTTTCTTGCACGTGGCCACTAGCTGCATCCAAGAGGAGGGATACTAGTTCTATATAGATCAGAGGTGGAGTATGCGAATTGTCAGTGGATAATAAAACTTAAGCTGGCTTTGGCTATATAGGCCTGCCTATTACCTTTGAGATGGAAAGGCTCCCTGTTTGTAATCCTGGAGAGCAGCTGCCAGTCAATGACAACAGCACTGGACCAGATGGAGCAGTTTGATCAGTGAAGGAAAATATATCAGTCTTACTCAGAGTGGGCTCACTGAAATCAATGGTCATGACTAACTTAAGTCCATTAATTTCAGTGAATCTACTCCAAGTAGAACTTAGTTGGGCACCACCAATTCTCTGTATCCACTTTCAAAAGAAAGAAAAAGAGATGCAGCCATAAATGGAAGACAAAAAATCTCAGGCTACTGCATTATCTTTAGATATCCCTCATGACCACGGCTTCAGAATGACGAAGGCTGCACGCAGTCCTAACGCTACTGGGAAGAAGCCTCATTGTATTCAATGGGACTTAATTTCTGAGCAGACATGGCTAGGATTGTGCTGCAAGGCTGCACTTCTATATGTATACCTGGGAGTTAACTCCATTGAACTCAGCATAACTTACTTTCGAGCAGACATGTATAGAATTGCACTATAAGTGCAAGGCGGTTACCTTGCAGAGTAGGCAAAGAATAATTCACATTATTCTCTGATAGGAGTGTCTAATGCTTACAAAGCGAAAAGCCATAGGTGGGTCCTGCATCCATGATTTGGTATGAATAATTACAATTTATTATTGCAATTATTCCCAGAATATGCTGTCTGCTTAGTATTGCACAAAGAATCTTACTGTCTCTGTTGCCTGTATCACGCTTGAGAGTGCTGAGTCAGATCCTTCAAGGAACAATTAAATGGATTGTGATGTTCTTTCTACGAGTTTGCCTTAATGCTGTCTCTAATAAGGAGCTTAGTTAAACTCCACTGACTGCAGAGATCTGTGGTTCACATGATGGAATGGCTTTCTTTTTAAACTGAAGCCTGGTATAGGAATGGGAGCAAAATTCAATCCAGTTCGTATTTATAGGTGAATCAATCCAATTTGTACTTGAACTGAAACGCAGCCATCCTTTGAACTTTGCACTTCTCCAACTTTTGCTATGTAGTTATCCAGCCAAGTAATGTGTGCAAAGATTATGTTGTATGTTAGTGGAAAAACATACAAAAACATGTTGTATTAGGGGAAAGCTGCTTTGCAAAAATTGGTTATTCAGAGAAATTCACACTAAAATGCTGATGAACTTCCATGATGACTTTTAAAAATAAATCAATCAATCACAAACTCTTGTGGGGAACTGAACTTCAAAGGAAATATGAGAAACTGAGAGACTGACATTCGCAGGTTCACCCATCTTGACACTGCTGCGGTGTTTACTTGCAGAGCCAGGTAGAAGAGGAGATACTGGTTGGAATGCTTTTGCCTTTAATATGTTGCTGTCTTGTTTCTTTTTTTAAAGAGAACAGATATCACTCCTAAGAAGTTTATGTAGGTCTTTGAATGACAGGTTTCCTTTACAGGCTCCCAGAATATACAGGTTTTGGTGTGGTATCACTGTTAAACTGTGCGCTGCTTTAAGAGTGCAGTGCTACAAAGTGGTATATAAAACTATCAGTAAAGAAATAGGCTGGTTTCAATGAAAAGGTGTTGACCAAACTGCAAACGGATTCCTTTTGCAGAGGAGAAAACTGAAGTAGGGGAGGTTGGCGGCCACTTAGGTCTTCTTTCAGCTTGGCCCCACCTTCTCCACATTCCCCTATAGGTCAGCTGCATGCTTCAAATACCCTGTGTGCATTCTCTGATGTTATGTTTATCGGGGTTGCCCCTGGCTGCTAATATGTTTTGGGATTGTTTCGGCTCTATGGGATCTGCAGGGCAGCTTTTTCTATTGAACCGAAAGACGACACTGGGAAAAGGGGAAAGGCCTCTGGTGGTGTCCATGGAGCAATGACAGCCATGGTGTGTGTGTGTGTGTGTGTGTGTGTGTGTGTGTGTGTGTGTAGATAGACAGACAGATAGGCACACACACACACGGATATACATGCAGCTTAGGCAGAGGCTTGTTTGATTTGCTGAGTTGACTGTAGTTACAAGCTGACATGCTGCAGGTTTGAAGGTGGGAAAAGAGAACTGACCAGGCTGTGTCACGTGGCAGCTCAATAAGCCTTTGTGTCTTAGGGAGCTGATGGCCCTGCTGGCCATGAGCTTTCTGTGACCTTGGCAGAAAGGGTCGCACAGTCAGAGATGTGCAGCTGCTGGTGGCAGGGGGTATGTTTTGGGGTCTTTGCATGATTAGGAATTTTAAGCCCCACCTTTGCAACTGCTAATAGATTTGGGGCGGGGAGCACTTAGCTGGCCTGTTGATTGATGCTTCCTGTGTAAGTGGTGAGCCAAGCTTAATTTTGGAAATAAAGAGTTGCAAATGTCTTCTGAATGTCATATTGTTTGCACCGGGGAGATACCAGGTCAGATTGTTTGCCCATTTAGCCCAGTATTGTCTGTTCTAGTCTTTCGTCAACCTGACGCCTTCCAGATGTTTTGGACTCCAGTTGGCAAGGAACAAGGAACAACTTTCTTTGCATGTAAAATGCTCTGGTTGTGTTTGCTTATCGCAGCCTTCCCCAAGTTGGTGCTCTCCAGATGCTTTAGACTGCAGCTCCCATCACCATTACCTGTGCTGGCTGGGGCTGAAGGAAGTTGTAGTCCAGCAACATATGAGGGGCACCAGGTTGGCAGATGCTGGTCTTTCCTGGCTGGCAGCCCCTTTCCAGGGTCACAGGCAGAAAGAAAGAGCTCTTTCCCACAACCTGCAGCCTGTGATAAAGATGCCGTGGATTGAGTTGCATGGCCAGTATTAAGTTACCTTTTTTCTTTTTCTTTCTTTAATTTGAAGGGAAGTTTACATCAGCACCCATTCCAAAAACTGTGTTCTTGTGATCAGATCTATGATCCTCTCACATCATATCATCTTGAAAGACAGGGATAAGTCATGCATGCAGATTGTGTGTCCAGGTTATGCAATGGGCTACAGATGTAACAACAACAATAATAATAACAACAACAGAAGAAAATGAAAAGGTCACAACAAATGGAGTGGGTCACAAATAATGCTCCTTGCTATAGGGAGAGGATTTAGCCAAGACCAGGAGTGGCTACTCTGTGGCCCTCCAAATGTTGCTGAACTCCCATCACCTCTGGGCACTGGCCATGCTATCTGGGACTGGTGGGAATTGTAGTTCAGCAGCACCTGGGGTGCCAGGTGGTCAAGAGCCAGCCCTAGATGGATCTCATTCACACATAGTGTGGTGGATGTGTTACCTACAAGGACAAATGCACAGCTGATAAACAAGAGTGGGTTATGCATTGTGTCCAGGACTAACAGCACTTTTCTCATTTCAGATCAGACTATGACGATTGGAGACCAGCTCTTGCCAGTTTGCTTCAACCTATCCCATTCCCTAAAGAGTAAGTTCATGGCAGGTAGTTTTATCTTCTCTAGTGGCAAAAATTTTGAGAAATTTTGGTTGGATCTTACAGTACAGAAGATGCTGAATGGAAGATTTAAAAATATTTGTTCTTAAATGTTGCAGTGCATGCCAAGAACCTTTCCAAAACTCAAGGAGTGAATATATCCAGTAAAGACATATTTTGGGACAGTAAACCTGGGCTTAAGGGGACACTTCAGCTGGTTTACCAGGTCTCCACGGGACTGGACCAAAATATCTCACTGCAAAATATTTTGAAAGGGTGCATTCCTCAAATAACACTCTGAGCCTTATCCTCCATCCCTTTTTAGCCCACTTTTTAAAGTCACCTGAGTTTATTAGCTACATCCTGTAAGAAGAAGTGAACAAGTTCAGTTGTCTCATAGGATCAGATAGCAAAACAAGCATTTGTGCCAGCAAGCATAAAGGGCTGAGGTGACCCATTGAAAAAAAACGATAATTACAAAAATGCACATTGTTCCATAAGCAGTATTAGGACGCAATGAAAGAGTTTGGCAATGGCATCCCTCTGAAACCTATTAATGACACCATTGTTTATGAAATGTTGTTCCCAGAGGGTGAACATTACAGCCTATAATTGTCCAATTTACCAGCTTATCGCATCCCTCAGTGTCTGGGTGCTTTGGAAGGGCTCGCTTTCGTAAACTGTGCTTTGGAACGGCTGGGGAGATAGAACAACACCTGGCATCTTTTTACCTGAGTTGGTGATTCTAGCAAAGGACCCTGGGGTGAACTGCAGATCTGTATCATGATGCAATGCAGTATGAGAGAGTGACCATTAATTGCTTCGCTAATGTGCCATGCTAATTAGATGTGGCCATGCCTTAATTGCAATGCAATTAATGAACACACCTGGGACTTAGGATGGAGCTAAAAACCCTGTTTACAAAGTGTGCAGTTTCTATCACCGGGCCCTGAAAGTTTCCATTTGCTTCACTGATGACAGAATTTCCCTGCGGAATAGTTTTGGCTTTGACTTTTCCTCTGGCAGGAGCTCTTTGTTGCTGCTGCTGTTACTGAAAACCCTCCTCAGTCTAATCTTGCCTTGGCCTGACAGCCCCTCATATTTTAGCAGGCAATGTGGTGTAGTGGTTTGAGTGTTGGACCTGGTGATTGGGGTTCAAAGCTGGACTCTCCCATGAAGCTCACTGGATAACTTTGGGCAAGTCATCGTCTCTGAGCCTAACCTACCTGACAGGGCTGTTGTGAGGATGCTAGGAGGAGGAGGAGACCCATGTACACACACCACCTTGAGCTCCTCAGAGGAAAGGTGGGATATAGAAACCCAGCGGCTGCCCAGCTCAGTCTCCATCCTTAGGTGAAGCACACAGCTCTTTTGCTAGGAGGAAAGCAGGAATAAAAGCAGTTTTTATATGAACAACACTTACAGCAGGTTTGTAAGGCTCCTTCAAGTCCATCATGTGAAAAGCAGGGCTGTGAATGATCTCCTGATCAAGAGGGCACAGCTTGGAAAGTCAGATGTGTTTGTCTTATCATGAGACAATCTGGAAGCAATCTGGAACACAGGAGCTGAGCCAAATGCTTTCCAGTGTCAATCTTCCTGTACTTGGTGGGGTTTACATTTCCCCAAAGGAATATGTAGGCAGTGCTTACATTCCCTTTATTGTCCCCATTCAGCAGCATTGTTTCTGTTGCCTCTTCCTGCTCCAGTGCTGTTTGTCTCCCTATTGGCTTTTGCCTTCTTCCTGGTTCGATCACATGGGTTTCCCTGCAAAGAGAAACAGGAAGATTACCAGTCGCAGGGAAAAGGAAGAGAAGAAATATCCTAGTGCAGAAGGGGAAAAAATCACGTTTTTAAAAAGCACAACATGTTTCAAACCAAACTATTCTTCAGGGGTATTCTTGAATGGCAATTGATCTTATACTACTGCTAAAACGTATTTCTGAAGTGAGTTGCAGCATTGATTTCTCACACAACCAGGTTTCCTCCCTCCCTTTCTATACAAGGGTTACCCCACCCAGTCAGGGATCACAGGATGATGTTGCAACAATACAGAGAGAGTGATATGAAGGCCTGCAACACAGCTAAACAAGCACATCTGGATGAGAGGCTAGGAATCCCCGTGAACTTCATCTCACGTTCCATCCTGGGGAAAGGCTGAATAAAAAACCCCCCAAAACAGATTAATATAATCATCAAAATGGAGGGCCATCTCATTAGATATCTTTCATCCAGAGCCCACCCACCCCCAATCTTACATTTTTTCTGTTCCATCATTATTCAACATAATTAAAACGTGGCCCTCTCCCACCCTTTTTGTTTTGTAAATACTTCATGCATTGCTGCAGCCTTTGCCAACCTAGAACCCATGGGCACCACCAGGTTGGCAAAGGCGGCATTTATGTATGTGTCGATGTCATGTAGACTATAGCTCTCCTCTTTAGACTTATTGAATCCACATACTCACAATTATTTTGGAAGAAAAGAACCGCATGAAAAAAAGAGAATCATTAATAATTCTCTGTGTCTAATTTTCAGGGCTCTTGCGCATGAGAAGTTCACAAAGTAAGTGCTTGTTTGGTTAAAGCTATTTCCTGTGATATAAATAAGCCAGATCTAAGCAAAGGCTAATGTGTCTGTGTTCCTCTTATCCTTCAGCACTGAGGTTTTGAAAGCTGCTGACAGAATCAGAATGGTAGGGCTTAGAGCCACACACACACACACACACACACACACACACACACACGAGTCACAAACATTCTTAATAAAAATGAGGAAGTGGAGCAAAACCCACCGTCACTGGAGAAATCTCTTCCATGCCACTCAGCATGAAAGCACTTCTCCATTAAACCTTCTCCCAGTCACTTATTCCACCATGACAGCTGCACCACTTTAGATCGCAGCTATGAGAAATTGCACATTTGAATCTTTCCACCACTACCACCCACAGATTAAAAAAACCAACAACTTGTATTCCCTGCATATAGAAACCTAGCAGGTTAGCAAGAGATGCTCGAGCCCTTGAAGGACAAGTGCTGATTTTCTACATGCAGTGAGGATTTTTACATGGTGAGGCAGGAGCATTTAAACATGCAAACCCCCTCCTTGCAGTCTGAAGTGGTACAGTCCAAGCAGGTCTGTACCAAGGGGTTATTACCATTTATCTTTAAGGCTAACAGTACATCTTCTGCCTGGCTCAAATGATAGTTATAAGACTGGGATGACATTTGAATGCTTGGGTTGTTTTAAGATGGACCGCCTGCAGGCATTTGCAAAGCCCCTTCCTAGTCTATATGCACTGCCTTGGCAACTCCTTAAGCCCTCATAATTCCTTCCTGTGAAATGTTTTCTCCGCTTGCTTCCCTGCACCCTCTCCAGAAGAGGGGCATCAATCACTTAAAGCGTAACCAAAATGAAATGCTGCAGCTGTGTAAATTTTGGAACCGACCAATAGCCACTCATCGTTCTGCTTCTTGTTTTCTCTTTTGCCCTTTCAAGGGAGCTGAAGTACGTCATTCAAAGATTCGCGGAAGATCCAAGACAAGAAGTGAGTTCCTTTCCAGCATCATGATCAAAGGGACGGGGAGACTTGCTTGTCAGAAAGTTCTGGCTTTTAAGTAGTTTTGCGTTCCAAAGCACTGTCAGCCTCTCTCTGCCTTGAGTTTGTCCCCAGAATGCTTGGGGGCATAAGCCTTAGTATGAATGGCTTCTTTCCTCCTACGTAAACATGCGCCCCACCCTGGGAGCCTAGAATCTGTTGTTGATGTCACTTCAGCAGGGAGAACTGCAACCGGCAAGAATTAATTTCCTGTGCTAAATCAATGCCGCAAATAAATTCCCCCTCTCCACATCTGTCGAAATAGCTGAGGCAGACACACTGGAGTCTTCATGTCACAACACCACTGGCAAAGCTCCCCTTGTTACGATAGGCAGGATGTTTGTACAGGGCCTGTATATTGCAGGGGCACAAGAAGGCAAAAGACGCAGCAAATGTGCTTTGTCCTACACTGCAACTTGTAGGTCTCTGTAGATTACTATTATTTTCAAACACCAAATTGAGAGCAAGGAAAAGGTTCCATATGCACATATTCTGAGTTCTTATTTTGTTTCTTCTCTGTCAATGGAAGAGCATCTGTTTTGCATGCAGAAGGTCTCTAACCTCTCCAGGTAGGGTTGGGAGAGACTCCGGCCAGAAACCCTAAAGAACTGCCAGTGACTGAAGACAATAGTGAGCTAGAATGTCCAATGGTCTGATGCAGCTTAAGACAGCTCCCTGTGTTCCCAAATGTATATGGAAAAACCTCTCTTTCATCCAGGGAAGTAGACATTAGTTGACAGTAATTTATGCCACATTAAATTAGTTAGTCCTGGAGGTGCTTCCGAAGCTGTTTGCTATTTTCTTTCCTTGCTAACCTGCTTCTCTGTGGACTAGTGGAGAGGTGGTTCTGCAAAGAGCCTCAACTCCTCATTGCCTTTGTCTCTTGCTTGGCAGGTCCACTCGTGTCTGCTGAGTGTGCGGGCTGGCAAAGACGGCTGGTTCCAGCTCTACAGCCCTGGTGGCGTAGCCTGCGATGATGATGGAGAGTTGTTTGCCAGCATGGTATGTGCCAGCTGTAACTCTGAATAAACTGGGAATGGGTTGAACATATATTCAGAAGTTTGGAGTAGGAGTAGGAGTGCTGGTGAGTTTTTGCACACACGGATATACACATCCCACTCTCCTGAAGATGCCCAAAATGTATCCTCCCACAGATGCAGCCTGTAAATGGAGCTACAAAAATGGGAGAGGGCCATTTTGCTACGGCCTTAGTCGAAACGCTCCATTGTCAGTAGCACTCTGAATATTTGAAATCGCTGTGTTGAAATATATGGAGTGACATATCTTGCTGTTGCTATGAATCAAGATTGTCTGACTAATTTTGAAGCATGTCCCTCTATATACACTGCCCTATCTTTTCTTTGCAAAATCCAGATCCTTTCTTTGGATTTGGAAGTCCAGTCCCATAAGGTTTTTATAACTGTGGATAGGAAGCAGATATATGTACATGAGAAACCCCATGTGTGAAAATTGTATATGCATCCATTTCAGCTCTTTGGGCCAATTTGCTAATTTCCCCCACCTCTCTCCTGGATTGTTCCAGAGGATTGATTTGAGGCCAGGGCTCTGGCCTGTGCTGGTAAGCTCACTCCTCACTCCAGGGAAAAGTGAATGACCAAACAGGATATATATATATATATATATATACACACACACACACACACACACACACACACACACACACACAGTGGTGCCTCACAAGACGAAATTAATTCGTTCCGCAAGTCTCTTCGTCTTGCGAGTTTTTCGTCTTGCGATGCACGGTTTCCCATAGGAATGCATTGAAAATCAATTAATGCGTTCCTATGGAAACCGCCTTCAGACCAGGTCCGGGGACAGTCTGTCCCCCGACCTCTTCTGAAGGCTGGGGGGGGGGGACAAGGGCTTTTCTTCCCACCCCCAGCATTTTAAAAAACCCCGGGACAGTGGAGGACTTCTCCGCTGTCCGGGGCGATTTAAAAGCCCCCGGGAAGGCAGGCAGGGGGGACAAAGACTTTTGCCCTCCGCCCGCCTTCAGAAGAGGTCCAGGACCTCTTCTGAAGGCGGGCGGGGGGCGAAAGTCTTTGCTCCCCACCCCTGCCTTCAAAAGCTGTCCTGGACAGGCTTCGCGGACCTCTCCGCAAGCAGCGGGAGCGCTCCGGCTGCTTGCGGAGAGTTGCCAGCATGCCGAAGCCTGCGCGCGCTGAGATCAGCGCGCCCAGGCTTCGCGGCTTCCCACCCCCCTCCCTCCCCGCCGCCCGGCTTCGGAGCATCGTTCCGAAGCCGGGCGGCACCGGGAGGTGATCCCTCCCCGCCGCCCGGCTTCAGAGCATCGTTCCGAAGCCGGGCGGCGGCGGGAGGTGTTCCCGCCCCGCCGCCAGGCTTCGGAGGAGGTCCGAGGACAGTGGGGAAGACGCGCTGCGCTTCCCCGCTGTCCCGGAGATTTCCCTATGGGCTGTCGTCTTGCGAAGCAAGCCCATAGGGAAATTCGTTTTGCGAAGCGCCTCCAAAACGGAAAACCCTTTCGTCTAGCGGGTTTTCCGTCTTGCGAGGCGTTCGTCTTGCGGGGCACCACTGTATATGTTAATGAAGGATTTCCTCTGATGCTTGGAGACCACACCTCTTTCTGATATATAATGTACAAATTTGTTAATTTTGTTGGTTGATTTACATGACTGGTTTAAAGAGTGCCGCATTCTTCCTTCATGCCTGCACCTCTAACCAGGTTCTCTCTCTCTCTCTCTTGCTCTCACAGGTTCACATTTTAATGGGCTCCTGCTATAAGACAAAAAAGTTCCTGCTTTCACTGGCTGAGAACAAACTTGGGCCCTGCATGCTGCTAGCTTTGAGAGGCAACCAGACCATGGTGGAGGTAATGCATCAAATAATGAGACTGTTGAACTGGGTGGTGCCAAACCTCTTAATCTGTCACATAGCCTAGAAACTAGGAACCCCGTATTTCATTCCAACACTGGCTGCCCCTTAGCTGCAGGGCTAAGTTCAGAGGATTGGTTTTGGTGTATAAAGCCACATACAGTTTGGGATCAGGTTGCCAAAAAGGTTGTCTTACCCCTTCATTGATCAGCATGCCCTGCAGGTGAGGGCTTGCTGCAGATTCCATTTTATCAGGAGGTCTATTCTGCAGAATATAGGAATTGGGAATTTAGTGCTGTAGTACCTACTCTTTGGAATTGCCTCCTTTTAAATATTAGACAGGTGCCACCCTGTTGCCTCTTTGGTGCCTACCGAAGCCTTCTAAGAAGAGATGCCTCCCAGCCTTCATTGGTATTTAATTGATTTTAGAAGTTTAATCTCTTGTGTGCCAGCCACCCTGGGATCCTTTGAAAGGGAAAGGTGGCATCAATTTAATAAAATAAAATAAAACAAAGATAAAGAAATGTATTTATTTGGAAACTGTACATGCTTCCCCACCTTGCCCTAAAGGCTACCCAAAGTGTCTTTCCGAAACACTCCAAACGAAAATGAATCAAAATGCAGTGAAAAACAGCAAAACAAAACAGAAATGGAGCCGCAAAGATTAAGCTAAGCTAAAGCCAAGTGCACATTTTTACTTTTTAAAGTAATTTCATAAGCTATTTTAACGATAATCCTTTCCAACAGAAGAACCCTGAAAACTAATAGTTCCCTGACATGGTTAAGGACAAAGAATTCTCAGTCCCTGCATGTGACTGCAGTCCCAGATTTTCTTGGGGGAAGCCATTATGGTCCATTAACAAATTTAACAGCAGACTTCAGCAACCTGTTTCCAGACTATCTGTTTTGGACTACAGCTCCCATCAGCCCCAGCCAGCTTGACTAATGGTTGGGGATAATGGGAGTTAGAGTTCAAAATATCTGGAGGGCAGCATGTTAAGGGAAACTGTCCTGTGGAATGCCCCATTGATGGTTCTGCTTCTTGCAATATGTCCCTGCATCCTTTCAAAATAAAAGAAGTGGGCTCCCACCCACCCCTTCAGAATGGTTAGTTCATTCTCGTGCAAATGTATTCAGGTATAATTGATTAATTAACTGAATAGAACTTCTGTGGTTGACAATGGAATCACATGGTTACTCAGAAGCTAAGCCCCACTCTGTTCAGTGGGGCTTATCGTCTCCAGCAAGTGTGCTTCAGATGGCTGCCTCATTTTTTTTAATTGAGTGACAGCCCTACTGATTTCACAGAGGAGGGCGAGGAAAAACAAAATGAAGGAATGAATAATGCATTTGCCCTCTTAGAGCCAGCATAATTGAATGGATAGAATGTTGGAGACAAGAATGTTGGAGGCCTGGGTTCAAATCTCCGCCCAGCCACAGAGCTTGCTGAACCAGTCACTATCCCACAGCCCAACCAACCGGACAGGGCATTTGCAAGAAACAAGTGGGCAGAAAACTCAGGCCAAAGTTGCTTCTTAACAAGCATTCAAAAAGAAGAGAGAGGGGTGGGTTGTGCCAAGCTACCCAGTGAACAAGGTGTAGAGTAAATGTTACTTATCTTTCCACTGTCAGATTCTTTGCCTGATGCTTGAATACAACATCATCGACAACAAAGACACGCAGCTTCAGATCATCTCAACCCTCGAGAGCACTGACGTGGGGAAAAAAATGTACGAGCAGCTCTGTGACAGGCAGAGGGAGTTGAAAGAACTGGTGAGTCTCTGTATTGACAGCCCCGTCACTATTCAAAAACAGGCACCAGAGGAGATTCAGGTGGGGCCTAAGGCACAAAGGATATTTAAAGACAGGCTCGGCTCTGCACAGAAAGTTACAGTGCTCTTCAGACTGCACTTGTAACAAGCCTGGACTTCCCAAAGGAAGATGCACTGTTCTGTTTCTTTATTTTGAAGTATTTATACTCCACCTACCGACCAGTGTTCTTGAGGGTGGCCTACAATGTATTTTAAACACTGTGAAATAGAAAGTGATACAATAGTTATTGCAGTGGGCCAATGGTATATATAATCTACACCCACCCCATTCTCTGAAGTTCCAAAAAGTGTCACTCTGCACCTGAATCTCCAGATCTCGAGCTGACTGTTGAAGCAGAATCCAGCTCCCTCCATGCTCCTGAGATCTCATCCCTTCCCTTGCATCAACTTACCAACTTACTCAAGTAAACAGCAGTGTACTGCCTTTGGATGTGGAATGGCAAGAGTCCTGCCACCTGAGGCCCTTTTAACTGGAAATGAGGGGATTTCAGCCTGGGGTATTCCACCAGCAAAGTGTGTGCTCTGACACAGAAGCAACACCCCCTGTTTTTAATCAACATGTTGTTATTTTTTACAGCAAAGGAAAGGCGGTCCTACCAGGTTAACACTGCCATCAAAATCCACAGTAAGTTTTAGCTTTCCAGTTATAGCAATATCATAAGCATGCAGAAAAGCTTTTCTCTTTCCTGTAATTCCCATCAACCCTGACCATTGGTCATGCATGCTGTGGTTGATGGGAGTTGTAGTCCAACAGCATCTGGAGGGTTATCGGAGGGCATTGAACTTTACATTGAGCCAGAACTGGATTATGGATTAGGCCAGGTAATCTACAGTTGGGGTCTGGAGAATGGCTGAAAGCCTAATTTGACCTTGGCCATTCTCTTATGTAGCATAGTACCAAGTGTCTGAGCTGCAAAACAGGATGCCTGTGGTTGTACTCTCACTCCTGCTATGCAGGAGTTAAAGCTATTTTATCCCTACTTTATGGATTGTCTAGATTATGTATGTGGAGCAGGCCCAGCATCAGCACAAGGCATCTGCAGGAAGCCGCTGGAGCTCCAGGTCCAAGCCCTGCACCGCAGCCTGCCCTAGGCGCCTCACACCACCTGGTTTGGAGCCATCATTCAAATTTCCCATAATGCAGCCAGTGCAAAAGGAGGCAGTTCAACTGCTCACTAGGACAGAATACCACCATCAAATTACTCTGGAAGAACTGCACTGCCTGACAGTTAGCTTAAGGTTACCAGATCCTCCCCCCCAATGAATCTGGGGACACTTTTTAACTTCAATGGATTTTGTATGGGGACTGATTTGTAAATCTGGGGTCTGGTAACCTTAAATTAGCTACCAGGCTGAATTAAAGTTTCTGCTACTGGTGCATAAAGCCCTATACAGCCTGGGACCTGGATATTTAAAAGATCATCTTACACCATACACGCCCTTCCCATGCCAGCTGGGGCACATGGGAGTTGTAGTCCAGAATACCTGGAGGGCACCAGGTTGGTGAAGTCTGCAGCAGAATGCTCAGAAAGGTGTGAATTAAGTGGTTCTGCCCCCAGAATTTAACCAACTTTCGCAACACAGGAACTGTGGCCTGTGTTGCAAGAGCTTGAAAGTTCCTGCCAATATCTACAGCAGTTTATGTGCCAATCTGATCTGTGCTGTTTTCCTCCCTTAGGACGCAGACCTGGCCCGGTTGTTAAGCTCAGGTTCCTTCGGCAACCTGGAGAACCTCAGCCTGGCCTTCACTAACGTCACGAGTGCCTGCGCAGAGCATCTCATCAAGCTGCCTTCGCTCAAGCAGTTGAACCTGTGGTCAACTCAGGTACGAGCTCAGGAAGCAGCAGCGGAGAGGAGTTGCTTGAGCTGAGACATGCCCAAGATTGCCCAACCCATCAATACGAGAAGGTTTTCTGACAGTGCAAGTTGCCTGCAACCGCCCCGCCCCCAATTTATAAGCAGACGCCATCCCTCCCCCAATTTTTCTGCTTCCAGTCAAAATTGTTAGCCCCACTGCAAGAGTCCTGCTGCACTTACAGCTCTGGGGGATAATACCTGCTTTGCATGTAGAAAAGGAATATGGAACCTCCACCCTGTGGGCCACAAATAGCCTTCATGGCTCAGGCCACTCTTCAGGGCACATCTCTCAACCACACTGTCCATACTGAATTGTGTCCTTCAACTAAGTTTCCTTCATTAGCTGTGATTCCCGCACTGCAGGGAGTTTGGCTAGATGACCCATTGAATCCCTTCCAATTCTACAATACTATGATTCTATCAACTGTCATCATGCTTCTTGCTGGGTGGGTGTGGGTGTGAAAATCTGACTTCTGCATGGCTGGGATGTAAACTAGTGCAGAAAGATAACAGTCTCCTGTGTCTGCAAGGCCAGTTCCTTTTCCCATAGTGCTCTGCTCATGTATAATACTTCCATGTCTCCCCCACCCCCTCTAGTTTGGAGATGCAGGTTTGCGGCTTCTCTCTGAACACCTCACGATGCTGCAAGTGCTCAACTTATGTGAGACGCCTGTCACCGACTCTGGGCTGCTGGCACTGAGCTGTAAGTAAGCAAAGAAGCAGACCGATGACAGGGCAGGGGGAGGATTCATTTGGCTCGGACTTTATTGCCTCAGGACTGTTTTGAACCCCTTTGAAGGGGGCTTATTCTCCCAGTGATGCACCCTTTTTGCACTAGGGCCCTCCAGGTGTGGTTGGACTCCCATCAGCCCCAGCCAGCATCGCCTGCAGTCAGGAATGACAGGAGTACAATATCTTATCTGGGAAGCCACAGGTTCCTTGGTGTACTCATACTTGAGAACTGCAAATTCCAGTGACTTGCATACTGTTTCAATCCATGTTGATGAGTGAAGTGGGGATTGCAGTCCAGAGGGAGGGAAACTGTTCCAGATAGATTCATCCAGGTTAAAGTCTGTTTTTTAACCAGCCTCTCGGATCCGCTTCCCTTGCGGTGATTCCCCCTCCTACCCGTCAGTGATGACAAACTCATTCCTTTGGTGGGCTGGGACAGGTGCCCAGGTTCTGTGCCCTGACCTAAGTGCAAATGAGGCCATTGTGTGAACACTTGTTTAAAGATGTTTATTTTTTCCATACCAAAGTGTATGACAAAAGTAATATTGATTAAAGTATTAATATAAATAAAAATTAGCCCCCCCCCCGAACATTATGTCAGGAGTCAGATTACATTCCTTAAAAGCACAATATATTTACTAATAAGATTAAGACTCTTCTGTTTAACATAATGCCAATCTACTACAATTTATAATATTAATTTTTCCTTTATAGCACCCATTCTTTTTTATACCCTATACACTCATCAGAACTGTCTCCATTAGTTAGATCCACATTTCATTTTTCTTAATTCATCTAACCCTTCTTCAGTTGATCCTATTTTACAACCCACTTTGATGCGCCATATTAGCCCCATTCAGGCGTTTCTTCTTCCATGTGATGTTCCCACCCACTCCATCACATTTCTGGTTGTGCTCCACTAGTTGGAGAATGACTGTCTGCAGCAGAGAGGATGCTCTATGGATTTTACAAGGTTTTCAAATGATATGTGTACATCGGGATCCCTCCTATAGACAGTGAGGGATTGATAATGGCTAGGTGTGACAGGGTGTGACTGATCGGTACAGTTTCTCTGTAGGGCTTTTCACGTTTAGCATAGCTAACGGAGATCTCACTGGGTTGCTGATTATAGGCTTCAGAAGGCCTACACTCTTTATTTGGGGTGTTTTTTGTATTCTCATTTATCAAAAAAGTAAGAAAAATTGTGCAAACAAGAGCAAGAATTATGAGTATGACTCATTTGCACTGTGTCATACAAAGTATTTCAAAGCACTTTCCTAGTGCAAAATACATCAGTCCCCCACCCTTCATGTTTAGAATCTAAAGCTTTGTTTTGGGGGTTGGGGGGAGCAAGATTCTAGCTCTCATGTTTGCAGAGAAAATATTGCCAAGCAGTGACCCAGAGTCCAGTCAGTTAAGTTTTTAGCTAAGCAAGGTCTGAAACAGAGGAGCCTCCATAACATATCGACCCCTCAGACATTATCATGCCATCTTTCAATATGCAGAAACATGTGTCTACAACCAACATGTTTTATAAAAAATCCTAATAGAGCAATGTTTTTATTTGGCTTACTAAAATATCATAAAATCATGGGCACAAAATGCCAATTTAGTGGCATTTTGTTTGGCCAAATGCCCTAATGGATTTTTGATCCCCACCCCCCAATACATCAACATGGCAGCATTTGCATTTTGGGTAACATATTGCTTATTTATTTCCTAGCCATGAAAAGCCTGTGTAGCTTAAATATGAATAGCACCAAACTTACGGCAGACACCTATGAAGATCTCAAGGTATGTCAAAGTTTTGAAGCTGTGGGACATGTCTGGAAAAGAGCCCAGTGGCAAGAGAGCAGGCCATCCCACATAAAACACTTAGCTCTTCTTACGATGTTGCAGAATTGCCAGGAAACCTGCATGGCTTTGTATCTCTCTGCCACTGGCCAGGTGGTGATCATGTGATGCACCTAAGACAAGGACAGGGAGTCTGTGGCTGTTGAGGTGCTTGCTGGACTCCATATCCCATCAGCCCCAACCAGCATCACCAGTGGTCAGAGATCATCTGGACAGCCAGAGATTCCCCATCCTGTTCAAGATGTGAAAGAGCAGTGTCACCACCTCTAAAATGATTTATTCATAAGAATTTTAAACCTGAAGTTAACGAAATGAGCTTACAGGAATGTGGGAAGCTGCTGTCAGGTCAGACCACTGGTCCACCTAGCCTAGTGCTGTTCACACTGACTGGTAGCCGCATTCCAGGATCCCCATCACCTGCCAGCTGCCATCCTTTAACCTGGAGAAGCTGCCAGGGATTGAACTGGGGACCTTCTCCCTGCTCCCCCACTGAGCTCTGTCCCCTTCTTATGCTACCAATTGACTGATCTACTTGGTAGCTTGATACTTCAACAAAGGCACCCACTCTAAGATCATCGTCCCACATCTTCAACTCCGCCTAGGGCAGAGAAGCTCTTTAAACCTGCAGTTGGACAGCAGCTGCTCCTTTCATTCACCTCCCTTTATATCAGTGAAGGCTGATCTGTTGGGGCAAATGGAGCACTGCCACACCGGAGTCTGTGTGCCCTAAGCCAGCCCCTCACCTGCCTGCCTTCTTACTGCTAACCAGTCCAAGGGGTGACATTGCCTGTCAGCTTCCTCCTCATTAGTCTGAGTTTTGCCCTTGTAGAACTCAAGAGAGGGAGAGGAAGGGGAAGAAAACTAGAATTAGTTGATTCCGGCACCACCTGCTGCTGGGCTCCTGGTCTTCTGCCCTACCAGGCCCAATGGGCGCCAGCCACCATGGCTTTAAGCACTTTAAATCACAAACTTTCATTTAATATGGATATACAAAATATACAAGCAGAACCTAAATGCCTAGCGATGGTTCACAAGGAATCTTACTGGGTTCTGGTGGAAATCTGAAAAGGACCGGCTCATTATTTATCTCTTTCTCTCTACCCACCCCACCCTTTTCTCTTTAACCAGGCTAAATTGCCCAACCTGAAGGAAGTGGATGTCCGCTACACAGAGGCATGGTGAAATCTCGTGGGCTGCATTCGTAGCATTTGACAAGGAGAGAGGGAGGGAGGGGAAAAGAGATTTTTTTGCAACAAAATAAAAGCAGAGAAATAAACTTTTGGCTTCTACCTATAGAGAGCAGCAAGTTCTGAGGACTTCGATTTTAGGAGTTGTGTTTGTGAGGTAGCAGAGTGTGGCTTTGCGTGTGGGAGGGGGAACTGAGCATGCCCCAGGCCCTGCCAAATTCTTTGAGCTTCGTCCTTTGAAATTCAACATCATCTAAATGAAGGGGTTGGGGGGTGGGGGAAGAAAGATTGCGCAGCCGGGGAGAAAAAGAAAAAAGGGAGGGGAAATCTGTTTCAATTTTCATTTGCTTTTTTGTGTTGTTGTTTTTAAAATGCCATATGGAAAGAAAAAAAAATATGGGGTTATACATCAGAGCTTTTTCTTGGATGGACCCTCAGTCTTTAGGTGCTTTACCATCTTTCCTGCTCTCTCTCTTTTTTAAAAAAAGTATGAGAAATCAAGAGAAGAAAAAAACATGATTTTCACCTCTCATTCTGTTCTTACGATCGTTATGCAAAGTAATTTTGTTGTACATACAATTTACATAATGCACCTATTTAAAAAATGGTTCACAAATAACAGGTCTGGGACCTGTCTTTTATTTATGAATTGTTAATTCTTTTATCTTTTTTGTTTGTTTGTTTCATTCTGATTCGCATATAGACTGTATGAACTAGTTGGTCTTACTGTTTTTGTTTTTTAAAGAACAGAAAACCCTCTTTGAATAACTGTCTTTTAGTAAAGCTTACTGTATTACGTAGTCTCTGTCCAGCCCCATCACCCCACCGATTTCTGATTTACAAATCACTCAAAAGTTTCTTCAGATAAAAGAAAAAATATGCATATGAATACATCTATATACACAAGAGCAAAAAGATGAGTGCGCAGTCAGGAAGAGGTTGTGAATATTACCTGATACATTTTCAAACTGTGCTGGGGTTAGGAAATTGGAGTGGTAAGGAAACTACCTTTTGTTGTAATTAAGAAAAATGTTAGTTTAAAAACTTAAGTTCAAGATTAGACTTAAGTTGAGCTGTCAACCATTTGTGTTAGATTTGCCAAGGCGTGCCTGTTCGGTTTTCTGTTTACGTCCTATATTTCAAGGGCATGTTCATCCTCACAGCCACCGTGTTGTGCATTTTTCTTTACCTTCACTCCTCCTTCCCTTCTCCCAGAGCTTCGCTTATGTTCCATGCATACAGAGATCACTTGCCATATTACTATTCTTCTTATTTTCATGAGATGAGAGATTTTTCCACGATCAGTTGCTAAGCTGCTCCTCAAAATATGTATGACCACTATCCATATTCCTGATCCGCCTGCACCAGCCTTTGCCAATCCAATGCCCGCCAGATATTTGGGTCTGCAACTCTCATCAGCCCTAGGAGCAGGGGGGCCAAAAACATCTGGAGGGCACTAGGATGATGAGGTGGGTCCTACACAAATGCTCAGAAAAATTATTATTATTATTTTATTTTATTTTTTAAAACCCTTATAAATAAGCTTTCTTTTTATAAATATGCTTTTGGGTTATTTTCTCTCTCTTTCACAATAAGCATTCTTGGGATGGAGCAGCTTTTTAAAATAAAAAGAAAAGAAGCATTTTATGTGTTTTAACTTTTTTGAGTTTACTAGCAGTTGTTTGTTCAGTTCTTGGGGCACCTGAAGAGATTTAACATCCAGGCAGTGTGCTTATACACACATATGTATGTATGTACATGTATATACATATACTGTACATACATGCATGCATATTTTAATTGTATTCAATGGGAAGCGATGCTTTTTGCTGTTCTGGTTGTCTTTTTTTTGTTTTTTTAAAATGTTGCTAGTGTAGCTTCTTCACACTTCAAGTCTCTGTCATCTCTCTGTTTCCCACTTTTTGTAAACACACACAAAACAACAACAGCGGTTGGTTCAAGTCTTAATTCATGTAGGGTGCCAGGGGTTGTGTTTTGCTTTTGCTTTTGTTTTGTTTCTGCCTTATATCCCAAGCTGTCTGATAAACTCAGTGAGGGAAAACGAAAGACAACGGAGATGAAACTTACGCCAACGTTTTATCCTTAGCACTGTTGCTTCTACCGATGGTTTACTACTACTGTTCTGTAGCTGTGTAAAAAAAAAGAAAAAGAAAAAAAAGATGTGAAATAATTTCAGGCGCGGGGGTGGGGTGGGGATAAATAAACTGTAAGTGAATATCTTTTAGTGGCGTGCATTGTCCTTTCTTTTTGTGTAATTGCATTTTTTTTTCCTGGTACGGTTTGTGGGAATGTTACAAGATGGCTCGGAGAACAATTGGAAGGCTTATGCTACATGAGGGCGCATTGGATTAGCCTTGTAAATGCTCTGGGAGGGAAGCCGCTCGGAAACAGTACATGAACCAATCTGAGCTCCTTCGGTAGAGCTAGGCCTGCTTTTCAAGACCATAGCCCTGGCCCATGTTTCCTGGACGGTAGGGGTAGGGAACCTTTTTCAGCCAAGACGCCTCATTCCCTTCCGGGAGCAACACACCCGTGGCAGGTAAGGCCAGGGGCAAATGCAGGCAGCATACAGATAGATACCGCTAACTTGACCTAACAACATCTCCCCCTTACACTTGCAAACAAAACTCACTGCACTCCACTGAAGGCACTGATTTTATATCCCGCTTTATCACTACCCGAAGGAGTCTCAAAGTGGCTAACATTCTCCTTTCCCTTCCTCCCCCACAACAAAAACTGTGAGGTGAGTGGGGCTGAGAGACTTCAAAGAAGTGTGACTGGCCCAGGGTCACCCAGCAGCTGCATGTGGAGGAGCGGAGACGTGAACCCGGTTCCCCAGATTTCGAGTCTATCGCTCTTAACCACTACACCAAGACGCTGACACAAAAACCTTGCACGGACACTATGCAAAAGAATGAAAGTTTGCTACCCGTCTTCTCTCTTCCCACCTCTCTTCTCCCCCAACCTTATGCTGTCTACTAACATTACTGTCTCACATCAAATATAACTGATCTGTAGGAACTGAAAGCAGAGGCGCTGTATGTCCTTTTGTAACCCAATAAAATCTTAATAAAAACCATTTTTTTTTAAAAAAAGAATTGAATGGGAGCAACTAGAAGCCACATTCCCCCCCCCCCCCAATTCTGCAGAACTCTACCCTCTTGTAATGAAAGAGAGTGACAGAGAGTATGTGGAATTGGCTTTATTCAGAGTGAGAAAGGGAGGTAGATCTTCATGTTTGCTACAGAACAGGTAATGTGTTTATGGAAAGGGTTCATAGGACTTCAGAGTTATCCTAATAGTACAATTAAACTATTGTGGTTCTCTTGATCATTGGTTTATGCACAAGAGACAGAATACTCTGGTGAGAACTTGTTTACAATAAGTACAATCTTTTCTAAATCTCTTTTAAAATTCTATTCCAAAGTACTTCTCTAGATATTTAATTATTGCATTTATCATCCTAGGAGCTCAAAGTAAACGAATTAATTTCGTCTTGCGAGGCACCACTGTATTCATTCATAAATTTGCAAACCTATTCTGGAGGGATTCCCTAAATGTGTTGAACAGAAGGCCATGATCAAGTACCAGCTGCTCAAGTGATACAGTTCAAAAGGCAGTAGGAGATGTTGAAATAAGTTATTTACTTCGCCACCAAAATGCCCAGTGAATTTTGCCATCTAGATAAATGATATAAGGCCTGTCTCAGTGCATGTCTTAAAAACAACGGGAGTGAGATTCAGGTAGGTAGCCTGAGATGTTAGCTTGTAAAGCATCACAAGGTCAATCATTAATTGTTCTGAAAACAAGGGGCGACACAAAACCTATAAGGGACCCAATAAGGAAAACAAAATGGCAAAAGTGACAGTTCTGTCATTGCACAATCTTAAGAGCAGGCTCAATTCTCCGCCGGATGATCCTTAAGGCAGCCAAAGCAGGACCATCTACACAAAAATGGGAAATAGTAGCCGGTTTGGGGAAAACCCCAAGATGCGAAGAAGTAAAAACAAACAAACAAACAAAAACTTAAGGGGAGGAATTCCTAAGGAGGGAGAAAAACCCCAGACTACATGGTCAGCGGCTGCATAACTTGATGTTGGAGGGGGGAATGGGAATGGAATGGAGTGGCCTGGAAAAGGGTATGGTTGGCTGACTGGCTAGAACTCTGAACTTTTCCCACTCCCTGCAAGCTGGCCAGATCTGCATCCGCCCTACCCCACACAGGGTCAATCATCTGACATTACAATGGATAATGAGCCTCTTTGAGCATGCCTTAAAATGGCTTTGCTCTGAGATCACAAAGGGGTTTGCATTGCAGCCACTGCTAAGGTACATGTTATTTCCTCCATTTTGGCAGGGGATTCAAGGCAATCCCCTTCTTTATTCTGGAGCTAGGGATGCTCCCACCACCCATTAGCTGATCAGAATCACTTTAAGCTCCCAATTGTTTCTCTTTAAGTTCGCAGTTATTCCTTTGAAGCCATGCTAGTACCTGTCTCGAACCTGACATCGCATATGACAGCAGGTGTGGTGAGTGGTTTGCCAAGAATAGCTTGGCAGGCCAAAGTGGGACTCCTGGCAGGCCAAAGTCGGCCTGTGGGCCAGAGGTTCCTCATCCTGGAACAGAAGGTGTCCTCAACTAGAGGACTGTTCTCTACAGAGTAGAGCTGATCAGAATTAGCTGATCAGAATCACTTTAAGCTCCCAATTGTTTCTCTTTAAGTTCGCAGTTATTCCTTTGAAGCCATGCTAGTACCTGTCTCGAACCTGACATCGCATATGACAGCAGGTGTGGTGAGTGGTTTGCCAAGAATAGCTTGGCAGGCCAAAGTGGGACTCCTGGCAGGCCAAAGTCGGCCTGTGGGCCAGAGGTTCCTCATCCTGGAACAGAAGGTGTCCTCAACTAGAGGACTGTTCTCTACAGAGTAGGACAGTTGGCCACCCAATGTCAGAGACAGAGTTTCAAAAAAACAGTGCCACTAATCTGTCCCTGGGAACAGCATAAACGTCATGAACAGTGTCTTTCTACTATATTTTGACTACCAACAGAAAGGGATAGTTCTCTAGAGGTACAAAATATTCTTTGATAATCAGGTGAGATTTGAAGGTGGTCCCTGCCACTAAATGGCACATTGCATTTGCACCTGTTCCCAGACAGAGCTCCTGCAGTGCTGCATTTGTAATCCACCACTCTGTTCAGGATTCCCATAACCAGAGGTATTGTATGCAGCAATGCATGAGACTATCAGCTAAACTGTCCCTGCAAGGCTGCTGCTTGGACCGTCTCTATTTTTGAGCCAAACTATAACAAAGGGTGTAGGGGAGGAAGTCATACTTGAGGTTGCCACCACTTTTCCACCTCAGAGGCCGTGACATCACTGTCACCATAACGACCACATTTTCACGTAGGGCCTAGGCCCCCTTGCTTGGCTGCCAAGGGAATGAATGTAAGTAAGTGACAAAGTAGACATTGCCCTCTGGTACAGATCGGGGCTTTCTTCCCATTCCCTGTATATGGACCTGAATCAGAAAACTAAGTAACTCTACTCAATTGAATCCCAGCCCCTTGATGAATTGGCTTGATGTGCTACTGAAACCCTTTCTCTGAGGATTTGAGCTTGCTTGGGGTTTCAAAAACCCCTGAAAGATTTGTGCATCTAGCATGAGAATTCATAAAGACGGGCAGTTGCCCTGCTTCCTCCAGATGAACCATAATTCCTAGATTCTGAGCTTCCATTCAAAAGAAAAGCAAGCTGCTAGTATTTGTAAAACCTGAGATATGAGGCACTTCATTCTTCAGAGTGAGGCCTTGGCCTTCTGTTCTAAAGTCCTATCCTGATTGCACCACAGATGACAGCTTTCCAGGCCAGGAGTCTTGAGTACCCTGCTATCATTCTGCTCTATTGTTCTAATCTGGGGAATGCCTGAACAGTGAGATTTCAGTTTAGGGAAGTGAGTGGAGTGACTCTGATACAACCCGGCTGTCAAGCTTCAGGGTCTTCTTGCATGCATGCTTTTCCTTGGAAGAAATCTCTCTCAAGTGACTCATAACAGAGATGCATCATATGCAGGGAGCAGGGGATGGTGGCGAAACAGACTGGGATTCTGTTGGCCTTTTTGACTCCTCAACTCTGACTCACCCCATCTAAGGAGACTAAAACATGTTAAGACTCAGCAAAGATAAGTTAGGTCACACAGCTGCAAGGAAAAATACTGTGGGTGAGTGTGTAGTACAGCTTTCCTGGTGTTGGCAATGGCACTATTTGTAAACTGTTTTTTTCCCTTCTTAAACCTCAGAAATTAATTTCTAGTTGTTCCTGTTTCACAGGGAATAGCATCTTTATTTAGCTAGTTGCTACCTGTAGAAAACCAGTGGCTTTATTTCCGCCCCTGTTTTTGTCTTCAGGCCCTGCCTTTTTTTAAATGTTGTTAACATGAGTTCCTAGAGTGGGGCCCCAGCTGCAGATTTACCTGACGGTGGCTGCAGCCATTTCACACCCCACAGTATCCCAGAGCGCCTGACACAGCATCACTCCAGGGCCTTGTGGGAAATGTAAGTGGCCCACCACATCTGGGCAAGCTCATAGCAAGGGATACAGTGCAGGCTCCACTGCCAGCCAGCCCTGCTAGGACCCTGGGGTCCTGACAGCTACCCAAGTGCTCTGAGTGTTGACACTGGGCCTGCACACAGTAGTAGTTCTTTGGGGTTCCTTCTAGGGTAACCACTTACATGCTGTCAAAAAAAGAGGACACACCTTTTCATCACATTGTCATCATATGCTAATTTATGTGTATAGTTGCACTTTTAGAAATGTAACAGAAAATGTCATAATGGGGAAGACTGTGGTCAGATGGCTTGGCAGCCTATTCAGTCCAGATGTTTACTGTTGATGGGCAAATTCAAGCCCCGCCCCCCGCTTCTAATTCTTTATCTTTAAACCGGACTTTGACTGAATGGCCCTTTTAATAGAAAATGCCTTTACATAGAGGACAGTCATCTGATAGCCCTTCAATAAAGGACTGTTCTCTGTAAAGCAGAGAACATGGACTCACCCTAGTTCAGTTCCCTTTCCTGTTCTCCACAGTTAAATGTTGAGGGGCAGGAATTCACTGTGTCTCTAGGTCACAGGTATATACCGTATTTTTCGCTCTATAAGACGCACCAGACCACAAGACGCACCTAGTTTTGGAGGAGGAAAACAAGAAAAAAAATATTCTGAATCCCAGAAGCCAGAACAGCAAGAGGGATTGCTGCGCAGTGAAAGCAGCAATCCCTCTTGCTGTTCTGGCTTCTGGGATAGCTGCGCAGCCTGCATTCGCGCCATAAGACGCACACACATTTCCCCTTATTTTTTAGGAGGGAAAAAGTGAGTCTTATAGAGCAAAAAATACGGTAAATGCAAATACAGGAAACTGAAGGCATTATTTTGTTCTTATTGTTAACTGGATTTCTTACCTGCCCTTCACCACAAGGTCCCAGGGTGGGTTACAACAAAGGATGTAAGAAGGCATGGATTTCTGTTCTGGCCCACGTTCATTCCACACAGCACTGTTTCCTCTCCAGTTCAGCTTCTAACTAAAACAACAGAACTTGTCTCACTGTGGCAGAATTTTATGAAACTAATTGTGTTGTTATTATGTTATTCCACACTGTTAATTTCAATGCAAAGGAAACTCAATGCATATGGCAGAGGAGTTAGTCATCCAGAGTGGCTGGGGCAACCCAGTCATATGGGCAGGGTACAAATAATAAAATTATTATTATATTGCTTGTGGACTGATAACAACAATCTGCTGATATCTGTTCCAGACATGGGACAAATAAGAGAACGTCAGAAATTTCTGCTCCCCTTTCTGTTTCCATCAGAATTATCAGACATCCCTAGTTACCTACCTCAATGCAAAATGACAATTCTGAAATCAGTTCAACCAGTTTACTTCTGGGAAAGTCTCAAGGGCCATACAGGGAGGCCTGGGGGCTACATCTGCCCCCAGGCCTAAGGTTCCCCAGTGCTGTTCAAGAGGAAGGGCGCAGGCCATGCAGAGTTTACTGCTGGAGAAGGCCAAATTCTGCTGCCACCCTCTAATGCCATCCCTTGCGATGGAAAGGGAGCTACCGAAAAGAAGGTGGCATAGAACATGAGGCCTACTCAGAGTAGACCCATTAAGAAGAAGAGTTTGGATTTGATATCCCGCTTTATCACTAGCCGAAGGAGTCGCAAAGCGGCTAACAATCTCCTTTTCCCTTCCTCCCCCACAACAAACACTCTGTGAGGTGAGTGAGGCTGAGAGACTTCAGAGAAGTGTGACTAGCCCAAGGTCACCCAGCAGCTGCATGTGGAGGAGCGGGGACGCGAACCCGGTTCCCCAGATTACGAGTCCACCACTCTTAACCACTACACCAAACTGTCTTAATAGACTAGTTAATAGACATGACTAACTTAGGTTTATTAATTTCAATGGGCCTACTTTGAGTAGGATTTACAGTGGTACCTTGGGTTAAGTACTTAATTCATTCCGGAGGTCCGTTCTTAACCTGAAACTGTTCTTAACCTGAAGCACCACTTTTAGCTAATGGGGCCTCCCGCTACCGTCACGCTGCCGGAGCACGATTTCTGTTCTCATCCTGAAGCAAAGTTCTTAACCCGAGGTACTATTTCTGGGTTAGCAGAGTCTGTAACCTGAAGCGTATGTAACCCGAGGTACCACTGTAGTTGGTTACAACCCAGTGTTCTTGAGGAAGGCTCTAATACTTGCACTTCTGCAGAAACCTACGATTTAAACATCAAATGTGATCAATATTAATCTCAATTCTGCATTTTTTACATGTCGACTTTGCTGAATACAATTTTTAAAAGCCCTCTGGGTTGCATCACATTAACTCAGAATAGACCCGTTAAAATTAATGGACAAATCATGACCATTAATTTCGGTGGGTCTGCTCCGAGTAGGACTAAACTTGGATGCAGCCCTCTGATTGGACTCTCCAATTTATTTCCATTTCACAATCTCTGCTGCCCTCATTGGGCAAGAATAGGTAATGACAATTCCCACTCTGCTCTTCCAAAAGCATGCTGAGGTGTAGACTGCCTTCAGAGAGAGTAACGCTTGCATTTCCCTACATGGCAGTAGCAAGGTAGTGCAGCATGGACACAAGGGACAACAGGCTGTTATTTATTTCACAGCATTTCCTGGGGCAGTCTACACTAACCCGTTGCCAAATAAATATACCAAGACAAATATACTAGATAAATTTACTAGATAAATATATTAGATCACTCCCAAATTGCTTTATTTTTAGAACAGGTCCAGAAAATGTCCTTGATATCAGTGTTCATTATTTTATATTACCAGCATAAGCTGCTTGCTCTGCCTTATTTCCTTAAGGGTGGGGCTAGAAGTTTACTGAGGGACATTCTGAGAAAGCAACTTCCAAATAATTGGTGATAGGTCATATCCAAAATCTCTTTCCCATTGTCCCTTTATGGATGTGTCCAAATCCATAATAATTTCATCGGGGACAGAGGGTGGCGCTTGGGGGGGAATTGTCATCGCGCCACTCCTTGGTGTGTGGAGTACCTCAGGGTGCGATACTCTCCCCGATGCTTTTCAACATCTTTATGCGCCCCCTCGCCCAGCTTGTTCGGAGTTTTGGGCTGGGTTGCCATCAGTATGCCGATGACACCCAACTCTATCTGTTGATGGATGGCCATCCTGACTCGGCCCCAGACACACTGACCAGATGTTTGGAAGCTGTGGCTGGATGGTTATGTGGGAGCCGGTTGAAGCTAAATCCTTCGAAGACAGAGGTCCTGTGGCTGGGACGGGGCGATATGGGATTGGGGGGGCAACTCCCATCTCTTGCGGGGGCGCAATTAGTGCCAGCACCGTCCGTTAAGAGTTTGGGTGTAATCTTCGACACCTCCCTTTCCATGGAGGCGCAGATTGCAGCTATAACAAAGGCGGCATTTTTCCATCTCCGCCAAGCTAAGCAGTTGGCTCCTTACCTCTCTCGCCCTGACCTAGCCACTGTGATCCACGCGACGGTCACCTCCAGACTGGATTATTGTAACTCGCTCTACGTGGGGCTGCCCTTGAGACTGACCCAGAAACTCCAGCGGGTGCAGAATGCTGCAGCGAGACTCCTTACGAGGTCTTCGCTGCGAGATCACATTCACCCGGTGCTATACCAGCTGCACTGGCTCCCGGTGGAGTACAGGGTCAGGTTTAAGGTGCTGGTTTTAACCTTTAAAGCCCTATACGGCTTAGGACCCTCGTACCTACGGGACCGCCTCTCCTGGTATGCCCCACAGAGAAACTTACGGTCTTCAAATAAAAACATCTTGAAGGTCCCAGGCCACAGAGAAGTTAGGCTGGCCTCAACGAGAGCCAGGGCCTTTTCGGCTGTGGCTCCGATCTGGTGGAACACTCTGTCACAAGAGACCAGGGCCCTGCGGGACTTGACATCTTTCCGCAGGGCCTGCAAGACAGAGCTGTTCCACCAGGCCTTTGGCAAGGGCACAGCCTGACTCCCTCCTTCGGCAATCTTCGCGGAGCTCTGGCCCAATGGCTGCCAGTGGCTTGAATTAATTAATTTTAGAATGAATGATTTTAGAGTGTTGTTTATGTTGTATTTTTGTACTGTTTTATTGTTGTTAGCCGCCCTGAGCCCGGCTAAGGCTGGGGAGGGCGGGATATAAATAAAAATTATTATTATTATTATTACTATTTTAAGCTGCTTCTTTTTTATATAAAAAAATAGCACAAACAAAAGATAAAATAGTCTATGTGTATTCTGGCTTTATGTCTGAAGAGGGCAGCAGAAGGCAGTTCATTTCAGTGAGAAATTTCTCATCCCTTGTGTTGTGAAAGGAATCCCTTACAGGCTCCTCCCTAAACTTTCAGCCCTATAGGAAAAGATTTTCCCCACACTCCAAACATATTTACTTCCGTGCCTTCTTTACAGCATGAGAAAGGATATCAAATGGACTAGGGTGTAAGAGACCAAGATTAAAATCACCACCTGTGACGCTTCCTGGGTGACCTTGTGCTTATCAGTATTATATGTATTAAGGTTGTGACGATAAAATGCGGAAGAGGAGAATCACAAATGCCACAAAAGGAAAACCAGGCACGTGTATTAATTGGTTCAAGACGGACCAGCTGGTCATGGGAAGGTAGCAACAAAAAAAAGCCAATTCTATTGGGTCTAGTGACTTACCTGTTTGCTCTGAAATTTAGTAGAGCTTACTCCCAGATACGTGGGGTTAGTATATTAATTGCATTTATATCACCTTCCAAAACAGTTCACTGGGTGTCTCCCAAAGCAAAGCGAGACAGTTTAATCTTAATTAAAATCAAAACAATACACTGTAACCCGAGGTACCACTGTATTCAATTTAAACCGTTATTAAAAGTCTACTTCAGGTTAAGGCTTCTCCAAGAAAATCCACTTTAGCATACACACACTGCAAACAGAATATGCGTGTACTTAAAACCAGGGCAACATGGAAAGCGTTTGGGCTGTGCTTTTTAGTTTTAATATTTCAGAAATAAGAGGGGAGTGACGCCGCTGGGTGTGGGGTGAAATCCAAAGAAAGAAGTGATGGGGGAAGACAGGAAGAGATAAGAGTACAGTATTCTAGCCATAAAACAAAGGAAAAGAAAGTGCACGCACTCCTCCCTTGTCTCACCCCCCCCCCATACACACGAAATATAATAAAAACAAGGTTCCTACTGTGAGTGAGATCTCTCTCTTCTCCCCGCACTGCAGACCACATGCAGAATGCATAGTTCTGATTGGCTAGTGAATGCAAGAAGCACACATGGTTCTGATTGGTATAAGGTGGGCTAATTGACAGGGAGGGCCATCAGGTTCCCTCCCCCCACCCCATGGCTTCCTTACAGGGAAATTAAGGGAGGGAAATGAGCAAAAGATTCCACCACACAATCAAAGCCATTTATATAGGTCTGTGACCTGCTGGTGGTGGTTATTTTGACTGGCGATGGGAAGAAGCATCTAGGAAGCCTCTCAGGCAGTGGAAAATGTATTAATAATGACTGTGGGATATAGGAGAAAGATTGGATTCCATTCCACGAAAATGTATTTGAAAGTATTTGCAAATCTCCTCCCCTTTAAGACTGCAGCTAGATCAAGCTTTTCCCTCCTTCCTTTGTAGTGTTGAGTTTGGGTAGGCCCAAGAGCTCCCTGCAGGGACCCTGTGCACACCTGATGGTTTTCTGAGGCCAGCACCAGGAAGGATCAGCCCCTCTCATGATGTGGGGAGAGTGATCCTGCTTGGTGCTGGGCTTGGGTGTGCCCCAAAGCTCCCTGCATCAGCTGGGGTGAAGGGGGCGCAATCCTGCTTAGCACTGTGGCCCCACTTTATGCAAAGGCAACCAGCTTGGGGAGCTGCACAAAGCAGCTTTGGCCATCCTCGTCGTCATAGTCAAGCCCCACCCTTACCTATATGACGTAAGGTGCATGGTGGAGGGCCATGGCTTGCCCAAAATGGCCTCATGAGCTAATTGGGAAGTTGTGCAGGCCAAGGCTGGCCCAGAGGACAGCAGTTCCTCACCCTGATTTTGAGATACAACAATTTACCTCAGGAGCTGAAGGCTGCTTGCCTTGACCAAAGCAGAAGAGTGGTACTATTACTTCCCTTGATTTGGACACTATACTTTTGTTGATGCAGCCTAGAATAGCATTAGCTTTTTTTGCTGCTGCATCACACTGTTGGCTCATGTTAAGCTTGTGGTCTACCTAGATCCTTTTCATAAGTCCTGCTAGTAAGCCAGATGTCCTCTATCTTATATTAGTGCAGCTAGTTCTTCCTACCTAAGTGTAGAACCTTACATTGGTGGTTAGCCTCAAAGAAAGCACAGAAGCAGCAATAACCACTGAAGTACTGGTGTTAGTGGGAAACTTTGTTATTGTTGCGTTTGAAACTGGGAAAGTGAAAAAATTTTTTGTTTGTCAGGTGATGCAATATGACAGTGATTAGTACGGCATTCTCTTTTTAAAAACGGGGATTTCTCAGCAAATTATAAATGTTGAGTTGAAAATAAACAAGTACGGTAATGATTGTGTTACCATAGCTAAGTGTAAATTCCCGTGGGCTTTACAACTTGGTCTTGACACTGATCTGCAACTTGTGAATGCCTATTAAAGTATATGCACAGGGTCTTGCTTTGGAGGTATTTTTTGGAGGGGTCTGTCAGTGAATTTTCACAAGTTACATTGGTCACAGGTAGTTTGCCAGAAAACCCTTTCACCACAGTTTCCATTACCAAAAGTTTGACACGTTCCCATGAAACATTAGCTCTTTATGTATATTACCACAGGTTCAAAAAACATGTTTGATTCACACTTTTAGAAAAAACACATAACCAAATTGCAGGTGAATTATTGAGGTTGCAAAACTGTTGCATGTGTCACAAACAAATAACAGTGTTAACTGGAGTTAAATAATATTAGCTAAAACACAAATTATTCTGCAAAGAACCTCCAAACATTACACTGGTCACGACAGAAAAACCCCCAATCAAATTTCTCCCACAGCCCTGTTCCCCCCTCCATTTGAAATTGCTGCTTCTTTGGTTTCTATTTAATATTTTAACATTCTAAATTATATTTTATGGTTTTAGGTTTGAAAGCTACCCAGTGAGCAGTGTTATTGGGCACCCATACAAATGGCATAAATAAATACATAAGATGTTTATGCCATACACAGATTGTTTCACGTTAAAACCTGATGTGTTTAAAGTGGCACTGTTATAAACTGGGTAACGAATTTGCAATGTTACTTGAACTTCCAGTAGACGGTGACAGTAATTTGGTATTCAAAACATGGACTCATTTCTTTATAAAATGTTTTCCATGAAGCGATATTGCCTCTAAGAATCTAGTGTGAAAATTTGATATTCAAATTTTCAACAAACACTACCTGTGTATGCAAGTGAAATACTCCACATCCTTTAGCATTGTTCTTGCTTTCTTGTTGATGGATGATCTATGTAACTAAACAAATGAGCTCTGGGCTTACTGAAAGACAGTTTGCATTGTGAAATACAGAGCCTTCACACAATCAGCCAAAGCATATATTTTTACTGTATTTCCAGAAGCTCATTTTCAATGGCAGTTGATTGATGATTATGGTTTTATTTACTTATAGGCCATCTTTGAACACAAGTTTCCAAGGTGGTATATATGAAACAATTCATAGGACACACGTGTTAATACCAAAATAAGCAAACCAACATACCGTATTTTTCCATGTATAAGACTATTTTTTTTATTATAAGAAAATGTTAAAAATTGGGGGTCGTCTTATACACAGATAGTGCAGAGGGGGGACTGGTGATTGGTGGCAGCAGCGAGGAGATTGTCAGCGGCGATTGGGCGGATGATTGGCTGCTGCGGCAAGGCCTGCTGACGATTGGCTGCTGCTGGTGGCGAGCAGGCAGATGATTGATGGCTTCAGCATGGCGTGCAGTCAGGTGGGTGAGCAATTGTCAGCAATCCCCCCCCTCCCCGAAAAAGCTCAACAACTCTGGGCAATCTCTCCCCCCAAAAATCAACAACTCTGGGCAGCAACTTAAGTGTCATATCATTTCTGTAGGCCTGAAAAAAAGAAACAAATGTGTCTTCATCGGATGCCTAAAAACAACCAATGTGGGAAACAACTTTATCTTCATATGGAGAGAATTCAACTTCTGGGGTGCCACAATAGACAAGGCCCTGCTCTGAGGGGAAAGCAAATAGGCAGAGACAATGGTTAGGAAGAGGGTGTGGGAAAGGACTCGCTGAGATACCTGCCCAATGAAGCTCTTCTATATTCTGCACGCTTGGCAGAAGCAGCTTGTTGAGTGTGGCACAGCTGCTACACTAGCTTCTTGGCAGGAGGGGTGAGGTGCCAATCACCCTCTTGGATAGCAATGGTGACTCACCTGCCAGAAAGCTAGTGTAGAGGCTCTGCCCCACCCAGCAAGCCACTTCTGATTCTTGGGGAACATTTTGTTCCCCAGATATTGGACCAGAAGGGTATTTCATCACACAATCCAACCCCCTTGGAAATTATCAAGCTGTAACGCATCCTCCCCAGCAGCAAGGCTTTTTTCAGCCAGAACTCAGTTCTAGCATCTTTCAGGTGGGTGCCATTGCCATTATAAGAGTCCAAGGGAGGCATTCATGGTGAGTTCCAGCATCTCTTTTACTAGAAAAATAGCACTGTCTAGCAGTAAGTGATTCTCAGTTATGGAACACAAGGGCTTGCTGGCTATAGCAATGGGGCAGAAATTTGACTCTGTTTGCATTTAAAAGCAACACTACCTATTTCAAACTTTCTGAAACAAAATACAAACCGAAGCAAAGCCATCCTTGGAAATTCATATTTCTCTTAATTTTGTAATGCAGTTTTTCAGTCTGGTAATATATACAAAAATGCATATTCCAGGGTAAAGAGTTTGCAAAAAGGTATATGCTATGGAAAATAACATAGAGGAAAAAAGAGGGATTGCTTTGCAAAACTGGATATATATTAGGGAGAAATTGCCCTAATATGCTGGAGTTTTCATAAGAACTTTTTTTTTTAATCACAACAACTTGCGGAAATGTGGTGAAGATTAGAAAAATGAGAAACTGGGAAAAACCAAAATCAAAAGTTTCATCCACTCCTAGCTGGCTATGACGCTATTACTGTCTGAGTGGGTGGCAGGGCCCACGTGATAGCAATATAATATGATTGTGGTATCTCATGGCTGCTCAGAGTAGGGAATTTGGCTAACTCATATTAGACATAACACAATGTGAGAGAAAAAGAGGCGAGAAGTCACAAACATGTGGTGGACTCTCTCACTGTTTTTGGAAGCCTTTGGGTTAATTATGGTAATTACACATTTGTTCAAAACTGGTTGCACTTCTAGAGGCAAAGGGTTGAGGATGCCTCAGAGACCTCATCCAACCTACTGACTGACTGCTAGCTATCTCTTATCTAGATGCTGCATTGCATTTTCCCAGGTGCAAAACACTGCATTTGGGCAAATGTGGGACTTTCCAGGCACTGTGGGGAATTGCCCAGCTATGCTAAAATTCCTCCCCTGCTTACCAGAATCAATTTGAATAACACTGCCACACACATATATATGTATGTCCTGTTTTTCCCTTTTACTCTTTATAGCATGGCTGAGGAACCTGTAGCCCTCCAGATGTTGGTTCCCATCAGCCCAGCAAACATGCTCAGGAATGATGGGAGTTGTAGTTCAGTAACATCTGGAGGGCTTACAGCAGAGAACAAAAGTCCAGTAGTACTTTCAAGACTACAGCAAATGTACTGCCTATTAAGATCCCCAACCTGATGTTGTCCACTTTCTTTCAACCAAGGAAAGGAGACAATGTCAGCTTGTTCCAAATATTTATGTTAAACATGACTTTGTACAAATAAATATATATATATTTCAGTGTTCTTCACATTTTTAGTTACCCCTGAAAGGCAAATTCCTTTAAATTACAATGATGTGCAATTAATAATAATAATAATAATAATAATAATAATAATTTATTATTTATACCCCGCCCATCTGGCTGGGCTTCCCCAGCCACTCTGGGCGGCTTCCAAAAGAATATTAAAATACTATAATACATCAAACATTAAAAGCTTCCCGAAACAGGGAATTAAAACATGTTTCATGGCATTTATTTATATAAATGTGTGTATGAAATAAAATAATTAAAACGATGGTACATACAACATCTATTGTATGCCAATTAATACTTTCCCTGTTGACTGGAAATTCTAACCTATTGGGGTTGATAAATCTAACAGCTGGATGGCTAAACTGCAGTCCAGCTACAAAATGCCATAATGGTCCTACACTGTTTGGTTGTTTTTCTCACTCCCACACCCTTATTAGCAATTGGAACAAAGGTGGGAGTACAACTAGCTCAAGTGGGTGTCTTCCCATAAACCAGGTGATCTAAAATTTGTTTCTTGGCATACTACTGTTTTTTGCAGAACCATGACCATTAGTGGTAACTGTAAGTTGCTTTGCTTAGGATACATACTTTTTTGAAGTTGTAGGTACCAGACACCTATAACCCTAGCAAGTGCTAAAATACAAGCCAGGCTAGCTTCCTGTTTAGAGGTAATCACCTGGGTGATGGGCCATGAAAAGAACAAAGGAAAGGTGATGAGCCATTAAGGAAGCAAAGGAGAGGGGGCTCTGTGTGAGACAGCCCACTCGCAATTCACAGGTAGTGAGAAGGATGAAGCCAGAGTTTAGAGTTGGAAGTGTGTGTAATGTGACCTAGAAGTAAAACAGCAGGCTAGAAAGCCAGAGAGGCAGACCACAATGTTTGATTTCTCTTGAATTAAAGGCTGCGGCAATGGAAGAACAAGACCCTTTGGGGGTGTTAATGCTGTGAACCCTTCCATCATAGGCTCAAAATGTATATATGTGTAAATAAACCATATATCATAATGACACTACAGTCTCTGCTGTGCCTCATTTCCAAAAGCGATTGGGTAAGCGCTTGGAAAACGAGGGAGAGGTGGTGCTTGTATTTTCTGAAATGCTTTCCCTCTAACTGTGGTTCCAGGAATGTGATTGCAGAGAAGCAAGTGTGAACCAAGCTTAGACTCACAAGGAGTCACCTCCTAGGGTCTGACCATGTGACCTCTTAGGCTCCGCCCAGGCACCCCACTAAATCTAGGTGCCACCAGCCTTCAGTGGGTGAGGGGGTATCACTTAGAAGGGTGTGTAGCCTGTGGGGAGCCTCAGAGGTCAGACAGAGAGGATTAGGGCTACAATTAACCCCCCCTGCCTTAGAACAAACCTGCCCACCCTAGGAACCAAATATAGTTTTTCAACCAAATATTGCAGTGACCAGTGCTATTTTTCTAGAAAAAGAGGTACCAGAACTCACCATTAATGCCTCTCTTGTTCTCTTATAATAGCAACGGCATCCACGTGAGAGATGCCTGAACTGAGTTTTGGTGAGTTTTAGCTGAAAAAAAGCCCTGGTAGTCACTGATAACCCCACTGCTTTTTCATTGAGATGGTCAAATGCTGTTAGGCTGCATTTAATTTAATGCCTCCAGTTCATGCCTTCTTGTTGTGTCTTGACCTAACATGGAGATAATAGCCTAAATAATACGCTATTATGGAATGTGGGTTCTGTGTCTCCATTGCACATTAATGCACAGGTGATATTAAACATATGTCAACTTTTTACTAGTTTTGCTCCTGTTACTTTAAATAGTAGAAGTTTGGCAGGTGAAGCTTTTTCAGGCATGCAGATACAGGGAGGGGACAAGCTTCTTCTGCTACAGAGGCACAGGGGCAGAAAAAAGTTGGCAACCCCATGTTAAACTGATCTACAAATTTTAAGCACTAGTGAGGCTCAAAAATTGAATTGTTGTTGCCAGGTAGTTTCACAGATGGACCTAAGATTTACTGCACATATAAAACAGAGAGGTAGAAAAATTAAAGATTATTTAATACGCAACAGTCAGCATTTGCTTGCTTCATTCTTATGGGTGGAGAAATGAAATCAAGGTGTGACCCAGGAGTACTAACAAGATAGTGATCTTTTCCTGATCCCAGTCATCCAAGAGGAGTGCCTTAAAACTATCAAGTATTTACTCTTCTCATTCTAAAAATCACTTTATTTCACCATTGGGTATTAATGTTTTTATTATTGTTGTTTCAGAGAAGATCTGTCTAATATATCAGAATACAATTTACTGAATTCTTAATGTACACAGAGTATTTCTAAGCACACAAAATTAAAAATTAGCTGTCCAGAACTTTTGAATTGTTACTTGGGTCAGTTGTGCAACGATTATTTTTTAAAAAACATCTGAGCAATGAATAGTCCATTAACAAGAGGTAGGTAAATGTTCTAGTTAGTTTCGTAATACAAATAGATTTTGTGCCAAAGGGTATTAAGCAAATTAACTGAAGATGATCTGATCCAGATTGGTTCAGATTGGTATAAGAAAATTGTAGGTTTGAAATAAAGTTAGTTCAGCGACTGTGCCTTCCTGCGCAAAAGCTGGATTCCCAGAAGATAACCAAAACCTCTCTGGCAGATGCTTATCTTTCTCTTTAAAATATTTGAAATACCTTACGCAATCCCTTCCTTTTATTGTTTTATGAAATGTACATGCATGCTAAACTGATATTCCGGGAAGCTATGAACAACTTTTTCTTCATTTCTTGTCCACCGGGAAAGGAGACTTCAGTGATCCAAAATTCTTTCCCCTTTCTTTTGAGAAGCAGAAGTAAATCCCTCCTGGCTGTACATTTACTCAGTTTGTCTTTCTTTCTTTCCTAAAAAACCTCCTTATTTCAACTCTTCCCAGAAGAACTGAAACACTCAGAAGCGAGGCTGTTTTCACATGAAATTATGGAACTATTCACACAAAAATTGCCATGCTTAGTATGTCAGCACACAAAGTGATTTATAAAAAAAATATTTATCCCCTTTTCATCAGGCTTGTTCTTGTGCCCTCGACAGCATCCTGGCATAGCACAATGTAGCAGCTGCTGCTTTCCTCATCCTTTAAATCTAAGCAAATCAAAACATCTCAAGCTAAATATCTGCCTCTTGGATTGTTGTTCAAGGATACAAGACAGCTTAAAAAGGTTGGCAAATAAAGTTGCATGACAGGTAGAAATTCAGGAAGTGAAGCTTTCCCCAATCTTACATCCCCATGCCTGGTGTAATTGCACCCCTTTCCCAAAGGCAGCCAAACAGACCCAGGGGCAGAAAAACAACAAGGCAAGGCAGCCTAAGGGAAACCAGAGCAGTGGGGAAAATGAGTCAAGACTGACCCAAGAAAAAGCATTCCCTCCCCGCTTCCACTTACAGAAGCCAATTGGACAAGCAGATGAATCTTACTTAATATGGACCTGAGCCATCATTCTTTACTGCACCTGAGGGAGGCAGACTAATTTAGGAGGCACAGATTAACCTGTGTGGCACATAGTTCTGTCTTTGCTGCTCATTCACTACTCTGCCTGGGGCCTACTCACTGCTTGCTCAAACAAAGGCTGTAATGTAGCATTGGTGCTGCTGGTGTGCATTATATGACTAGAATATAGCACATGCTTGTTGCCTGGAGTAGTCAATGGTCTGGGCTGGTAGATTTTCTGTATGCTTACTCAGTTAGGGGCTGCGTTGCATTGGGAAAAGGGACTAAGTGAGACAGCCACCAGCCTAGGCCAGCAACAAATATTCATAGTTGTTGGGTGGGGTGCTGGCTCAGGAAAATTGGGTGGTTGTGGTGGGGAGGTATGTAGGGTGGCCACTTCACACATCATCCCCAAAAAGGAACCACATCACCACCACCCCACCCAGGACAAACGAAGACAAATTTGCATGAAATGTGACTGTTCTAATTTGAAAGTGTAGAAGCAGATTTGGAAATAATTACTATAATTTGAATAGAAATTTCTGTGCCTGCCCAGGAAAATAGCCTGGTGTTTTGCCATCACCCCACCCCCAGTACCTGCTGCCTTAGAGCGCCACGTCCGCCTACCAAATAAGAGTAGCTGCATGTACATGTCAAAAGTTATTTAATTGTAGTACATATTAATCAAATTGCTTTACTGCTGCTTCTCATCTATCCTAGCACATTTGCACACTGGAATACTGAAAGCTTAAAATGTGACTTAACAACTGAATTCAATTCTGCTGCACATTTTTTCTTAGCCTACCAACAACAAAAAATTGCTAGACAACTTTAAAAAGAAAAGAGTTTGGGGCTGAAATTTCAGTGAATTGGCCTGGAATTGTTCCAGGTCTAAGGGGGCTAACAGGCCTTCTTGTGGCAATAGCCCTGCAGTCCTAAACTAAGCTGACGCAGTTGCCTGAGGCATTTTTATTGATGTATTATTAATTTACATACTGCTTACATGTCAAAATGATGTTGGTTTGGCCTCCTGTCAAGATATCATTGCCAGACGTAGCATGAGAGATCCCAAGGTGGGGTCAGTGGTCTTCACCAGTGTTTGGATGCCAGGCACCATTTTGAATTAAGATGATGGACCAAAATGTAATATAGGATCCATCTGATTTGGGGCATGATGGATCCAAACTCACAAATTACCCTTTACCTCTCTCTCTCTCTCTCTCTCTCTCTATATATATATATGTAGCGGTGAGTGCCTAGGTATTTTAGAAACAAAAATTTCCCCGCTCGTGTGTGTGTGACCTGCCTCTCATAGATCTGTCATAGCCCTCTCAATTTAAGTTATATAAATATTCCACCCCTCTACCACGTTCACACACCTTATGTCCCATTCTGTATCTATCTGTCGATAGATCGATCTCTGAACATATGGATTGGATGTCACCCACCCTGTGTCCGGTTTTTTTTTAATTCTTCACCCACTTGCGTTTTCCCTCCCAAACCCATACGGGAGACGGAGGAGACTGGCCACGTGAGGAAGGTTTGCGTTTTGCACCTACACATCAGTGGACATACGACGGGGAGGAAGGGAAACGCGGGTGTGCCTGCTTGCATATACGCACAGACACACACACACACCTCTCTCTCTCTCTCTCTCTCTCTCTCTATATATATATATATATATATATATATATATGTGTGTGTGTACACACACACGGCGCGCTCTTTCCTTCCTCTCATTCATTTACACACACGTTGCGCCCGGGCGTCTCCCTCCGCCCCCCGCCCCTCCGCCGCCGCTCTGTGGTTCCGCCGGGTCACGTGGCCCTGCCCTCCCCCGGCCAACCCTCCGCGCCTGCCTCCCTCCCGGGGCTTGAGAAGCAGAAGTGGGGAGCCTTCCTGGGGCAGCAGGCGGCGAGGAGCAGGGCGGGCCGCCAGCGACGACCGAGCGAGGGGGACAACTCCGGCTCCCCGCCTCTGGGACTGAGGCGCAGGTGAGGGGAGACGCCGAGGGAGAAGGAAGGTACCCCCGCACTTACTTACCCTCTCCTCCTCCTCCAGCCCCACCGTGCGGAGCCCTCTTGCCTTCTCCTCGCCCTAGATTCGCGGGTTGGGGCGGCGGTTCCTCACACCTCCTTGCCTTCCTGTCCCGCCTCACTTAGTTATATGGCAGGTATTAAGAGGTGCGGGGCGGGTTGAGGGATCCCCTCCATCCCAGCTGCGGGCTATCTGTTGGTTGGTTTCTTTAAATACTCACTACTGCTACCGTAAAGATACTATCAGGGAGCCTTACAGTAAATGCAAAGAAGTTTTTTTGTTTGTTTTTACGGAAATTTAGAGAGCGCGAAGCAACAGATTAAAAACTGGCCGCGATATCAAGGCTGTGTACGTGTTCCGTGGGGTTATTTCGAGTGCTTTCCTTCCAACCCGAGACAGGTTGTGGTTACTTCGACATCTTTTTTTTCTCCTTCCTGCCGCTGACCCGTTGTTGCCCACTAAGTGATAGCGCTGGGGATCAGAAGTTGCCCGGAAAGACTCAGCCAGGGAAACTGGTTGGCGTGTCTCGGCTGTGTAGGGAACACGTCGTTCTGCACATGCTCTACGGGCACTCACTTGACAGCCTTCCTATTACTGCAATTAGACTTATATCACATGCTTCCTCTCAAAGGACCCCAGGGCATCCTTAAACAAGTTGTGGCTGCTTTGCATCTTCTTCCTCTTCAGTTCACACCCCCACTCTTTTTTGGACTTCACTAGTTAGTAGATTAAAAAGGTGTTTAGTCTTAAATATGGCTGGAAATGCCCTTTAGCTTGACGCCTGGCAAGGCTGGAGGGGAGCTAAGTCTATGCACATACTCTGGGGTACTGCCTCCCCCTCCTTCCCTCCTCCAGCTCTGATAGAAAGGAACTAATTGCACATGCTCTTGGCCACTCTGTTATATTAAGGCGCTGCACCTCCACCACTTCTCCAGTTTCTTGGAGACTTTGCTCAGGGTAGCTGAGGACTTGTATCTAGATGGGACTTTATCTGTAGCAGCACTTCGTTTATAGAAATCTTGCTAGCAGGCCCATTGGGCCACCTAACTACTTAGTCTCAGGTCCCTCCTTGCTTAGTCAAAATTTACTTTTTCTTTGCACAGACTTTTTAACAAGGAGATTGTTCCTGGAAGAGTGCTGCAGCTTATTTTCTTTAGTTTTTTGTTATATATTTTTTCAGCTTCTCATTACTTCACCCTTTGCCATTTGCCTTTAGTGTCGTTGAACAGAAAGGCAACACATCAATAGGTTTTGTAATAAATCAGTCTTCCTCTGGGGAGCCTTGACTCTTGACCCAGTGGACAACCTTGCTTTTGACAAAGTGACTAAGGACTCTCTGCTTCATTTGCTGCCACCTCTGTCTCACTGAAGAGTCTGCTGCAAAAGAGGGAAGGAAACTAGCTGTCCGCCCTCCCTCTCCCCCCATTTACTTTTCCCCCAACAGAGAGGTGGGTGGGTTAGTAACAGCACCAATTTAAATGTAGAGTGAAGGAAGGAAAGGTAGTGGTGTGAACAAAGGTGAATCTGGGTTCAGAGAAAATGTGTGTGTGAACCTTGTAGGAAGGAAACAGATATGTTTATCGCTATTTCAAATGTATGAACATTGTTTTAAAGTTGAAAAGCCAATTTTTTATGCTAACCTAAGTCTCTGGGTTGCCCCTGAAAAGGAAGGGGTTTCTGTAGCCTCCCAAACTCCCTCAATTTATGCTGGGTTAGGGAAGGGGATTTGTCTGGGGAGCAGTGGACGCTTCATACAGCAGAGCAGAAGGAACAACTTCAGGTAGGGTATTTTTGTTGTTGGTTCAGTATATGGTCATCTTCATACCTGATATTGGATGGAAAAAAGTGAGGAATGCTTAAAAAAAAAAGGGATTATTTGCATTGTGAGGAAAAAGGAAAATTGATGACAAGCAGTGCAATCTTAAGCATGTCTACTCCAAAAAAAGTCAGTCCTAATGAGTTCAGTGGGACTTTCCACCAAGTGTGTAGGATTACAGTATGTATAATATCAAATACACCAAGTATCTAAGAACTGCAGTGCTCTTTCATGGGGCTGCTTTGATGCTGAAGCAACTGCCCATCTTCTTGTGCTCCCCACCTCCCTCTTTTACTACTACCTTTGATTAATAAACAATTAGAGTAGCTTTTATTCTGTCATAATCTCTAAGGCCAATCAAAGATGCCTGTTTTACCATATGTATGCCAGGTTCAAACAAGAAGGGGTTTTGTAATTTTCTCTTCTTGCTGTTCTTTAGGTCTGTTCTTTACATTTCCTAAAGCCTGATAAAGCAATGAAACTTTCTACATCCTTTGGACAATTAGGGTACTTGTGTTAAGCAACTTCTTATGTTAGTAGTAGTACACTTTAAAAAATGTAGACTAAAACTGTGTGTTCTCAAATTGTGTCACTCAACATGAATTCTCATGGGTTATAAAATCAGATAGATAAAGTGATCTTTCTGGACCATCTTCTCTCCGTGTATGTTCATTATTTGGTTTTGAGTTACTCAGAGCGGATAGCAGGTTTCAAACAATAGTGAAACTGTTTATAGATACTGTTTTATTTTCATTTATTTCACATGGTTGTTGTTGTGTGTATTAAGTTGCGTGTCTACAACAAGTCCAAGGACATAGAACATGCTGATCAGAAGAAAAGGAGTGTAAATGATGGTAACGAACCTTTATTTAATAAAATACAACTGGAGAGCTTCAGAAATTATTACACCTTACACATTTTGTGTTTTGAAGGGCATGGCCAGATGGGAGCTTCCTGTACTTTTGATTTCATGTTTTAGTGCCCAACTAAGCACATGGAAATAATTTCCTTTAAGGCAGTTGCAACATGACAAAGGAGATCTGATGGGTCATCCTGTAACACTGGTCCCAAGACTTTGGGATAGCAGCAATACATGACTGAACCCTTTGATGCTGAACTTCCCATGCCAAGATGTGTTGTATGATTAATTTATTATATTGTAGCTAGGTAACCCACATGTACAAACCCTGGTGCTTTGATGTTCTAGGCTTGGTACAAATAAATATCAAGGACCTAATTTTACACGGTACTACTAATTCATCTGAGTTACCTGTGGGCTTATGCATCATATCCAGTTTCACTGCTGATGTATAACTTCCAGCTGAGCTACTGGCTTTCAAATTGGTGTTTGGGCCTTGCATAGGCTAGGGGTTTCTGACTTGAGAGGGGAGGCAGTTTAACTACACACACACACAAATCCTCTCAATAAGGACTCAAGACAGAGTTCACTTGATGGTTTTTGCTAGCAAGAAGTGTGTGCTAATCATACTTCCCTGGTTTTGACTTCTTTGGAAGTTCACATTATTTGTTTAGACTAATCTGATCCACACTTGCACAAGTTTGTTAATTGATCTGTCATCCTTTGCAGATAGTTAACTTTATTTGCAGGCTAGGCAGAGAAGATGGTTGTGTAACTCAGCTGTGGCCACTAAGAACTCTTCCAGTAATTATCTAGGGAAATCTCTCCCTAGCTGCATGATATTTCCAGGTTCCAATGTAAATTAGAGCAGACTGTAATAAAAGCCAATGTAGTATTCCAGTGGTGGATCAAACCTATTATATTTTACCTGCAGAATTTCAAGATTCATAATTTAGTTTGTCTCCTTTTGTCATGCACACTGTAGGGTTTTGAGAATGTTTCAGACAATAATATTCCTGACATTCATAGATCCAGAGGCTTTCCACATAACCACTGACTATTTTTACTTCTTTTTAAGTCCTGGCCACAGAAAATTCTATATTTTTATCCTGTCTGTACTGTAATTGCTTCTCATTGTTCCATTTCTTGGTATTGCTGCCACTTCTTCAGTGCCTGTTAGTTGTATATATATTTTTGGTGCCATATTTTATTTTCAACTAAGAATTTCTGCACAAACAGTTATGTGTTATATGCCTGGGGTTTAGAGTGCAGGCATCACTTCAGGTGCTGAATACATTTGTCTGGCGTGCTGTGCAAACAAATAGGCATAAAACCTCTGACTTTGAAGGATAAAGTCTGCTGTGTAGGAAACTGCCATAATGAGTAATTATGATTTGTTCCATTGGATTTGTTCCAGCAGCTCAGGACCAGGGAGGGCAGACTTCATGCTAGCTGGATCTACTTTTGTGTTTTACTGGGACTCAAAGATCCACCAACTGGAGCACGGTGCACAGGATATACACTAAAATAAAAATAAAGAAGAAGAATTAAGTGCTCTGAGCTGCTGCTGAATTTAGGGATCTGTTCTAAGTACCAGAACTGAGCTACCCTCACAGTCCTTCCACACAAAACTCTTATTATGGTTCCCTCAGGCTTTCTTCATTTTAGCAATCTAATTTGGACAAGGGCGCAGGGAAAGAGTCATTTTGTTGGTGTTCATGTTAAACAATTGAGACTCAGAAATCCTTGCCTGTGTACTGCACATCATCTAGAGATCAACAGTACCAGTAGCCTCTGTTAAGATGGTGTTTGGTAATGCAGCATTTTTAAGCTCCCTGCAGGGAATTTGAGAGTAAGGATGTGAAACACTGTGAATAGCATTTGTTGAGGTTTGGTTCATATTTTCCTTTTCCACCAGTCAGCAAGGTGAAAATTAAAATGTCAAAATACCTCTCACTTTATGCTTTGCAAGGCAATTAAAAAAGGTAGGAGTGCAACCCATCCTGGACCTGGAGGTGTGTTTCAACTACAACCCATTTGCTCATAGCTATTTTGGGGGCAAGGGACGTGGGTGGCGCTGTGGGTAAAAGCCTTAGCGCCTAGGGCTTGCCGATCGAAAGGTTGGCAGTTCGAATCCCCGCGGCGGGGTGCGCTCCCGTTGTTCGGTCCCAGCGCCTGCCAACCTAGCAGTTCGAAAGCACTCCCGGGTGCAAGTAGATAAATAGGGACCGCTTACTAGCGGGAAGGTAAACGGCGTTTCCGTGTGCGGCTCTGGCTCGCCAGAGTAGCTTCGTCATGCTCGCCACGTGACCCGGAAGTGTCTCCGGACAGTGCTGGCCCCCGGCCTCTTGAGTGAGATGGGCGCACAACCCTAGAGTCTGTCAAGACTGGCCCGTACGGGCAGGGGTACCTTTACCTTTTATTTTGGGGGCAAGATGATTGAGAGGATGGTAGACAGCTTCTGGTGTACTTGGAGAAAAAGGATTATCTGGACCATTTCAGTCTGGCTGAGTTTGTCACTGAAACTGGGAGACAGGTGTCAGGAACGTAGCCCTGTTAATTCTCCTTGAACTTTGTTGCTTTGGTTATATTTGATGATGGTATCTTCCTGGAATGCTTCTGTCAGCTGGGAGTGGGAGTCATGGAGCTATGGTGGCTCTGCTTTCACTCTTCCCTATAGGGTCATTTCCAGAGACTAGCATCGGGAGACCCCCTGATTGGTCCCTTGACAGTTATGCTGCAGGAGTCCTGCAGGGCTCCATCTTGACCTCTGAGTTTCTTAACATCTACATGAAACCTCTGGGATAAGGTATTATTCCATAAATTGTGAGGCTGAAATGCTTAAAAGATCACCTTTCTCTTCATCTGCTAGCCCAGGCTTTTAGATCTGCTGTGGAGGACCGTGTCATCCTGCCAATGAGGGAAGCCCACTGTGCAGTGACGGGGATCAGACCTTCTCAGTGGTGGCACCTTGCCTGTGGAATTTCCTATACCTGCAGGATAGGAAAACCCTCATCACTGAATTTTAGATGGTGTATTAAGACACTTCACTCAGGTCTTAGGAGCAAACAGATGCATTTTAGGCCAGATGTACTGATGCTACGTGCAGTGTTGTATTTTGTAGTGTTGCATTTTGACTATTGTTTTAAAGTAATGATTAAGGTTTCAGATGGTTTTTAAAATGTATTTTAAGTATCCTTTGTAAACTTCTCTGCAATCTTAACAGATGAAGGACAGTTTAAAAATCGAAGAAATTGGAATTGCAGTTAATTTATTCACTGTTAGAATGATAAACTACAAGATGCAATTCAGCCACATGTTATGTTAGGAGCAAATTGAATAAAATACTTCCATTAGTTTTTACATTCTTTTTCTATCACCTTTTTTCTTTTTCAGATTTCTTCTTTCCCCCATCCTTTTTTGTGTAATCTAGGGTCTTTTTTATTGATTCTTGGAGAATCTGAAAGGGCTATTGAACACATATGTTTCTATATATGTAAGTAGCTACCAGCATGAGTTTGACCAAACTGCGGGAGGCAGCGGAAGACAGGAGTGCCTGGCGTGCTCTGGTCCATGAGGTCACGAAGAGTCGGAAACAACTAAACGACTAAACAACAACAACAAAGTAGCATTGATTGCTTTGTTATACACAACTGCTATAAGATACCAGATATATGGTATATTGTAAACTTACAAATAAATAAAATAAAAAGTGAATAAATTAAGGAAAAAATTAAAAGGGTGAAATATTTGTGTTTCTAGAGCAAGATAGTGCTTTAAAAATTTCTAACTATTAACAGGCAAAAAGAAGGAGTTAAGCCGAAGATGAGGGCTATGAGAAGGAAAACAGGTATTGGGGCCTGGTTATTAACAAGGAAACTGAAACAAGAAGCTTGTAATAAAAAGTAGAGGGCAAAAAGGCTGAGGGGGAAGAACAATAAGGCAGATGCTGCTGTTTTTGGCTGAAGTTATTTTTGGGCTTTGGTTGAAGACGTTTCCCCAATCCTCTTTGTGTCCTGCTGTTGGTTGGTATGTATAGTATGATTCCAGAGGAAAGCTTGATAGTTATTTCTTCCTACTGTTTTTCACGAAGGAGAGCAGACTTGCTAATATTTGTGCCATGTAAGAAAAAACAGGAGAGGAGAGACCATAATTCACTGGTAATTCACAAGGTTTGAGTTTCAACTTTGCAATTGTATGGGTGTGGCAAAATAAAGAAATACTTCAAACTGGTAAATTTTACTATGCCAACTAAGTCCAAAATCTTATACCTTTTTATTCAGAAGTAAGCTCTTCTAGATGCAGTGAACCTTGTCTCCTGAGTACATATGGATTTAATGGCATTGTGGGTTAATTGAACAGGTTGTCATTTTAAAGTAGTGTAACCATTTATTCATGATTGACAGAGCATGTTTGAAATACTGGAATGGGAAGCTTAGTTCCACGCTTTTTCAATATTTTACCAGTTAATCCATGGATTACAACTGCTACTTCACTGACACTTCATAAGAGCTTGCTGTACATTCAGAACATTAAGCTGAGCATGAGTAAATTTATACTTTAAGAATCGGAAGTCTTGTTAGCCCAGCAGTGGAATTGATGTCACTATCACTTTGCATTTCAGTTCCTCATTCTAAAAAACGGGGGGTGGGGGAGTTCACCCTCAAGGTGGTTGTAATACAAGGCTTGTTTCGATGTTACCATTCCATTCTTATTTTTTTCCTTTTTCTTCCTAGCTGTATGCCACAGTTGAAGTGCAAATGTGTTCATTTCCAGATGCTTTCCAAAATCATGAAATAATCAAGAAGCAAGGTTGAGTCATTGAAAGAACACTTGCAATTAAGAATGCAATCCTATACACGTCTACTCAGCCTAATTGAGTTCAGTGGGATTTACTCCTGGGTAAATGTATACGGTATAAGGGATGCGGGTGGTGCTGTGGGTTAAACCACAGAGCCTAGGACTTGCCGATCAGAAGGTTGGCGGTTTGAATCTCCACGACGGGGTGAGCTCCCGTTGCTCGGTCCCTGCTCCTGCCAACCTAGCAGTTCGAAAGCACATCAAAGTGCAAGTAGATAAATAGGTACCGCTCCGGCGGGAAGGTAAACGGCGTTTCCGTGCGCTGCTCTGGTTCGCCAAAAACGGCTTAGTCATTCTGGCCACATGACCCGGAAGCTGTATGCCGGCTCCCTCGGCCAGTAAAGCGAGATGAGCGCCGCAACCCCAGAGTCTGCCACGACTGGACCTAATGGCCAGGGGTCCCTTTACCCTTTACCTAAATGTATACTGTATAGGATTTCAGCCTGGATGATATAGTTTAGTCTTAACCATGAATCAGTAATGCTATGCCACATGCTTCATTTAATCCAGAGTACTAAACCTGCTATAGAAGAAGTTGCTTGCTCTTTATACACTTTCACTTGGCAGAAAGCTTTGCACCATGTCCTTTTCCTGTTAATAGCTATGTTGCAGCTATGTTGAGTTGAGTGAATGGGTTACATTTAAATGTATGTTAGGGCCAAAGTAGAAATAATGTTGGAAATGCTACATCTCCGTTTGTTTATACTTTTGCAGATCAACAGCTGCATATGGGGGCAGATGAGAATTAGGGGTAGGGTGGGGGGAACCATTTCCCAGCACTATTTCTCCATTGGAAACTGACCTCCCCATAGTTGATGATTTCCTATAAGGAAAAACATCTACATTCATGTATTTTTCCCTCGTAAGAGGATTAATAGCTTCAGTCTGGGCTGGGGATTTTCATCAGGAAAATGGTGTGGAGGGGTAGAGTTGAACCAGTTTCCCCACTGAATTGATATACATTCGCACATCTTAGTCCTGATCACTATTTGATTCTTACTACTATTTTTAGTAATCGCTACTTAAAGGAGGCATTGCTAATTTGAAGAGCTTGATGTTTGCTTGATATAAAAGGTAGATGGTAATTAATGATATCACTGTTTCCCATGCAAGCTTAATTGAAATTGACGGATAGCTCAGTCCGTACTAATCTCAGGCTTGTGGGTTCGAGTTCCACATTGGGCGAAAGATTCCTGCATTGTGGGGGTGGGACTAGATGATCCTCATGGTCCCTTTCAACTCTACAGTTCTGTGATTCTATGAAGCTAGTGGGGATAATGAAGAAATAGAGATTGGTGGGTCTGGTATAATATCTTGGAATATACTAATGTTGTTTATTTATAGATGGTTTGAGATAATTTTATGATGACTTTTGAGGGAAGAGCCTGAGTATTCCACTCTCCTACAGAGACACCAATCTCCCAACTGAAATACCGTGGTACCTCTGGTTACGTACTTAATTTGTTCTGGAGTTCTGTTCTTAACCTGAAACTGTTCTTAACCTGAAGCACCACTTTAGCTAATGGGGCCTCTCGCTGCTGCTACGCCGCTGCTGCACAATTTCTGTTCTCATCCTGAAGCAAAGTTCTTAACCCGAGGTACTATTTCTGGGTTAGCGGACTCTGTAACCTGAAGCTTCTGTAACCCGAGGTACCACTGTATATGTTTGTTTATGTTGGGTTGATGTTTTTACTATTCAAACCCAAGTTGGTTTTATGACTTGGATACAGAGAACCCCTTGTGTTACCAAAAGGAAATTCTGCTTATGCAAATATGTTTCTCCGGGTTCTACGTTATTGCAGTATGAAGTCCTACATATGCTTACCTTGTTTTGGTGGACTTCACACTGAGGCCTTAATGCCTGGTGCAGCTTGGTGGTTTGTAGCTTCTGTGATAACCGTGAACCTGCCTGAACTGTTTATATCCAGTCTGACTAATTAGGTATTCATTCATTTTTAGATCTAGGCTACATAAATTAAAAGAGATAGGTACTTTTTGGTGACCAGGGATATCGTAGCAGTGAAGACCTGTAAGACTCCCTCTCTTTCCATTTTTAGATGGTTTCGGTAGATTGTTAAAAATTGCAACCAGCTTTCGATAATGTTTTTGAAGGAACAGTTGCTTATAATAGCATTTTCTATGAATGATTTAGCACTGCCATTTTTGTGTTTGGTGTTTTGCGTTTAACATTTATTTAGTTATTTTATATTAGAAAAGTGGGTAGTAAATAAATCCTAATAAAACTGGACCATATCTACTGTTTCCTTGGGAAAGAAGATCTTTTACATAATAAAAAACTATTTGTTTATATAGCCCTTCTAATATTAAAAGCAGTCAGTATACATTGTCTCAGTAATTTTTGCCAGTGTTCTTTTAAATTAGGTCAGAATAGTGACCTTCATCTTACATACGGTGAGAAATAGGTGATTAGACTGAGAGATAGTGCTCTGTCTTTGGAGAACTAGCGAATTAATGGCAGAGGTGAGATTGGAGGCAGATACTTCCTGGCTCTCAGCTCAGTCACTTACTAATCCTAATCCTGTGCATGTTTACTCAGAAGAAAGTCCTGTTTGTTCAGTGAAATGTAATCCCAGCTAAGTGTGTTTAGGATTGCGGCTGTTATTCTCTTGCCTTGTGTCTGATTTTGATCCAGAAACAAACCACTGTCAGGATTTTGATCTTCTTAAGACATGGAAATCCATCTGGAGCGCAATACATAATCTGGGCAAGGGGTTGGAGCTAAAATCCCTATTCTTCTACGATTCATTGCATAATACTGTTAAGGACAAACAATTGATGGTGATGCCTTATTGACGAACTAGAGACATTCTTACTTTGTTTTCCATAGAGTGAGATCATACTATATCAACTGCTCAGGCTACTCCACCCCGGCCATTGTTAATAAGCAGTACATAATTGTATTGTGTTGGCTAGTACAGTGCTAATTCCTGTCTTCTGCAACATTTGGTTTGTTTTAAAATTCACCTCATTGCGGTAGGGATATTTGTTAAAGTTCACCAGATGGTAATGGAGATCTGTGTACCTTGACCCTAAGAGTGGTTATTCGTGCTAGCCTAGTTTCACTTCTAGAAATTCCTTTTGCTTCAAAAGGAAGCTGCAAAAAGTTTCCTTTTAACAAAAAAACCCTATTTTAGAATGATACATCTTTCTTCCTCTGCTTTTTTCTTTTTCAGCCCACTGAAGATTTGCTGTGTTCACCCTGAAAATGTCCAGGAAAAGCATAGACTATGGGGAGCTACCTGAGTATGAGAAGAGTCAAATCAAAAGGACCTTGGAGCTAGGCACCGTCATGACAGTGTACAGCCTCAAAAAGAGTAGTCCAGAGAGGAGGACAATCCAAGTCATTATGGAAACTAGGCAGGTGGCATGGAGCAAGACAGCTGACAAAATAGAAGGTTTCTGTGAGTATCTGCTTATGGTCGTCATTGCAAATAATTGAATTTAACCCTGTCATGACCTGCTATTTTCTTTGATGTGTTGATGGGAATGAAGAAATGGTGTATGTTTACTGCTTTAGCATTTTACGCTGTATACCATGCACAGGTCCAGTTTAGAAAAAGGGAGGGGATTGAAAGTGACCCCACCCTTCAGCTGACTTCCAGGCCTTTTACTCAACCCTTGTGACTTAGTAGAGGATGGACCTAGGACAAACACATTAACTTAAGCCAGCAGCAGGGAATCTTTGACCCAGGGGCCTAATTAGCTCCAACAGGGATCTTAATTTGGCCAGTGAGGCTGTTACTTCTCAGGCCACATCCACCTGCCCCATATGTGGCATCAGATGTAGGGCAGGTAAAGATGCTTCCTAATTGTTCAGTGGAAAGTGGGACTTGCTTGCAGTGTTGACCATGTTTAAGTAAGTTTTAACTGTGGTTGGTGTGATGTCTAAATTAAGAAACCAGGGCCAGATCAAAACATTTTGCTCTGCTGCATGAGGTGGAAGACAAGGTTCCCCCACCCTCCTGTCCCTAAACTGACTAATTGGTAGCTGAATCTTACTCCAACACTTATTTAGTTAGGCATGTTAGTTTGCTACAGCAAAAACAAATGACTGCATTGTGGCATCTTAAAGACTAAAACATTGATTCAAGCACCAAGCCTTCATCCAATTTGTGAAGTATACAGCCTAAGTAAAGCGAGAAGGAAAATGATTATTGGTTGCTGTTGCTGTTTTTGTTTTTTAAAAAGGTGGCACCAAGAGCTAGCAGTAGGTGTGTCACAATAGTTTGTTGAGCCTAATTGAGTGCAACTGCATGCATATGAGTTTTTCATATCCATGTGGATTTCTTTTTCTAAGGTAAAGAATGTCAACATATTTCAAAGTATAACAATAAAAAGAATTTGGTCTGCTTTTTTTCTTACTGAAGTTTTTTTTATGTAGAAGTTTTAGTTGTGATAAAGAATAGTGTGATCCAGATTTCCTTGACACTAATGTTACTGCATCTTTAATTGGCTAATAGGAGTTCTATTTCTGAAGATTGAAATTAATAAAATTTCAGCTGCTGTTTATGAAATATAAACATCAATCTTTTGTTTTGCATGGATTAATAAGTTGTCTTTCTACAATCTAAAAATAACTACTAACCTGAGGAACAAGTTCAGCACAAGACTCCCACTGTGGGAGTATTTAAAAATAAGAAATGCAAAAACATATAAAACATGGAAAGTACAATAGAAGCCTAACTAGAAGTGTCACCCAGGGCTATTTCTGGTATAAAATTTTCATCTACATCTAAGATTATGTAAATATGTGAAACACTATGTTGGGAAATAGCTTTTGTTGGAAAGATTTCTGGGCAGGTGTTTAGATTCTTGCCCACCTGTACTTGCAAAACTCTCCTTCAGAATAATGTGCATGTTGTCTTCTTGCGTAAAGGATTTTAAATATGCATTCCAGTAGCACATTGGATCCACCCCATTAACCTCTGTGGGATTGCAGTGTTCAAAAGCTTTTTATTCTACCATCACCTACCACAAATCCTCACATTGAGCCGGAACTAAGCTTAAGTATGTGGAATTGCATTTGTACATACCAATTTCCAATTAGCACAGTATCTCTCCTTCCCTCCCTGTTTTCTCTCCCACTTTTCAAAATGTAGATTGTAAACTTCTGGCGGAAGGAACCTATTTCTGTCACTTGGGCTACTCTGTTAAGTTCAATGTACATGGAGTTAACAATAACTGTAATATCAAGGTTTCAGAAGCTTTGAACAATAAGTACATAAAGTTTCAAGCTATGTTAAGGTTATATAATCATAGAATGCATTGGTACCCTTTTTTTTGTTAACTAAAGTATTACATAGGAGTTGTAATTTCTAATGAATAGCTTTTTTGAGAAAATTGAGTGGTTAATGATCAATATTTTCTGACAGATAATCTCTCAGAAGATATTGATCATTGAACCAGATCTTTTTTTCCTTTTTTTTAAAGTCTCCTCGTGGTTCAGCCTGTTTAACAGCAAGCATGAGGGTGGAAATTCCTTAGCTGCAGGTTCAGTCTGTTCAACAGCAGGTTAAAATAGCTATGTTTTTAAAAATGTGCTGAAGTGCAAGTAAGAATTAAATCCCATTTGCTTAATGAAGGTAGAAAAAGGTGGCTGTGTTCTTTCCTTTTGAAATAATGGTTGTGTTTGGCATATTGTTTCCTTTTTGAAGTTTTTCTTCATGATTCCTGCTTGGGGATCTGGGATCAATCAAAACCTACTGCAGCCCTATGTGGAAAACGGTTGTTTTATTTTAAAATTTGTTGAATCTTTGATGTATACTTGTTGAAAGATGTAAGACTTTTTGTGCCACTTCCTCACCAGGTGTTTTAATGTGGAATTTCCACTCTTTACCCTGTGAAAAGCAAGTGAAAATTGACCTGACAGAAAATGTAGATGTTCAAGTTTGGAAAGATTTGTAGCTTACAGTAAGAGAACATTGAGAGTGTCACTCTAAAAACATTATTGTTTGGAAGCACCGTTCCTTTCTGAGGACATGTCCATATATATTTTTCAGTTTGCATTTATGAAATTTGGAATTTTAAGTATTCCCTTTTAAATGATACCTACTCCAAAATCATGGGAAACAATAAATTAATGACAGTGGATAACTATAGTTGGAAAGATTGCAGTATGCCTTGTAAAAACAAATAGTACATTTGGTGCAAAAAAGCCAAACCCACAAGTTTTAGATGCTTAGATTATATAGATGCCTATCTAGATTATATAGATGAGTTGATGAGGAAAAAGGGAAGAAGAAAAGAAGGCCTAGCATGTGCACCAGAAGTAGTAAACAGAGCTTCATAAGCACATTGAGCATTATCTCCTTCCGTAGTTAGTCATGAAGAAGCTTTATAAGCACAAGAGAGGTCTCTCCCACTTGCTGATCATGGCTTGCATCAGCATTATTAGTGTAGGATGTTTGGCACACCACTAATAAATGAATATTGGACGGAAATTGATAGTTACGTCTCAATATATTGATGCCATTTCACTAAAGGCACAATCCTGTACATTGCTGCTCAAAAAGAAATTCCCAATAAGTTCAGTAAGCTCTGGAAACTGGGTGCATGATTGCAGCCTGATTCTTACTGAGATGTTCAGAGTCTTGGTCTCCAAAGGACTAGCATTCTGTGTGCCTGGCAGTGAGAAATGTGCTAAATGTGCACTATTCCAGTTTGTGGTTTTTCCTTCCTGCCACAAGTATAGGGCTGGATCCTGCAGTTTTTTATTCGAGGCAGAGCACCAACTAGCTCTCTGTAAATTTTAGCCTGTGTGTTTTTCTTCTCACAAGCCAAGGCAAAAAAACGACAACAACAAAAAACTTGTTACAATTAGTAAAACTTCTTTTGACAAGCAGCTGCCATTTGTGATATGATGCAAATGTGCTAGAATGGCAGCAGTTGTTGTGGGCAGAGAGACCTGAGTTTTGCAATTCAAAAAGGCTTTTGATACTTGTTGTTTTGCTTTTAGGTTTGGGGGCAATAACTTATCTTCCTTTCAGGATGGTTGACTTTAAATTCTGTCATGCATAGAATTCAATACACTTCCTTCTTGGATGGCTAATTTGCAGCTGTATGCATTTTCTCTTTCTGGCCACCTGTCCTGGTTTGGCTTGGCAGGGGAGGGGAGGGGAACTTGCACATGGAGGGCTTACTCACATGTGGGAATTCATGGCTATCAGCCCCCTGCACACTTCCCACTTACTCTTGGATATCCTGTGTGAAAGACACCTCTACAGTTAGTGACCAAGGAAGGGTTGGTTAACACACTTAAGACAAGGCAGAGTTACCAGTACTGGAGGGTGGCATGGAAGAAGGAGATGGGAGGGATTTGCAGGGCCACACTAAAGAGGCATGGTATTCCTGCTTTACTTGTGCTTTGTTCTGTCACCCCACTTGTGCCAGTAGAATGGAAGTTGCTATTGGATGTTGGGGGGTATATCTTACCCAAGGCAGGATATCTGTAAGGGGTCTGATAAGGTAAGTTTTAGTGTATTGCTTTTTTCTGCATGTGTTGTACACATGCAGGGCACTTTGTACAATGTTCCCTGTCTCCTGTACCACATGTTTTCTTAACAACATTGCAATGGAGTGGTAGGAGGTGGAGTGAGCAATGTGTTTCGACTTTCAGTTGAGTTTGGTTTTTTTACTTGCACCACCTCTTCCTTTTATAGTATGGGCTGTAAGCAAGACCATGGAAAGTTATGGATTCAGAGTGAAGGTGCCTTTCCATTGCCCATTTTTGGTCTCTGGACAGTTGGAGTTGTGCCAGTGGTGTGGATATGTTGGTGTAATCTTAGACCAGCATCATGGGCGTAGCCAGGATTTTTGTGGGGGGAGGGCAGAACCTCAGTTAGCTATGTATTTTTATTGATTATTATTGATTTAGGGGGGCGGTTGCCTCTTCCTTCCACCACCACCCTGGCTATTCCCATGGCCAGCATTGATCCCTGATGGTGATATTGTCCTTTACTAGTGCAGGGGGAATGCACCAGATCTCAAATACTTTTCAACTGGCATAATTTGAGCATATGATTTCACCTCTAGTCTCTGATATGTTTACTGGTGTTCTAAAAGGTTTCCTTGCAGGTGTATCAGACTGGCATGCAGATTCTCCATGTCATCCTTCTTTCCATTTCAAGTCTTTTCCATGGTGTGGACAAACATTTTACTTGAGCTCCATGTGAGACTGAAATTGTTTACCCAAGGAGGGAATTTTCCCCTTCTGTCCAAAGTATCAGGGAAAGTGCTTTCCGCTGTTTGCTTGAATTGGAGTCATTCATAAGTCCTCATGTTCTTCTAAAATTAAATGTGGGGTGTGTCGACACAAAATCACTAGACCACGTACTTCACAGGGTAAATGACTACAATTTTCTTGACTCCACTCTGACTGCACACATCTTCATGCTCTGTATGTTGCCATAGCAGAGAAAGACTGCTGTTTCTTCTGTATTGAAGTAGGAATTCTCGTGTTGTTTTAAGGGAAGGATGAAAACTTCATTGTGTAGCCTAAGTGAGATGGCACCATATAGTATAACATTCCTGCAGTCCACCTGCTGCTCCTACAAAGGTTACAAACAGCAGTACAAACTTTTTTTTTTTTAAAAAAGAGAGAGCTGGAGTTCTCACATGATGAATTTTGTGCCCAGTACCAGATTCTGCGCTTGAGCCCTGTTCTAGGGCTTGCAATATTTGTCATGATCTATCAATACAGTGAAAAGTATGAAGTTTGTTCTGTGTTTGTTTTTATACCTCAGCTGAGCTGTATGAGTGAACTGTATGAAATTTCTTTAAAGAGGCTCCTTATTTTTGCAGTCAACTCGTATAACTCGGATGTGTAAATAAAATCGAAACAGGAGTCTAATGAACTTTCGCAGTAGAAGCAGGTACACAATAAACACTTTCTGTGATTTGGCTCAAGGCACTTGCTGTGTTTCGGTGATAGAAAAAAGAAAGAAAAAGAGATTTACTGCCCCCCTCTGCATGCAGAAGACTATTATGTATTTATTATATTTATAGAATACCCTTCTCTTAGCGGAGCCCAGATTACAAGTTAAATGTCCAGCATTTCCCAGCAGGGATGGCTAAGACTCTTGTCTGAAACTCTGGAGAGTCCCTGTCAGTCATTGTAAACAATACTGGGCAAGATGGACCAATGGTCAAATTCAGTAGAAAGTAGGTTCCTGTGTTTCAGGAGTTTGATCACTCTAGCTTTACTTGCACATGATCTTTGTTTCAGTCCTTGGCATTGCCAGGTAGGGGTGGAAGGTCCTCCTGCCTGAAACAGTGGAAAGCCATTCTAAGTCAGTATAGACATTACAGAGCTGGATGGGCCAAATGGTCTGACGCAGTAAAAGGCAACTTCCTAGGCAAGATAGTGAGAGGCACACACCAAATTCTTAACATGTGCCTGCTTCTACAGCAACAGAGAGGAACGAAAATAAATTAGATCAGGCACCCCCAAGCTCGGCCCTCCAGATGTTTTGGGGACTACAATTCCCATCATCCCTGATCACTGGTCCTGTTAGCTAGGGATGGTGGGAGTTGTAGTCCCAAAACAGCTGGAGGGCCGAGTTTGGGGATGCCTGAATTAGATAGTAGTGCATGCTTCTATCTTAGATTTAAGATCTTCAACAAGGCAATTGATGAGAAAGGGAGAAAGCTAGCAGTTTTTCTGAACCGTCACTTCTTTACTTCTGCCTTAATGGATGATTCATGGCAGTGTGAACTTGCACTTATTTGATTCACTGCTTCTTCCTCCTAGTACAGACGCAGCAATGGTTTTTTTTAATGCTTGTATTCATAGTCCTTTACCTTTTTTGCACTTGGGTTATGATTAATTGACTAAAACCTTTTTAATCAATTTAAGACATGCATTTTTTTTTAAGTACGTGCAGAATCCACAGGCTTCATCTTCGAGGAGGCAGTCCCTCCTGCCTTTGGGAATGCCTTTGTGCCAGCTTCTGCCTGCTCGCGCTGCATGATCACTGAGGCAGGCACTAACACCTTCTTTGCTTTGTGGTTGGCTGGACCAGCATACATTTCATTCACCTCGGATGCGTTTCCAGATTTAGCCCTCTTCATTGCCTTCGCTCCCTGCATCTCTCTTATCACAGGCACCTGGCATTAAATGGTATGGTGGAGAAGAAGTGTGTGTTAGAAAGAGTGCTGGGAAAGGCATCAAAGGTAATAGTGGAGACGTCTCTCACAGGTGATAGCTCCACTTAGAATAGACTAGTAGAGGCATAACTCGTCTAAAGTGTGTGACTTGCTACAAGCCCTTTGGGTTTGCGCAGTTTGTAAATAAGGTCAAGTTCCTTTCAGAAGACAATATCATGCAGAACAAAGCAATCATTTCCTCTTTCTTCCACATGGTACTACTTCAGTGCACCACAGATGTTTCTGGGCTTTTGCTGTTTCTTTAGTGAAGATGTGCAAAATTACAAGGTTAATTTTTTAGGCTGTGTTACTAACAGTGTGTGAGAGTCCTCCTACATTGGTGCCACCTGTTCAATAATAGCCTTTGGAGTCATGTTTACTATACATTAGGTATCCCAAGGCAGTAGTGACACAACAAACATAGTTTCCATTTATAAATCCTTGTCAACGTTTTGGAGTTGTGGACATTTGAAAAGATGCTGTGCAGCATGATTCTCTGTGTGTTTACACAGAAGCACCTCTCAGAAACCAAAGGCACAACAGCCTTCATTAAATCTTGCAATCCTTAACCTTCAGAGAAGAAAAGGTTGCCTCGTTAATGGGAATTTGCAGAGTTGTGGAAAATAGTTGCTTCTTGTCTTTTCTCCTGCACCCAATCTAAAGACGAAAATTCATTACTATCACCATTCTGGAAAAAGAGGTGAATATTTGCATAATTGTTCTGCATGACACAGCAAGAGGTCCTGGGTGCTGCTGCTTCACTGCCACATGACTCTTCGATATCTACCCCATTTTTGCTAATTATATCTGTTCCTGTCTTTCCCATCTGGAGTGTTAACATATAACACTCCAGGTAGTAATCTCTGCATGGTACAAGTGAATTGGCAAATGATGAAGACATACTTCTTTACCCTGGCATTTGATACCTCTGATTTTATGACCCACCCTATTTTTCTTTGTAGTTGTGAATTTTTAATTGTTTTTAATACTGTATTTTAAACTGTAACCCATTCTGGGACCTAGGGCTGAAGTGCAGATGGTGACGATTAGCCTCATACCATAAGGAGAAGGAAACAAGTACATAATAAGAGCCTTGTTGGATTAGCCTAAAGGTCCATCTAGTCTATCTTCCCACTGTGGGCAACCAGATGCCTCTAGACAGCATGGCAGGAGTGAAGGATCTCTCTGGCCCTGTGAGCCATATTCTCCTAGGCCAACAACTGTTTGGAGTAAGTTTAATGCTACTCTGTGGATCTTAGTTGATATCTCTGCCCAATTCGCAGAACCCTGCCCACAACAATACTATATGTTTGTTTCCATGAATTTGATCCAGAAACAGCAGTTCTGCTTTTGCATCTTTTAATATACTATTACATACTCACCAGCTTCCTCAAGAGGTGAGAAGTAGCCTTCTTTGAATATAAGATGACTGGATGGTGCCTTTTTATGTGAGTAAGGTGGCTTTGCAAAATTTGTTTAATTTAAATATAAACAAGCATAGTGTATTAGAAGCAAATTGCAGGCAGATCTGCAATAGAAAGAGGGTTGTGGCATCCCATTTTTAAAAGCAAAAGAGCTGGGTGGGTGAAGAGGGCCTCCTCTCTATTTCTCTGATCTAGCTCTCTGTAGCCCTTTTGTCCAAGTGGCTTGAGATGGAGGCTGCGTGCAGGTAAACCACACATGGGATTGAGGATTCTGTGTGTCTCATTCACACTTCTCTTTTGCTTTGAAAATCAGATCTCCCTCTTTTTATGTAATGAGGGTGATGCCAAACTTTGAATATGAAGAACTGTCAATGTCATGGAAAGTTTAACTTGCAGGCTGGCTTGTATTTCCCTCAGCCCGGCTGGTTGCAGATGTGTGTCCTGGCTGATACAATTCTATTTTAAGGGGTGAGTAGGGCAAAAGTGTCTGATTTAAAAGCTGCTACATACTGTCTGCTGACCACAATACATAAAGTATTATTCTGAATTATTTTTCCGAAGTATTCCTCTTTCCTTTTGTAATTATTTGACTGTGTTGAAAGCTCTCTTCCAGTCCCTGTTCTTATAGTGGTTATGCAAAAGCCTGATTTCAATAATGATATGGTTGTTTACCTATCATGATGCAGTAGCTTTTGGGTTCGGTCATAGTGAAACAGATAGTGTCCATAGTGAAACAAATTGTGGCTTCCTGCCAGCCTGTTAGGTTGTAACCAAAGTCACTAGGATCCAGTGCCCAAGCTATGATACTTGTGAGTGTTAATTTGAATAATCTTGCAAAATGCCTTTTATTCACTTTCTTATCTAAAACAGATGTTCTGATTCATGGTTCGTCTTGGGTGCACCATTTTGTTTCTTTAACTGGGTGTCTGTGGTCACATGAAAAAATCAACAAATGTGGCCTTCTAACTGCTTGCAGGTCTCTTGAACTGTTCATTTCCTCTGCTTTAATGCTCACTTACCTAGGCCAGACTTCCTGTTTATGGTCAGTCAGAGGAAGGGCTAAGTGAAGTTAGCTACAATTCTCTAAATGTACTCTGCAAATAGGTTTGGTTTGGACATATTGTAGGCAGCCTTCCTTTTTTATTATTATTTTACAAAATTCATACCCTGCCTTGGACATAAGGCTGAAAAGCACTTCTGTTGACTGGTTTTACTGTCCAAAAAATCCTTCCCCTCCTCATCCCCTTACTTCTGAATTGAAACTGATTGGGTGAGGGCTGTGGAAGAAGGCTGGCATGGCCTCGCAAAAGGGAGAAGACTAAGGTGGCTTAATGGTACAGGTTCTGAAGGGTGTGTGTGTGTGTATAATTGAGGTCAAGCCAATATTGTCAGTATGATTAAAACAGTGGGGAGCCTACCCCTGTTTATCTGCATTAGATCACCCTTCCATCTCCATATCTCTACCCATTTATTGGTCCTCCTGAGTGTCACTCAGACAGTGGGCTTCCATATTGGTAGCTGATTTTCTGAGGCTTCTGCAGTGGGTGGAAATATCTGCAGGTGCAAAATTGGACAACCAACAGACTGTGAGCTGCATGTGGCCCCTTATCTCATTTTATGTGCTTCCTGAAGCATCTCTATTCTTCCATCCCATCAGAGTTCCTTCCTTTCTTCCTGTTTGTTTTCTCCTCATTTTCCTTGGCTTTTAAAAGGTGGTTATTTCTTCTATCTATGTAGTTTCAGTCTGGATGGACTGAACAGTTTTTTGAGAGAAATAAATTGAAGTATGTTTCACTATTTTCCTAGTTGTATGGCTTCTTCTCTGTCTCCTGCCCTGCGCCACCATCACCCCGGCTATTTGGGAAGAATTGGTTTACTTTTGCCATGTGTGTAGACGGCATACATGCAGACGCCTACCAGTTTTTGCTGGGGAGTGCGTGGGTGAATGAGGAACAAAGCATGCACACCCACAATCACTTCTTACAGATTTGAGTGTAACTTGCATTTGCTTTTTAAAGCAGGAGCTATATTGGTCTGTTTTATTCTTAAAAATCCCTCTCTGAGCTTCATTGAGAGTGAGCCTAACTACCCCAGTGGAACTTCATTATAAGCAGAGCTGCATAGTGCTGCGAATTCTAATAAGACTTAGCCATGATGAAAATTGTAGCAGGGTGACCTTTATTCCATATTAGTTAGCCCAGAATACTTGTCTCTCTGGCTCTGCCCCTCATCAGTTCTGACTTTGTTTGCCATAGTATACCTCCAAAGGAATATGTCCCTTGCAAAGGAAATTGGTTGCTCACCTCTGGCCTACTGTAGTCTATTGCTGTATGGAGTAAAGCAGGACAAGCTACCATTTTCGTTGAAATATGAATTGAGAATGTTGCATAATTTAGCAAATTCACTAGATTTCATTCTGAAAGATTCAAACTGGTGAAGATAACATAACATATATTAAAAAACTTGATTGACAGGGCTGGTACTATAGTTCCCAGTTAAAGCCCCTCAAATGTATTATTAGTGATCTGAATGCCAGTGATCTATAGCACCAAACGCCTGCTTACCAGCAACTGCAGTTCACATAACAGATAACACATAACAGGGACTGGCTCAAACCCTGCGGCAGATCCAGATGCCAGATGTGTCGCCCTCTCTACTCTGGCAGCACTATTACAGGATCTAATAATGCCATCCAGAAAACCAGGGGTTAGTTTACTTGTTTATTTTCCAATGTGATATATGCCATCATCTGCCAGCACTGCTCTTATTAGCATTCTGTGTAGAACAAATATAGACCATTCTCTATGTGAACAGAAATCTGCATTAAAAATGGCAATATGGAGAAACGTGTGTGGGGTGTGTGTGTGCATTTCAACCTTCCAGGACGCTTTGTAACTGACTGTAAAGTGACCACACTGGAACAGAGGAAATTCAAAGGTAGAGTGCAATGTAAAACCACTGAATTGCAATACATTAAGAGGTTCAGTGCTATCACTTATGGACTGAATGAGCACAATAATCATATCATGACATGTTTTTTTAATTGGCTTATTGATGGCAATCTGTTGGTTTTTGTGAATAGCTACTGTTAAGAATCTAATTATCACCATCTGTGCATTTCATTTCCTTCTGAGCTCGCTGATTACAACCCCCTCATGTGTTCCATTTAAACCTGAAACTCAGTGTAACACTCATGCATCTGATGGGCTGTGCTACACAGAAGCTTATGCATAATGGTTGTGTAAGTCTTTGAAGTGCCATGAGACACTTTGTTGTTTTATAGTGAACATTTGAATTTAAAATGCATGTGTTCGAACTTAGGACTTCTTGCTTTACTAAGCTATGGCTGTGGTTAGAGAAATTATAGCTGCTGTGTGGGGTCTATATTTTTCTAAACTCTGTGGTTTTGTTGCAGTGCCTCCAACTAAATGCATGTGGCATTAGGTCTTTGGACACACAGCCCTTATGTAACCTTGATGTTAGCAGTCTGTATTTTAAGTCCTGGAAATCCTTAATAAATTTTGTTGCACTAAAATTATGTGTTTGTAAAATTATGTGCTTCTCCTCCAGAAGAAATAGCTTTTAATTTACTGTGTAGAGGAGAAGTATATCACATTTTCAGCTTTATTTCTGAAGATAAATGTTACATTGCTTTAATCAGATGTGTATCCCATTTACCTTTGAGACTGCTTCAGAATTGGCATCATGTGATCTTTGTGTTGCATCCTAGGGTATATTTGATAGTCAAAAACCAAATGGTAAAATGTAAGAATGAAGCCATTGTTTTTGCCCTTGAGGACAGTAAGGCAGATTTGCAAAAGGAAACAAAGGCTTTTTAATTTTGTGCTTCTGATTTGCACACTTTCCAACCTTTCTGAGGTTGAGGAGTGGAAATAAGAGTCAAGTTCCTTCTCTGAAAAAACAAAACCCCACATTCTTCAAAATGACTACACTACAGCATTTTCCAGAATAGAGTAGCACCTCTTAAATTCAGATGCCCTAGGTAGCCATCTTCATTTATTTTAGATTTGACCTACCCTGTGACTGTGGAATATCTTGGTTTTTTTGCATCACTACTACAGAGAAACAGCCCCAGTCCAGGAGACTTCCATGTTTATGTCTCATTGAAATCAATAGGACAGATTAGTCATGACTAATTCAAATTCCATTTATTTCAGTAAGAATTGCGCCCAGCTAACATTTTCTGGAACAAGATTCATGTCACTTGCCCCTGCCATTAACAGTACCTATTTTCATTTTGAGTGATTAGAACACCATAACAACCTTGGATTACTTGCTCAGTTCATCCTTTGCATTTCAGAATACTTCCTTTTAAAGAGACAACGCTCACATCTATGTAAGCATGCATTAAAAATGAACCATGTCCTGTCTTTAGATTAGATGTATTTTAGGATGCTTGTATTGTAAACCACCCTGTGATGCTCGGATGAATGGTGGTATAGATATTTAATAAATGGTGATGAAGATGATGATATTATTATTATTATTATTATTATTATTATTATTATTATTGGTAGTCAGGTGACATCTAATTTGAAGAGGTGCTGTACTGTTTTAAAAAAAAAAGTTCAAGCGTGTATGTGGGTGGCACAGATAGCTTGTTCTCCAGAATCTTGGAATCTACCACATTCTTTTGGATTTTATTGTGGGTTCATTTATACAGCAGGGGGACAAGGTTAAAATGGGGGCAGGGAGGTACTATGAAGGAACATATTCCCCTTGCCCCCTTGTGCCTCTGCATGCAATGCAATGCAATGCAATGCAGGGCAGCAACAGGCATGCATAGTTTCTGCTTAAGGCAGCTATAGGAACACAGGAATCAAGCCATTAGTCCATCTAGCTCAGTACTGTCTGGAATGATGGGCCATGACTCCAGAGTTTCTGATGGAATTGCTGCTGGAAAGTGAAACTGGGACATTCTGCTTGCAAAGCAAATGGTCTGTTACTGAAGCTTTCCCTGTAAAAAGCCAATTTGCTTTTTGTTGTTGCTTTTTGTATAATAACAAAAAAAACCCAACATCCTATTTCATCACATTTTGCTGATTTACTTAAACATGCAACGTACATTAGAGCTGAATAATCCCAAAAGGTGAGCCTTTAATGTTTGTACCACTACATTATGTGAATAATCTGAATTATGCTCAGCATTAACAAACTGGAACAAACTGTGGCATTGCTCAATAAACACATTTGAGTGACAGAGGTACAATTATTTTTTTACTGCACATGTAGAAAGGTTAACAGTAACCCTTGACCTGTAAAGAAATAAGTAGAAGCAGCCATCAGTTCTTGTATCCAGCCTGCAAAGCGGAATGAAACCACTTCCTCAGTTTACAAATAAGTGTTTTATCAGAAGAATGCACATTACTTGTGTTTTGGGTAAATTGAAATTTCTTTCCCTAACAGGACCAGTGGTCAGGGATGATGGGAATTGTAGTCCCAAACATCTTGAGGGCTGGAGTTTGCCTGTGCCTGCTTTAGCGAGTTGTAGAATGCGAGAGAGAGACATACCAGTTCTCAATTTTTGCAGGCTTCCTGAAACTTGGAGCAGCGCTGCAGTTTTAACACCAGCTTTTCACTAAGAAAATAAGGTTCCTCATGGCTGTGATGAAAACTTTTCAACAAATGTTTTTGGGGAGTGCAGACAGCGATGTCCCATTAGGATTGGCAGGGTAGCCAACAGTATGTAGAGCCAATGATAAGCAGAGCCCACCAATTCTAGTCTTGCCCCATTCTCATCCTTGCTGAGTTCTATAAGGGAAACGCTGAGACTAAGAAGGAAGTTGACAGCCAGCGTCATCCCTTGGACTGGCTGTAAGTAAGAAGGCAGGTAGGCTTGAGGAATCAAGACTGAGGTTGGTGGGGCAGTTCCCTATTTGCCCTAATGGACTGGCCTCCCCAGGGTATAGAGTTGGTGGTGAGTGAGAGGAGGGTCACTGACCTTTGTGCCTCATTACCATGAATTATTGGAGCAGTGCCGGTGCAAAAATATGCCAGTGAAATGCCATAGTGTGGTCAGGATAAGGGATTCTGGAAAACAAGTGGGTGAGGGGAAAGGTTAACTGACTTCTTTGAGAAGAAGGGCAGGAAAGAAATCTAATCAGTTTATCCTTTCAGCAGGATGCCTCTTCAGCTATTCCTGTGCAATCCTCCGCTTGCTCTCCAGTTGTTAAACTGAGGAATACTGCAAATTAACTTGTGCTCTTTTTGCTTTCTTTTCTGCAGTTTATTAGGCAACGATTTCTTCATGCTGACATTGCAGTTTATAAACTACTTGCCAATTTATAAACTAGTGTCTAAGTAAGCAAACAGTCATTCATTCTCTGCATGAGAGCATATGTTCAGTTGACAGTTATGTTTTTCTTTTCAGTGGATTTGATGGAAATAAAGGAAATCCGACCAGGAAAAAACTCAAAGGATTTTGAGCGGGGGAAAGCAGCACGGCAAAAAGATGACGTTTGTTTTACTATTTTCTATGGTACTCAGTTTGTTCTCAACACCTTAAGCTTAGCAGGTAAATGTGTTTTCTTTGGATTACTCTTTTTATGATCAGGGATGAAAACTCCACCTCTTCCATGTTGTCTTTAGTTTATCCTCTTAATCCATATTCTCAAATGTAACCGAGTTTTTAAAGTTCTTTTCTATTCCATTCACCTCTCCTTCTACTCTGTTTTCTCTCCCTGAGTTTTCTCTGTGTGTACTTCTCCATGTCTTATAAGATGAAGTAGCCTTACAAATAAGTGCCAAAAACGCTGCAAACACTTAGTTAGGTTGTGTTTTGTGAATTAATATATGTCACTGCTTGGCCCTTAGCTCTGACAAGTTTCTTGCTTGGAAAGCAGCCTTGGCTCACTTTAAGGCTTAGTGGTTAAAACTAAGAAAATGGAAGTACTCTTACTGAATGTGGTAGGCAGCTGTTGAGCATCTTCATTTCAAGGTTATGTGTTTTCTTTCACTGGTACAAACTTGTTTTGTCTAATGCCAGCATAGCATCAACAAATAAATAATGTCATGGGCATTTCCCCCCGAATTTTTCTGTTTTGATTAGCACAAGTCAAACACAGCGTATTACTGAGAAGTTTTGAATGACCAGGGTAGGTTGTTGAGGAAGGGGTTAAATAGATAACTCAGATTATCCAGAGTTTTAAAAATCATACTTAATTTCTTATTCTGATTTAACCTTATATTTAATCTATCTGAGACTCTGTGGACACACTAATGTCTGTGCACAGTATTTGGGTAACTAGGAAGGAAGCATGTCATCCTAGAATATTGCAGACTATCAAGAAGTCTGGGAATGTACACACCATGCTCTGATGTTCATTTCAAGGGATATGTGGAATATCGAGGAAGCAGAAAGCACATATGCATTAACTCTGTGCTACAAAATGAAAATCATTTGCATATATCCGTAATTATTCCTCCTGAAGCTTTAAAAATCCTAACTTTTAGTGCCATTCTTTTTTTAAAGGAATGCCTTTTTTGTGAGATTTTACTATTTCTTGCTAGCTTTCAGGTGCATGCAGACAGTTTCTTTCAGCATTATGGGTTTGCGTTATAAAGCAGTGCAGTTGAAAAAGTTCAACCTGCCTTCTTCCTGATTGAGTGTTCCTTCACATACCATTTAATTTTCCAGCTGACTCAAAGGATGATGCTGACAAATGGCTGTGTGGCTTGAATATCTTGCATCAAGAAGCAGTGAATGCTTCCACTCCAGCAATTACAGAGAGGTATGTGGAAGGAACCATTCCCCATTTTTCTTATGATAGGAATTTAAGAGTTTAGGAATTCAATTAATTCCACAGGGTAAGAAAAGCAGCAACAACTTCTTAATGTGCTACGCCATGTGTGCTGTACTTGGTACTGAAGAATGCTAAATTATTTTAGGAACACAGGAAGCTGACTGACAAGGACTCTCCAGGGTCTCTGATTGGAACCTTTCTCAGCCTGACCTGGGGGGGCCAGAGATTGAACTTCGGGTCTTCTGCACTCCAAACAGGCATTGTATTATAGCCCCTCCCACTGGAACATAGAGTATTATTTGGGGATTGTTACCAACTCTATGATTCCATGAATTAGCCTTTTGGACAAATTGACATGGGATAGCAGGAATTGTAACTAGTGGACTTGCACCAAGAGCATTTTGTACTTTAAATTTGGGGCTGACTGCACAGTGATAAACCTGTGCGTTCTTCTGATCTACAGCCTGTCACATCTCCCTGGTTAATGTACTTGTATGGTGTAAAGGTACCCCTGCCCGTACGGGCCAGTCTTGACAGACTCTAGGGTTGTGCGCCCATCTCACTCAAGAGGCCGAGGGCCAGCGCTGTCCGGAGACACTTCCGGGTCACGTGGCCAGCATGACATCGCTGCTCTGGCAAGCCAGAGCCGCACACGGAACGCCGTTTACCTTCCCGCTAGTAAGTGGTCCCTATTTATCTACTTGCACTCGGGGGTACTTTCGAACTGCTAGGTTGGCAGGCGCTGGGACCGAGCAGCGGGAGCGCACCCCGCCGCGGGGATTCGAACCGCCGACCTTTCGATCAGCAAGCCCTAGGCGCTGAGGCTTTTACCCACAGCGCCACCCACGTCGCCACTTGTATGGTGTAAGTATATGCAAAGATGTATATATTTGTGACATTCATATTTTTCGGTGTACGTTTTAGCACTGAAAACCATCTGGCGCACACCTAGAAATAAAAATAATTGAAGTGGCCCTTTGGGCCTCAGGTCACATAGAGACTCAGACTTAAGACTGAGCAATAGGTTCGTAGAGCTCTCATTTTTCTTGAAGTGGTAAATATAGTTTTGGAGGGTGGTTTGGATTTGGCCCATGGTGCTGCAGGTATGGGAGTTAATCCCTTTTCCCTGTCCCCTTTTCTGTTTCAAAATGTCTCTCTGAATATGCTCTCTGGGGGTGACACACAGAGAAAACACGGGGGGTGAGGTGGAATTTTGACCTCCAATGCAGCCCTGATCTAAATCCCTGTCATTCACCTGGTTCACACATCATCTCAAGCGTACTGATAATAAACTATGGTTTAACATGAATGAGTAATGTGCTTCTCAAGTCACAGGCGCTTCACTTCTCCATGCCAGGAAACAAGGTATGGTCTTTGGGTTTATTTCTCTCCAGGCAGTCATAAATGGTAAGGCAAGAACAGACTTTGGCTTGTGCTCATGATGATGGCTTGTTTCCTGGCAGCAGTGGAGGAGCAAAGCGCCTGTTCTGGCAGCACACTGCTTATTCACACAAACCATTGTTTATTTTAACTATGTTTTAATGTTACATGTATTACAGTATTATTAAATACTGATGTATTACAGTATTTTAATATTTTTTGGAAGCCGCCTAGAGTGGCTGGGGAAGCCCAGCCAGATGGGCGGGGTATAAATAATAAATTATTATTATTATTACATGTGAACCAGGTCATTGGCATCATGTGTAATATTTGCAGTATTGTTTCTTACATGGCATGAGTTGGTTTTCCTTGTTAGCCCCTCTTTTGTACAAAGAGGAGAAGAGCAGAAAGAGGGCTGGAAGACCCGTGTAAATACAAAGAAGTAATTTAAATTGCTGCTGTTATTTGTTTGTTTTTCTCCAACTCCTGCAAATGAAAAACTGATAACAGAATGAAGAGGCAATTCTGCTTCCTTTTATCTGCACTGAAGCCAAAATTGCTGAATGAGTTTGTTTAGTTCTTCATAAAACTTACCAGTGCTGTGTCTTATGTGTTCCTTATAGCTGGCTCAGAAAACTGATTTACTCTGTGGATCAGTCCAGAAGAAACAGGTAAAATTGCTGTCTTCAGTGTCTGCATTGTTTGTGCTTGGGTCTGTCTATGTTTGTGACTTTTTAATTGGGATACCAGTACAGTGGTACCTTGGGTTACATACGCTTCAGGTTACATACACTTCAGGTTACAGACTCTGCTAACCCAGAAATATTACCTCGGGTTAAGAACTTTGCTTCAGGATGAGAACAGAAATTGTGCAGCGGCAGCAGGAGGCTCCATTAGCTTAAGTGGTGCTTCAGGTTAAGAACAGTTTCAGGTTAAGAACAGACCTCCAGAACGAATTAAGTTCTTAACCCGAGGTACCACTGTACAGTAATATATATATATGTATGCATGCATATTGAACTCTTATAGAAATCAGGTCTCAATAGGGGTGTGGTTGCTCTCGAGCAAATCCATAGTTGATTTTTGCATCCTGTTTTTGCAGCCTGCACCAAAGATGGGTGGCGGTGTGATCTGAAAGTCTCCCATCGTATGAGGAGTAGTTTTCCTGATTGTGTATAGTCTTCTTTAGATGTTCCTTTTGAATGTATGAAAGGCAAGCAGCAACACTTGTAGTGAGGACCCCCCCCCCATTCTGAAAACCCTACACCAGGCATAGGCAAACTCGGCCCTCCAGATGTTTGGGGACTACAACTCCCATCATCCCTAGCTAACAGGACCAGTGGTCAGGGATGATGGGAATTGTAGTCTCAAAAGTGGAGGGCCGAGTTTGCCTATGCCTGCCCTACATGCTAGTAAGGCAGCCCCTGCAGACTACCTCCTATAATGCATTGGCTGGGAAAGGTGCCTGGTTGTCATCAAGGGAGTTTCACTTGCCCATTCACCCATTCAGAGTGAACATCTGAAGAGGGTTTACATTGTTAAAGCCTAAGGGCATATATGTACCACAGACTTTAAATTGGTTTAGTAATAATTTCATATTCCAAGGAAACTAGTGGTGGTGGACTAGGAATTTCCAGCAAGATTCTTGGCACCTCCACACACTGCAATTTTCCGATTGTGGTGTAGGAGTCAAGATGATAATTAAACTGATATAAAACCAATATATGTTTATAATGAAGGCAAAACTTACTGTTATTGTGGCCTGCCATGGTTATCCCTTTGACCAGGTGGCAAGTTGGTGGAAGCCTTGCAGAGGGGCTCATGCAAATTTGGAACAGACATGGAAGGACGGGAAGGGACTGCACATGAGAAGTTTGGTTTGGACATCTTAAGTAAGGCAGACTGGGGGATGTTGCCATAAATTAGTGTTCAGTGATGTTTGGGAAGAGAAGCTGAAGTATTGGACCAGCAGTGGAATGATCTCCTACCAAATAGCTGACACAGTTTGTCAATGCTTGATCAACAAAGAGTACTACAGCACTTTTACAGATGGATAGGTTACTTTATGCCACAATTAGGGCTCATCCAGACTTCCTTTGTGCTGCACTTTCCAGGCATAGGTCTGCACTTTGAAGCTCCATGTCCAAGCGGGCTTTTTTGGTCCTGGTGCTTTCCCCAGGAAAACCCATGTTTTACCACTGAATCAGAGCAAATGGCCCAGGGAAAGTGCCAGGACCGAAACAAAACCAAAAAACCACTACCACTTGAACATAGAGCTTTAAAATATGGACCTATGCCTAGAAATGCAGCAGAAAATGAAGTCCGGATGAGCCCTCAGTCTGTAAGTCCTTAAGATGCCATAAGACTTGTAGGCAATTTTGCTGCAAGAGATTAATACAACTACCCCTCTGGAAGTTGTAAATGATTGATCAATGCATCTCAGTGCATGTAGCTTCTGTTAGTGGTATGTGGCAGCAACAGGGTCAGGTTATTCAGCAAGAGAATTTTTATGACTAAGGTTGAATTTTTCTCTCGGAAGAAGGGCAAAGTGCCAACTCCAGCCTGTTTATTTGATGGCAGCTGTGCTGGCACCTGTGTTTAGATATAAAACACCACAATAAGGAAGGGTTGTGATGCATGGGAGATCCTTGGAGCAGCAACGCCTTTGCAGTTGCCATAAATGTGCCCTATCTGACCTTAAATCCTTTTTGATGTGTTTTGTTCACAACATGGAACAGCAACACAGCTGATATTATCCCAAGATTAAGGAAGAGAGAACTGGTAGCATTGCTTTTTGGGCTCCAAATTTAGTAGGGAAAAACATGAACTTGGTTTGAACCCTCAGAATCCTTATAGTTGATCAGGAGGTGCATGCTTAGCAAGTGTAAAATCCCAAGTTCAGACCTTGGCATGTCCATTTAAATGATCTGTAGTAGTGGATCTGAGAAAATTTTTTGCCCAAGACTTGGAGGAGCTGCTGTCAGTCAGTATTGGGCAAATTTACCAGTATTCAAATTCAGTATTGTGACGGGCAGGAGATCTTTAGTGGAACAAATCTTATGCAAGCTACATTAAGTGTGGGAAAGTGGAAATATGCATATGTAGTATCTATTTCCCCCCAAATTATTTTTAACATTTCACTCTCTTGCCCTTTGAGTTGATAGGAGACTGAATATGGAAAAGCAAAGGTAACTGAGAGGGTAATGTGAGGGCTTACTTAGAATTCAAAGGCCACTTCCTTTTCAACATTAAAGTTGTATTCAGACTAAGCTGAATGCAGTGTCAAAGTCCACCTACCTTAAATTAAAATTCAGCAAGTGTATAATGGAATTATATTGACAGGAAATATCTCAGACACAAAGTCAGGGAGTAGTACAGGCACCAAGACTGAGCTCTCTGATTGCTGAAATCTAGTTTCTAAGACACATCGATGATGATGATGATGGTAATAATTTTTTATACCCTGCCCATCCAATTGGGTTTCCCCAGCCACTCTGGGTGGCTTACAGCATATCTAAAAACATAAAAAACAGCAAGCATTAAAACAAAATCAAAAACCCGATACAGGGCTGCCTTCAGATGTCTTCTTAAAATGTAATTCATTATCACCTTGACATCTGAAGGTAAGGCTTTCCACAGGGAGGGTGCCACTACCAATTGCTTTTCTCTGCAATCATGAGATCTAGCCACAAATTTCTATAATTAAATATTAAAGAAGCTTCAAACACCCCTAGTTCTTGAATCCCTAGATTGGGGACTTACTGGGAAAGGCAGGGAGCCAAAGTTGCCTGGTTCTGTGTTTTGAGAGTACTTTAAGACCTGCATTTTATAGTTGCATAGCCATTGTACTGTTTCTCTGACACTGGCATCATTCAAATGTCACAAATAAACCATAGTTAATGGTTTGCTGTGAATGCATTGATCTTGCCCCATTTGCTCCTCCCTGGTACTGTGCAGGAGCGACAAGCACCATCTCTAGCTGAATGTTGCAACTGAATTAGTGATGGTGGTCTAAACAAGCCATGACCAGAACAAACCTTGGCTACAGATTGTGATTTGTTTGGCGCTAAACAGACCATGGGCTCCAGTTCTGGCATAGTGCTAAGCCAGGGGTTGTTGTTTGTTTCTCCTGCACACTACTGCGGTGGTTAAAATCTAGGAAGATCAACTTCATTTTGATAAGCCATTGAATGTGGTGTGTAGACTGTGCTAATAGCAATTTAGTTTTAGTCAAGTCTACAGAGTGCTCCACCTCCACTTTTTGGTAAATGGGGTTTTCAAAGGGTAGTTGGTACAAGTTGTATATGTAGAATACTTCCAGGGTGGAAATTTTTTGGCAAGATAAGTCTGAAATCAAAGCAGCATGCCATTAAAATGTTATAGTATATCAAAAGTAGGACTAGTGTCAGAGAGAGAGAGATTTGTAAATGAGTAACACGAGTCTTTCCTGCATACTACGGACTCCTTTGTTATAATTTCTGTTCCAACATCTAGCTGTGTGAGATCAAGGCTAGTTTCATCAGTAAAGTAAAGCCTATGTTGCTTAGGGTGGCAAAAACATAGCAGTTTAAGCATGAACTTCGGACTTGAGGCAGCTCCCTTTACTATGTCATACACATTCCTGCTTTGAAAAAGTTATGTTAATCTAAGCTTCAAACTAATGAATTAATTGCTGCAGAGGTGACATTTTAAAGGTTTTTCTGTTGGCTGTTCTTTCAACCCAAAGCACCCAAGCTGACTTCCCACAGGGTGGAGCCCACTGATCTGAAGAAGTTCATAACGCTCTGCAATAACATTTTAATTTTTAAAAAAGGTTAGAAAAGTTGCACACTTTTTTCACCCTTGTTTGACCTTGAGGCTGATGCATTATACCAAATCTGAGAATTGGTTCATCTCGCTTAGTAGTTTCTACTCTGGCAGCAGACTCTCTCTAACTCGTTCAGCTGAAGATGCAAAGGGTTGAACCAGAGACCTTTTCCTGCCATATTCATTTAAGTTGTATATTGGTGAAATACAAGGCTTGGTGCTATGCAGTTTGGCTACAAGAACATTGCTGTTCATCTCTCTACTTGTTCTCTGACTTTCAGCATCAGCCTTAGAGAGCTGAAGACTGTTCTCCCATCAGTAAACTTCAAAGTGAGCAGTGTGAAGTTCCTGAAAGATAAGTTTGCAGTAAGTATATGCTGATCCTATATTTGTGCTCAGGTGTGTATAGCATATATATATAAAGATATATACTGCATCATCCATATTATTTGATAGTTGATGTGGCTCCAAAGTAATTGTTGTTACATTTGTGGCAACATCAAAAAGTAAAAACCTTGCCCTATTGCTCTGATAATATTCTTCCCAACTCTAATGCTGGATACAGATTACTCTTTTCCAAACTAGAATACAAGAGGGGGAATCTCTGAAAATTTCTGAGGGCTATTTCCTCCTTATGGCCCCCCCCTTTTTTTTTTTTTTTGGAGAAGGGGAAATGAGGATGAACTTCCTTAGATTCCAGATGTATAATCCTTTGGATTATTTCTGTGTCAATGCGGGCAGCCCTCCCATTGCTGCTGAAAGGAAGTCTGCGGGAGAATTGGACTTCAAGGAAACATACAGCAGAATGCTTGTCTCCAGGGTCCAATTCCCTCTCCCTTGCTGATTGCTTCATTGCCCCAGTGGAAAACAGTTAGTGTCTGTGCACTGCCCCCCTGTTGCTTGGGATATTTGCTGGTGGTATGAGGGAAATGGGTATACTTGCAGTTTGGGGAGTAGTAGGACAGATGTATTTATCTACCAAGCTAGAGGCTCTGCTTCCAGTTCCTTCCGTTGCTCTGCTTCCAGTTTTATCACCAGTAGAATTTCTATGCATACTCTGGCTTTGGGGAAAAAAGAACTATATATTTCATGTTTTCAGTCCCATTTGTTTACTTATTTGAAATGTCTGTGTACCTTTTCACTTCATTATATTATATTTCAGGAGAGGTTACAGTTAAAAAGTTAATTGTGTTTGCTATGTAGCATTATTAGTACAGTGGTACCTCGGGTTACAGACGCTTCAGGTTACAGACTCCGCTAACCCAGAAATAGTACCTCGGGTTAAGAACTTTGCTTCAGAATGAGAACAGAAATAGCACAGCGGCAGCGGAGGCCCCATTAGCTAAAGTGGGACCTCAGGTTAAGAACAGTTTCAGGTTAAGAACGGACCTCCAGAACGAATTAAGTTCTTAACCTGAGGTACCACTGTATATATTAAGGATGGGGAACCTCTGACTCTCCAGATATTGTTGGGCATTAACAGTCTCAGCCAGCAAAGTCAGGAATGATAGAACCTGTAGTCTGTTGACATCTGGCCTGGTGTAAATGTTGCTCTTAAAGATAAGCACCCTGACCCAATGGTTCCTCCTTTATCTTTCCATATTCAGATTGTGGAACATTTACTAAGATCAACGCCAATGATTTTCAGAGTGCAGCTTTTCTTTTTATTAGGCAGGGGGAAAGGTCAAAGTTTTATAGAAAAAGAGCTTTGAAAAGACCAGAGACATGCTTTCTCTGTTTAAATTGTTATACATTGCATACAATTACATTTCTCTTGGTTCCTAATCTACAAAATTAAAACAGTTGAATTCATTTATAACGTTTTGAGGTTTGTGTTTTATATGGATACAGCCTTTGGAGAAAACTAAACTTGGTGTCATTGCTTCTTCCCCTTCCCCCTTACAGGAAATAAAAGCTGTTAAAGAAGAACTTAGCTTTGAGCAATTTCATCTGTTCTACAAGAAAATAATGTTTGAGCAACAGAAATTGGTAAAGCTCTTATCCCACGTTACTTCCCCTTGGTTATCATGCTGTGTTGTAACTTGAATACAATACTTTCCTAGAATGCAGGCCTTCCCTGCCCCATCACATACAAGCATGTTGTGTTAGTTCCTTTCTTTCAGTTTTGAGAATTGAGAAGCGTAGTTGTCTCTTAAGAGGAGAAAATCTGTACTATCTTGAGAGAATAGGGAAGGGTGAATGTGTTTTTGCAGAATTAGGAAGTACCTGAATGAAGAAACTTTTACTTGAATGAGCAAGTTTACATGCTTTGTTTGTCATTGTTTCCTTCCCAGATTCTTGATGAGTTCAAGAAGGATTCCACTATGTTTCTTCTAGGGTGAGATGTCTTGTCATGTTGCTTTGCCCACATTTGTGCTTTAAGTTATTGGATATGAAGCTTGTTGGGATGTGATGATAATGATAATAATAATTTTTTTATTTATACCCCACCCAACACTAAAAACTTCCCAATTCAGGGCTGCCTTCAGATGCCTTCTAAAAGTTATGTAGTTCTTTATCTCCTTGACATCTGAAGGCAAGGTATTCCACAGGGAGGGGACCACTACCAAGAAGTGATTGTTTTTCATAATATATTAAGCAGCGAGCTACGATTATGAGTGGGTGGGTGGGTTTACTGTATCACTCAAAAACTGTAACAATAATTTCAAATGAAAAATAACTCCTGTGTGAAGTTTGACATTTTGTTTTCATTTGACAGTCTTTTGTAAATGACCTGAGGATGTTTTTGTCAAGGATTAGTAAATGCCCACAAGAACAGTACACAGAAGCTGTTAGTAATATCTCACTAAAGGGAACCATGATTAGCATTGACTTTGGTACAGATTTTTGAGTACCACACCATAATGAATACCAAAAAAAGGAAGGGAGGGAGTGGGAAATTCCAGATTACTTTCAATCTCTTACTCTTAGTTAACAGACTGAGAAATACTGTGCCTCTACCAAGCCAATGACTACAGTTGCATTTTGTAGATGAAGTAGTTTGTGTATAAATGAGATTTCCTAATCTAATCAAGATTAGACTCATTAATCAGCATACCACAGTATTTGCAAACATATTTGCCTATGTTGCTACAGAGCCCAGTTTGTTAGTTTTCATGGAGACTGCTTTTTTGAGTTCTGCATCCTGTATGTTAAGATCATGTAGGTACAGTAGGTTCAGGTAGATATAGCTAGTATTCAGTGCTTTAACCGGTTTTTATAATACTAGTATATCTAAATTAATATTGTTGAATAAAGACAGCAAACATAATTTCAAATCCTCAGTGACTAGGATTATTTATCAGTTTCATTTTCCTATTATGTTTCCTCAAAGGATAGAATTCTCTTATTTGCTATGGCATGGTCTCATATTTTGGTTGTGTTGTTTTGCTGCTGTTCTTTTTTATAATTGTTCTTTTCCTTTCCTTTCTGTTGCAGAAACACAGATCGCCCAGATGCTTCAGCAGTGCACTTGCACGACTTTCAGAGATTTTTGCTACATGAACAGCAGGTGAGATGATTCCAAAAATTGTAATCAGCAAGATGAAAAGAAAATATGCATGAGTGTAATAATAATAATAATAATAATAATAATAATAATAATAATAATAATAATATCTTTATTGTCATTGCCCCCTCTCGGGGACAACGAAATAATATAGTGATACAGCGTGGTTCGAGGGAAAGGCTGCAGGGCACTGGTTGAGCATCTGTTCTGCATACAGGCAGCCCCAGGTTTAATCCCTTTCATCTCCAGATAGGGCCGAGAATGTACTCTTTCTGAAACCCCTGAGAACTGCTGGTCAATATGGACATTTTTACAGAGCTGGGTAAATCAATGGTCTAACTCATTATAAAGCAGCTTCCTGTGTTCCTATGCTTAACTGGGCATTTCTATCTTCTTCATTCAGGGAGACCCTCTAGAATGGTGTAAGATGTGGCTTTGGAGGCCACAGACAGGAATGAGCAGAAATCAGGGTCACACATGAATGAAACTTGTGGCTCACTGGATCTCACCTGATGATGCCTCAAATTTGCACATAGAAGTAGCTATGAATTTACAGAATCAGATAATTTGTTGCTGTTGTGTATGGTATTACGTAGAAAATATAAGGTGGTGCTAATATCTGATAGCTTTCATCAAATATTTGAAGGCTAGATGATGGAGCAGATTTGTTTTCTGTTGCTCCAGAGGATGGAACCCAAACTAATGGGTTCACATGGCCATGTGTTTGGATAACATGGAAGACATTACTGCAGCCAATCACCTCGCTTAAATAAGCCATACAACATTGCTCCACAACTGGGAGAAGTTGAGCTTTCAGTGTGGCAGCTTATATGTTCTGGAATAGGCTCTCTGCCTATTAACATTAGGTAGACACCCTCATTGTGTTTTTTAAAAAAATGCTTGCTAAAAGCTGTTTTGTTTCGGCAAGGCTATCCAGACATGTAATGTGTATTTTTGAATTACGCTGATTTTATTTGCTTTAGGTAAAGGATGGGGAACCTGTGGCTCTCCAGATACTGTTGGACTCCATCTCCCGTCCACCCCAGCCACCATGGGGAATGATCAGTGGAGGAGTTTATAGTCCAGCAACTTCTGGTTCTGCACATGATCCCCCTCCCTGTTTGAGGTTTCCCATCAGCTGCTGTAAGAGCTTTCAGTCCCCTGCAACTGTAGACAAAACCTATCTAATGCCAGCTCATTTCTATGGTGGTGGTCTGTGCCTGAAAAGAAACACACACATTAATTTAATTACTTGAATCAACGATGGAGATACATGGAGATGGATTTAAAGTACACTTGTATACTCTTGAATTTTCAGGAATCTTGGGCACAGGATCTTAGTAAAGTAAGAGAACGGATGTCTAAATTTGTAGATGACACTATGAGAGAAACGGATGAACCCTTTCTGTATGTTGATGAGGTAAGTTATTTATTATATTTGCAACATTTCTACATAAGCAAAAAAGGAGCCCTGTCTAGTTCAGTATCCTATTTCCCCAAATGATTAACCAGATGCCTCTGGGAAGGCGATCAGTAGGGCATGTGCAGGCAAGCACCTTCTTGCAGCCAGGAGGTAGTAGCCCTTAATAGACTTGGAGTTACAGGTAGGTAGCCATGTTGGTCTGCTGTAGTTGAAACAAAATAAAAAAAATTCTTCCAGTAGCACCTTAGAGACCAACTTAAGTTTGTTATTGGTATGAGCTTTCGTGTGCATGTATCTGAAGAAGTGTGCATGCACACGAAAGCTCATACCAATAACAAACCTAGTTGGTCTCTAAGGTGCTACTAGAATAATTTTTTTTATTTTGTTTAGACTTGGAGTGTGTATAATCCTATTTTCAAATTCACCTAAGAGCTCAATCCTACACACCCCCTCCCATGTTGATGCCTGGGAATCGGGATTAGGAGATGACATTATCACAGCTATGCTGCTGGAGAGGAGTTCTGCTGGCTTGGAGGGCTCTGCTGGTTGGGGTTCTCCCAACAGCTAGAGGACAGCTCCATAATGTGGTGTTTTGTAGCAGGGTCAGACCAGAGGCCACTTTAGTTCCACTGGATCCAAAGCATCCTGGAGCTGGTCTAACAGCAACAACAAAACGGTTTGGAAGCTTCCATTTTCTACCCTGTCCTTCACAAGCTAGTAGGGCAATGGATGTGGTTCAGTGAGTTGGTTTCTACCATCACAGCTTGTGGCAGTGAATTGAATAGTTTAATTTGTACTCTTTAACTCTAATACTGTTTCCAGAGTCTCTTAACAATTAAAATAATCAAAAACATAACAAATTGGAAGTAATAACTTGATTAAAACAATAAAGCAACTGAACCCATACCAGTAAGATAAAACAATATCAAAGCATCTAAAAAAAACACCTAGCCAATAAGAAGTCTTCGCCTGCCATTGGCACCAGGCAAGTCTCTCTTAGGAACACAATTCCAAATACTGATCCATACAAGAGGCATGTCCTTTTTGACTGCTGATCACCCTCTCTCTCCTCTTATTCTTCAACAAAAGCAAATCCCATAACCAAAGCAGGAAAATGGTGTGGATGCCACAGCTGTGATCCATCTTAGGTTGAGGGTCCTAACCAACTAGTTGAAAACTAATTGTTTTGATTTATTTTCTGTTTCACATTGTGCTATGATTCTAGTTGGGGAGATCGGTCATTTGGTTTTGTCCTTTTGAAAAATTGAAACTCACTTATATTTCCCTCTCTCTTTGTTTGCCTTAGTTCCTTACTTACCTTTTTTCAAAAGAAAACAGCATATGGGATGACAAATACGACTCAATAGATCCTCAGGACATGAATAACCCTTTGTCCCACTACTGGATATCTTCTTCACATAATACGTAAGTTACTAAATATATCTATATCTATTCATCATCCTTCATAAAATGGCAAATGTGCAGTTTCTTTTAACACAATCCTTTATGACCTAGGTATCTCACGGGAGACCAGCTTCGTAGTGAATCTTCTCCAGAAGCTTACATAAGATGTCTCCGAATGGGGTGCCGATGTATTGAATGTGAGTAACCTGTTTTCCATACTTCCCCCAGAATTCCAGTTGTAGGAATTTGAACTGTACCTGTTATTAGGAGAAAGGGACAATTATAAGAGGAAGCCCATTACATTCTATCTTTGTACCTCTACATTTTAGTTTGGCATCTCCTCATTTTTTCTTGTCACCTTAGTTAAAGTAATCAGGGGCTTCAGTGTTCATATCAGCCATTGTGTCACTTTTTTAGTTTAAGGTACCAGAGAAACTGCTGCAGTGATCCTCATGTTGGCCAGTAAGAAACCACATAAAAGTTGGGGATCAAATAAAGAAAATGCCAAGGAAGCGCAAAGGCAGCTGCAGAAGTTGGTCTGGAGCTTCCAGTCTCTGCATCTGCCTTTTGTTCTTTCAGTAAAGACAAACAAGCAGTTTTCTCCCTTTTCAAATCAGAGTTCCACAGGCACTTTCTCTTGCAAAATATTTCTCTAGTTCATAGCAGGAGCAGTAGAGAAGCAGACATCATTTCCCTCTTGCATTCTTCTTCCTTGCTGTCTGAATTGCTGAGTTGCCTGTAAACTTTGTGGCCCTTAAGCCAAGGTTACCAGATTTTTTTCAACTTCAGCGGATTTTGTATGGGGACTGATTTGTAAATCCGGGAACTGTCCCTGGGAAACGGGGACGTCTGGTAACCTTACCTTAAGCATGGCTACCTTTTTCTCTTGTCTATGGGATCAAGCACTCCAAAGCTCTGGAAACAGAATGTTGTCAGTTGAACATTGCACTTTTTATGTTTCCTTCATTGCCTACACTAGTGGATTGCTGGGATGGTCCTGATGGGAAGCCTATCATTTATCATGGATGGACAAGGACAACAAAGATAAAATTTGATGACGTTGTGCAAGCCATCAAGGAACATGCATTTGTCACATCCGAGTAGGTTTCCATTACTTTTTAAAATGAAAATATTTCCTAAGAATAAAAGATTAAATTATGACATTCTAGGTGATATTTCTTTAAAATTCGCCATTATGATATTATGGCTGTTTGAGGTTATTTTAATATGAATAGAATCATAGAATTGTAGAGCTGGAAGGGAACCAAGGGGACATCTGGGTCCAAGCCCCTGGTACAGCTGTGTTATATTACTAGAACCTTTTAATGTATTGGGGACAGGCGCTAGGTGGGTTGAAAGGAGAGTGATGAATTGACAGTGTGTTGGCTTTGCTCAGCCTGGGTCGTACTGAGATGCATGTATATTAGCTTGATTAGGGAAAACAGGAGCTGGGTAGGTCATTTGAAAGTCTTTACTTCCACATTCTCATAAGTACACATACCTAGACCTCCCCTTAGAAGGAAAGACTAAAGTGCTTGTGGTTTTTCAGTTTGGTAAAACAATGACTAAGGGAAGGAAAGAAAAACAGATTTAAATAGTAGTAGTAGTAGCAGTAGTAATATATAAATAATATAAGAGCTTAGATGGCTTTAAAAGGGGATAAGACGGTATCAGTGGCTTGAGATTGCTATATGGAAACTCAGTGTCCAGAATTGGCTTGCTACTGATCAGCAGTTGCTGGGTATTCAGAAGCTTCAGTGCCTCTGTGCCCTGTTTATGAATTTCCCAGAGGCATGTGGCTGGCCACTATGGGAGGAAGGATGCTAGGTTAGATGGGCTCATGGTCTGATTAGATAGAGCTCTAACCTGAAATTGACTTCTTCCCCTTGCCTTTGTTTCTTTTGCCCAAGGTACCCAGTGATTTTGTCAATTGAGGAGCATTGCAATGTGGAGCAGCAGCGTTACATTGCCAAAGTGTTTAAGGAAGTACTTGGGGATCAGCTTTTAACAAAGCCCATCGAAGCTAGTGCTGATCAGCTGCCATCACCAACTCAGCTGAAAGAGAGGTTCATCATTAAGGCAAGTTGCATCTACTGAAGAAAATGTTAGGGGGATGCTGGTGTCTCCCTCCTGTCCTCCGACAGAAGATAGCAGCTTCCTGCACTTTGCACCTGGCACTGAAACACACATCAAAAATACATAAAGTTTTCTGGAGAAAGCCTTGTATTTTCCAACCCTAGTATGAGAGGCTAGCTCAGGCTTCCTCAACCTCGGCCCTCCAGATGTTTTTGGCCTACAACTCCTATGATCCCTAGCTAGCAGGACCAGTGGTCACGGATGGTGGAAATTGTAGTCTCAAAACATCTGGAGGGCAGAGGTTGACGAAGCCTGGACTAGCTGATTAGGATGCACTGTCTATTCTGGTTCTCCACCAGCTGTGTGGACTTGTAGCAGCTAAATAAGATTGAAGCATCCTGCACATCTGTATTGAAACAGCTGCAACTACTTTTAAGTGTATAAATATTCATTTGAAGTGCTGTTTGCCTGGCACATGAGAGGCACTGGACAAAGGGAAACATCACGAAGTCAGAAGGCAGCTTTTTTTCCAGGACGAGAGCAAGCATTTGTTAAGAGGGTGGGGGACTCCTCTCATTTTGTACATCTAATAATATGAAACAATACATCTGTGAGAAATGTTTCCAACCAAAACAGCCAGTGTACATGTTGACAGGAATGCATTGCTCCTTAACAAATCCTGGAAATGCAATGTGTTTCAATGAAAGCCATGGAGGAAGTTCAGCTTTTTGAATTTGCACGCTTTAGGCTTGAGCTGCTTTCCTTTAATAAATGGAGGTGTTTTATAAACGAAGCATGATTTGCGCACTCAGCCTACAGCATTCCCCATCGTGGCAAACAAAGTAACCTGGAGAAACTGCATATCTGCTTTTAGGCAGAGGACTTGATGAATTTGTGTGCAAGGAGGGAAAGCCCCAAAATTGTATACATTTCATTAACCCCTTCCACCTCCAAGTTGCTGCCTGAGTAGTTGGCGGCTTAAAAAAATTATTCAGAAGTTATGAATCAGTTTTAAGACTGGTTCATTTACAGGTCTGTTCTGTGTATGCAGAGTGATCTCTGACCACAGGCTGATGATTTGCAGTGATAAACAAAGAGAGAAAACAGCAGTGCATCCAAGTTGGTACGGAAGTTTACATCAGATATTTGTAGCCCCCTCACGCAGGATGTGCTCTTAGGTTGTCAAAGCAGAAAGAAAGCCCAGCTAAGAGATGCCAGAGAAATCCCCCAGTGTCTTCCTTTTTCATAGCTGCTCTGTTCATTTTTTATTAGCATAAAAAATTGGGGCCAAAAGGTGACGTAGATGTGAACACGGAAGACAAGAAAGAGGAAAAAAAGCAACAAGGAGAGCTCTACATGTGGGACACCATAGACCAGGTAAACAATTTTTTTGTTTTGTTTCTATTTTATGGTCCAGAATTTCACAGGTGACTGAAATTGTACAGTATTCTTATAACAGTTATTTTGCGTTCTAGAAATGGACTCGCCATTATTGTGCTGTAGCGAATGAAAAGCTCTCATTCAGTGATGATATAGAGCAGAATACTGAAGAAGAACCATCAAAGGTATTAAAACCATACACTTGTTTCTGTTTTCTGTGATGTTAAAGGCATAGTAGAGTCATAAGTATTCATAATTTGAGAACTGCATTTTATTGCTGTGCTCAGGTTTTAGAGAGCATAACGTAGGAATATGACATCACTCATATGTGGCATAAAGGATGGAGTAGCAAAATTCCAGGAACCTCGCAATCTCTGGGTGAAGCTCAGTAATAAACTACATGACCTGTTGTGTCACTTACAAAATAAACCTAAGAAATAATGTTTCCCCATGGTTCTTTTTTCTTCTTTGAAGTATAAAAGTAGCCTTTGACTCTTACTGCTTGATCTGGGTTAAGAGATTTAAGTATAGAGGTCAGCATGCTTGCTAAATTAGTTTTTGTTTTAAACAGACACTTGGGCTGCCTAGGAAGCTTATGGTAATGGTGAACCAGACACATGCTTCATTCTCCAGCTTCTTAGCCACTTCACTTTACTGGATGCATTAAAAAAAACCTTATGAGTCCACACTTTACAAGAGAGTGAGGATCAAATTCTTTATATTATCCCATGGTGTAGATTGTCTCCTTTAAAGGGACTGCTGCACCTCCTACATTAAAAGAGTTGATCATCAGCAACATGTGCAGCCAAATGGCACCCCTTCCTTTCTCTTGGCAAGTGCTTTTCCAAGCGCACCCCCCCCTTCCCAATTTGGAGCACTGCTTCTTCAGATAAAACTTTATGCTTTCTGATGAACCCTACAAGAGTCGAGCTCAGTGTTAGCTTTATAGAGGAATGGCAAATTGAATCTTCACAAATTATCCCCTTTTGTACTGTAGGAAGTGAAGCGTGCTGAACTGCACTATGGTGAGAAATGGTTCCATGGAAAAATGAAAGAGGGGAGAAATACTGCTGAGAGGCTGCTCCAGGAATATTGTGCTGAAATGGGTGGCAAGGATGGAACGTTCTTAGTGAGGGAGAGTGAAGCTTTCCCTAATGACTACACACTGTCATTCTGGTAACAGATAATTTCTTTCCTTTTGACTTCTTCCTAATGCTTTAGCAGTTTGCCATTTCCCTGGTTTTTCTACAGGAGTAGCATTTTGAGATATACTTATAGGAGGACACTCAAGCAAAGGAGAGAGGAAGGCTTTCATAATTATCCCTTCAAACTTCTGAGGTTTTAAGGTGCAACAAGGAGGGGGCGCATCTGAAGGTGTGCTCCTGTCCCAAGCCCCCCTCATTTTTCTCCTTCAAAGCTAATGATGAATCCTGGTTTACACATCTGTTATATTTATGGAATGTTACATTTTCACATGAGCTAATTGATTTGCTGAACTCTACAGGTAAACAAACTGAGCAAATGGACTTCGTGCTTTGACTAACATTTCCTGTTTCCAGTGCCAAAATCTGTGCACCATAATGTCAGTTTCTGGCACGCTATTATTTACACGCCATAAATTCTTAGTCTGAATATTTGATCAGTCCCTATTTCCCCTCAGTCTTCCTTCCCACTCCTCTTGGTTCACAAGCTGAATAAATAGCAAGAAACTAGAGGCAAGTGTATGGATGTGTTCGCTTTAGAAAACTAACTGCTTCATTCTTGTCCATGTTTCCCAGGAGATCAGGTAGAGTCCAGCATTGTCATATCCGTTCCTCAATTGATGGAGATACCGTAAAATATTTCCTGACAGACAACCTCACCTTTGATAGTGTCTGTGATCTAGTTCAGCATTACAGAGAAGCACACTTGCGGTGTGCCGAATTTGAACTACGTTTGACTGATGCTGTGCCTAACCCCAACCCTCATGAATCTAAGAAGTACGTATGGCCAAAACAAAATTGTAGGGGGGAGTGAAATGCTGTTTTTAATGCTGAAGCTTACTGCTTGTCACAGTTACTGTGGATTATGGGGAATTTGATTTAAAACAAAAGCAAAAAACTGGCTTAAGCAACAACGGTTTAGCAGTTTTGCATTGAATATGTGCTTTGACTTGAACAGTCCGGAAAGGGAGAATATTAAGCCTGCTGGAAAACCAAGAGCTCCCAGATAGCAGACCAAGGCAGGCTGAGGAGATTTTAGTTATGTGGGATGCTCTTGCTGAGTCCCTTCTCTTCTCTTTCTGCTTTTAAATGACACCCAAGTTTTTTTTTATAATTCTTATTGTTTTGCTGTGAGCTGGAATGGTGGTTGGAAACTGCCATTCAAGGAGCACATCTAGACCATTTGTATCGCAGGATATCCTGCTCATTTTGTGTTTGCTTTTATTACATTGGTACAGCTCGTTACAGTCTGTGTTCCAGTGTTAAACATTGATTTCCTTTTGCAAGTTTTGGTATGTGTTGGTTTATTCTGGAGTAACTAGGCCAGCCTGTCAGATATGTGGATACTCATGCCTGCCAAGAGCTTTCTTCCTCACAGAACCCAACTGAAATGCATTTTGAATTATCACCTGCAATGTAATCAATGGCAGTTGGGAGGAGAATTAAACTCACCCTGCCCAAGCCCCTCTGGGCTCTAAAGGTGCAGTTTAAATCCAAACCATGCCTGGTAATGGGCAGTTACAGGGAGCCCCTTTGAAGTTGTTTCCTGGCATCATAATGATGTCGGGTAAATGACGAGTGGGTGGCTCTGCCCACCTGTTGAAGTTGGCTCACGGACCTGTCGACTGGATGCAGTTCCCCACCCCCGCTGCGTTCAGGTGCAAACCAAGAAGGAACTACCACAAGATGTTGTCTTATATCTATTTTTACTTATAAAATTGGGGTACAAGATTGATAGCGATGGTAAGATCGTTCACCCTGCCCCCCAAAGAAATACACTGCTGTTGTCCGTCAAGAAAAACTCACTGTGTGTTATTATTGCTCTATTAGTTGTTAGGATGACCTTCTGCTTCCTGCATCCACATGCATGTTCTTGTCCAGACTCCAAATTGTCTCATTTGGGCTTCTTATGCAGTGTGAAAGTGACAGAAACAAATGCTGTCAGCATTTAGCAGTAACTTGCTATTTACCGTATTTTTCGCTCTATAGGACGCATTTTCCCCCCTCCAAAAATGAGGGGAAATGTGTGTGCGTCCTATGGAGCGAATGCAGGCTCCTTGGTTTCAGCAATAGCAACGCTAAGCCTCCGAAGCGCAGAGGGAGCGCTCCCTCCGCGCTCCAAAGGCTTTGCGTTGCTTTTGCTGAAGCCTGAAGAGCGAGAGCGCACCGACCCCTCTCATTCTCCAGGCTTCAGGGATAGCTGCGCACAGCCCCTCCGGCAGGGAGAGGCTGCACGCGGCTATGGCTTCTTTTGCCCCGCGCAACCCCTCCGGCAGGGAGAGGTTGCATGGGGCTAAAGAGGAAGGCAAAACAGCGAGCGGGATCCATCCCACTCGCTGCCTTGGCTTGTGCTATAGCTGCGTGCAACCCCTCCAGCAGGGAGAGGTTGCGCAGCCTGTACGCTGCTCTTTGGGGCTGGGGGGGAAATAAGATTTTTTTTCTTGATTCCCCCCCCCCCCTAAAAACTAGGTGTGCCCTATGGTCCGGTGCGTCCTATGGAGCGAAAAATACGGTATTTATTTTATAACAGGGACAAAGTCTATACATCACTGAGCATCTGATGCCTGAAATCACAATTTTATCACTGATTTAATGGCTTTTATCTTAATGACCCAGTTTTATCATTGAGTTAATGGGAATATGTCAAGCTCTGAAAGCACCTCTCTTCCTGTTTTTGTAGTTGGTACTACAGTAACCTGAGCAGAGGAGAAGCAGAGGATATGCTGATGCGAATTCCTAGAGACGGAGCCTTTTTGATAAGGAAGAGGGACGAACCCAATTCCTATGCCATGACTTTCAGGTGAGACACAAACTTTGTAATTATGACCTGACCTGACATGCATGATCTGCAGGTCGGACCTCAAAGCTATTTGTTGCAAGGACCAGAGGGGAGTATGTAGTCCAGGTCTGACACAAGCTAAGGTGTGTAACAGTGAATGGGTATCGGAGGGGCCAGAAGCACATAAGTGGACAAAGCAGGTAGATGGCTACATTCCGTAAAGCAGAGGCCCGAGGAAAGCAAAGAGATGCAAGACACAGGAAACTCTGGGGCAGAAACTCCATCAGATAAGAAACTTGGAGAGAGGAATCAAGCCTGAAGCAACAGAGATAAGGCCAGGTTACCTGGTCCAGCTGGACTAATGGGTGGCGGTTCTCCACTCTGTTCACTATCTGTGCTAGTACTACAGTGCAGGAAAGACCTAACTAAGAGCTGCTGACTCTGCATGGTGGCTGCCCCAGCAGCACAAATTAAGACCCTATGGCCATACTGGCAAAGTAGGGGGTTGGAAGTTGCGTGGGGGTGGGTGGTGTAGGGGCTGACTAGGTGGGAATGGGGAAGGAGTGGATTAAATGCAAGAATTTTGGAGCTTGTAATGCTCACCTTATGTACAAGGCAAGTACCGCAAGCCCCTGAGATGTGCATTTCTGAACCAGGAAATTCAAGGATCTCCCCCCGCCCCCCCCCCAATCTGTCTCTAGATAGCCAAATCACTCCTGCAAGAACTTACCTAAATAGGAGGAAAATGAAAATGCCACTTCAAAGCTTAAGGACTGATAATATGATATGGCGGCTGTTGTTGTTGTTTTGTCTTTTTCTAAAGCTTGCTCTCCACTGTTTAATCCCACAGAGCTGAGGGGAAAGTGAAGCACTGCCGAATCAAACGAGAAGGCCGCCTCTTTGTCATGGGAACATCTGCTTATTTTGAGAGTTTAGTGGAACTGGTGAACTACTATGAGAAGCACCCGTTGTATAGGAAAATGAAATTGCGCTATCCTGTGACGGAGGAGCTGCTGGAGCGCTACAGCACGGCAAGCATTTTACCTTTTTAACCAAAGCGCCAGGGCTTTGCATAGAATGCTGGATGGCTTTCAGGGATTTATTGCAGTACAAATATATTTCTCCCTCCACCCACAAGAGGTCATCCTAAAGGCAGCTTTAGCCTGCTGAGCATTTTGGGATTTTCAGTATTATCCCTGGTACCTCGGCCCCTTGCCCATCCCAGGCAGCATATAAAGCAGAACCAATTGGGCTTCAGTACTGGAATGTGCCTTCAGGTACCTTCAGAATGTTCTCCTGACCAATATTTAATGCTCTGGGAAGATCATTGCCTTTTAGCTATGGATAATGGGATCCAAGGTGGTGAAGTAGGAATCCCTTAAAATTAATAAATAGAAAACCAGGGATTTCGCTTACCTGGGATTTGAAACCAGCTTCACATTCTGATTAAGAGATCATAATGTTTTATGCTGCCGTATGCCCTAAATATTTTGTTGTAGCTTTTAGTCCTGTCTACTCTAGTAACATGCAAGAAGGCCTAGTTGGCTAGTAGTTATCTCTTTTGACCAGTGTGTCTGGCCAATTGCAAGTCAATGATTCCAAATGTCTACCTACAGGCTACAGTTTTTGTTTTGGAATGGAAGATGAATATATTAAATCAATCTGCTCTCCAGATTTTGGACTATAACTTCAATTGCCTCAGCCAGCATTTTTGTCCTAAGTCCTTATCCCACACAGGGGAATCCATGTGTGAGAAAATTTATTCTTTTCTGTGCAGAAAGCAGAGGCACATAATTTAAATTCTTTCTACCAATGAGTTCAATGATAAAATAATAGTAATTTTCCCTCCCTAGGTCTTAAAAAAAAATTGCTAATAAAAAAATATATTATTTATATGCTGCCCATCTGACTGGGTTGCCCCAGCCACTCTGGGCAGCTCCCAACAAAATATTAAAAACACAATAAACATGTTGTAAATCACTATGAAAGCATCAATTTCTAGTTTTAATATGAAAAACCAGGCAGAAACATTTGCCAAAATCCCACTGACACTTTTTTTTGAAATCCCCAAAGCTATGATAGCGTGGGGAAATCACAAAACTCTGCTCAGTTGCTACAAGTATATTTGGACAGTGTAATTTCTTATGTTAGCACATTAACTAAAAAGCTTTGAGTTACTTTTTTTCTAGCTGTGCAATTTACTGTCTTTCCTTTTTCAATCTTAGGAGAAAGATCCTAGCTCGTTATATGAAGTGAAGGCATATGTGGAACCTGGTGAAATAACACCTTCTGTGGTATGTTGAAGTTTTGCTCAAACTTATTCTTGATCCGAGAGAAAAGAATAGCTGACAGATCCTTTATCTTAATTTCCTGTTTAGAGAATTGAAAGGACTGATTGTAGGTAAAGGTATATTTGGAGGGTGGGAAAATGTGTGTGTGTGTGTGTGTGTGTGTGTGTGTGTGTGTGAGAGAGAGAGAGAGAGAGAGAGAGAGAGAGAGAGAGAGAGAGACTGACTGACTGACTGACTGACTGACTGTAGTCTAACTTAGCCTTTGCCAAACCTATAGGCTACAGCTCCCATCAGCACCTGCCAGCAAAATGTCTGGAGGGCAAAGGCTGACCTAACCATTGTTTCTGGATTGTGTTCCAGTGTTTGTGGTTGTTTCCCCAAATTCACTTTGACCTAAAGCTCCTTTCCACTTGTTTCTCTTGAAGCCACAGAGAACTGTTAAAGCCTTGTACGACTACCAAGCGAAAAGAGACGATGAGCTGACTTTTTGCCGAGGGGCTTTAATTCATAATGTCTCAAAAGAAGTTGGTGGCTGGTAAGAAGACAGCTTTTATATTTTTGCTACGAGTTGGTGATGTTTTCTGTAGACCAAGCTGTGTCTCAACCATAGATTTCACTACGTGGCTTTGAGCATTTTTTAAAAAAATGTGGACCTCTCTATAATACCTCATTTGGATATGGTGTCTCAAATTTGATTAGTACATGTTTCTCTCTCTCTCAGGTGGAAAGGCGATTATGGGTACAAAGTTCAGCACTACTTCCCAGCCAATTACGTGGAAGACATGTCCTCTGATAACACGGAAGATCTTGAGAATCAGGTAGGAAGATACTTGTTATCTATATTCTAGAGTTTATGCTATTCACAAAATCCATTCAGTTATTCCAAAAAAGGTGGTAATGCATTCAGACCCTTCTGTGTGTAAGGTTGCCTTTCTGGATGCTGTCCCACATGCGTACAGAGATGCAACATTGTGGACAGAGGGTGGGATTGTATATAGCACTGTGATGTGCACAGGAACAGAAACTTGGGCTTAGTAGCTCTTTAACACTTCTCTGTATGAAGAATGTGTATTGTCAGCTTTGAGATTCTTGGCATGTGCCAATTTCTCCCTATTTCTAAAGTGGTGACAGTCATGTGGAACATTTATTTTCTTACGACTCACATGCCAGTAATAATAATTATAATACTAATCATTTTTTAATTTATATCCCACCCATCTAACTGGGTTTTCCCAGCCTCTCTGGGCAGTTTACAACATATATAAAAACACACCAAAACATCAATAATCCAAAAACAAAATAATCCTATACAAGCAACCAACCAACCAACCAACCAACCAACCAACCAACCAATAAATGAATAGAAACCAATAACAACAATAATAAACAGTTTACAGTTATACCCAAATTAAAATAGCTGCCAACCCCAACTAAACATTTAACCAACACCAACTTGACCAAAACAAAACAGAGGAACCAAAATTTGAACCATTTAAAACAATTTTAGCCAGTTGTCCCAACCCAAGAGTTGTTCCAGCCAGGGGCATAGGAACAGTGCCTGATTTACGTATAAGCTAAACAAGCTATAGCTTAGGGCACCACTCTTTTGGGGGCCCCAACAAAAATTTAAAGAAAAAAACTGGATGTACATTTCCAAAATATAAGATAAAACACAAATAAGCTCTAAATATGTTTTATTTTAATAATTATTTCACTATTAATATACTTCTTTTTAATTGCATTTCACTATTAATATACTCCTTCTTAACTGTATTTCAGCTCAACAATTACTTTGATAAAATACATATTTTGTTATGTGCAAATGGCTATTAGGTCCATAAATTACCATGTAGCATATATTCAACACAAAAAAGCTGCGACAATTTTTGTTGACAAAGGACTGCTGGACATATAAAGGGCCCCATTACCTTCAGTAGTTTAGGGCCTCATCAAACCTAAATCTGGTGCTGCTTAGGAAGGGGGGCGGACCGCCCCAGGTGCCCTCACTTAGAGGGGTGACATTCGGCATGCTGCCCTCCTGCGACTCCCAAGCCTACCCCGAGCCATCAGGGTAAGGGGGGAGCTGCGCTGCTTTGCTGGCGGCATTCCCCCCTTCCCCCTTCGTTTTGACAGCTTGGGAGTCACTGGCGGGCGGCACACCGAATGCCCGCCAGGGGCAGCTTGCTCCGACCCCATGTGCGGCTCACTCTGTCCCTGGCTGCAGGGCACACACACTGCTCCGGGCACCTGAGTGGCTATCCTGTGGATGGGAGGGCACTCTCTGCGCCACGCCCCCCTCGGGAGCACACCTGCCCTGGGCAGCGTGGGCATATGCTCTGCTGCTGGTTCCAGCAATGTCCCAGTACCTCCCAGGAGCCTATGGTATCTGTTCAGGGTGAGCCTGGGCACTGCCCCCTAGGCCAGGTGGAAATGGACCTTGCAACCGGGAGCAGCCTTCCCTCCAGCACTCAGTATGGCTTCCAAGCAGTTTAAAATTATAAAATCAATACATAATTAAAGCACACAGTAACAATTCCATTTGGGCATTAAAGCAGCCTCAATTAAACCATACAATAAAACGATCTATTATAAAACATGAGAATTACAAACTCTTAAACACTTCACACTGCACTTAAAACAATAAATTCAGAAATTCTGCTCTTCCTGAACAGGTGTGGTTGCATGCCTGAGTAGGCGCTAAATTTTATGCAGAAACTGGCCTGGAAAGATCTCATGCCTTTGCTGTGGTAAATGAGGCTGGACTTAACTTTCACCTTCTGGTAGAATCATAGAATCATAGAGTTGGAAGAGACCACACGGGCCATCGAGTCCAACCCCCTGCCAAGCAGGAAACCTGGTGCTGCCAGGTTAACTTGAGAGGAGCCCATGTTTCCTCCTTTACCCCAGCAGTGTTGAGAGGAGTAGTGTTGCTACAGCTCCTGGCATGGCAATGCAGATCTAAAGTTCATGTGCAATGCTTAGCCAAAAATCCTGACTTTAATAAAGAAGCATAGGCATGAGCTGTGTGTGAATGCACAGAGCCTTTTGAGAGGTATTTTGCTTCCTGTGATATATACTTTTATAAGTAACTTAAATAAATAAATATTGGTGTTCAGTGTTAGCTATGCCAGTGCCCAGAAGATAAGATTATCAAACTGGATTATCAAAGGATTATCAAAGGATGCTTAGCTGTGCTGGTTAAGAACGCAATGGAGTGTGAAAAATCTGCAATGGTCTCAGAAAGGAGAACTTGATCTTCTGAAAAGCTTTCCAGCTCTGCCAATGAATTTCAAGGAAGGCAGCTATTAGAATGTTAATAATTACTAGCTTTGGTAGTAGTAAATGGACTTCCTTAATCTTATTATCGCCAAGCAGTTTAATTTTTTATGGTTGCTAATATTATTCAGTGACAGGAAGCCCATACACTTCAGGAATGAATATGAGTGTAGTTCCTATGTTCTGTCAGCTACAGAATAAGTAGAAAGTATAGATTGAAGGCAAACTTGAAAAACGAATTGGTCACATCACTGTAGCAGTTTAATTAAGCAGCAGAACTGCTTAATTAGTGATCCAGAAGCTCTGCTTAAGCAATAATTCTTCCTTCATGGTGAATGAATATCATTTTTTAAGCATTGGTCCTGGGAATTTAATGAATTCATTTTTTACATTCCAAGGACATTTGATAAAGGGGGCAAAACAACCAAATTCAAATATAATAAATCTTTTCATTTCAGATAATTGAGGATAATCCTTTAGGGTCATTATGCCGGGGTATTTTGGATCTCAATAAGTATAACGTTGGTATGTATCCTTCTGACTTCCTGACTCCTTGCATGTAAAGTAGCTTGTGTATGTGTGTGTGAGAGAGGGAACGGTTTGTCAAGTCTACCTATTTTTTATTCCAATATATATATAATCTTTATTGCGGTCCAACGACATGGATTCAAAATAAAATACAGATTCATACAGACAACCCCATAGGGAAGGGAGACTGAAGCAATATTTGTTTAGTCATGGGTATGTTGATCTTTGATTCGTATAACTACTGAAAGAAACTTTGCCATGGCCACTGTGATATTTTTGGACGTATTTTTTAGATATATATATATAAATATATATATATATATATATATATATCCTTTAACATAACATTGATTGCTCAGTTTTAGTCTGTCTGTATTATCACCCCCGGGGATGCGGGTGGCGCTGTGGGTTAAACCACAGAGCCTAGGACTTGCTGATCAGAAGGTCGGCGGTTCGAGTCCCCGTGGCGGGGTGAGCTCCCATTGCTCGGTCCCTGCTCCTGCCAACCTAGCAGTTCGAAAGCACATCAAAATGCAAGTAGATAAATTGGTACCGCTCTGGTGGGAAGGTAAACTGCATTTCCGTGCGCTGCTCTGGTTCGCCATGCTTAGTCATGCTGGCCAATTGACCCGGAAGCTGTACGGCAGCTCCCTTGGCCAATAAAGCGAGATGAGTGCCGCAACCCCAGAGTCAGCCACGACTGGACCTAATGGTCAGGGGTCCCTTTACCTTGACCTATTATCACCCCCAATATATCTGAACTGTATTTTAATTTTTGAATGACAAGTCTTCTTCTAAAGGGCAATACTGCAATTTCTTATCCAAGTATAATTTTGGAGGGGGGATGCGGATTTGGAGGTGAGAGGGAACAGATGTACTCCTCTTTTAAAAGGATGGATTTAATGCATGCTCAGAAAAGAATGGGGAGGGCACAACCTTAAATAAAAATGCACTCAAAAGGTTCACAAAATGGTAGAGTGTTTCTGTAAGGCAGAAGAAGCTGGTATTGTTGCCTTTTTGCCACTTAAAAATATTCTTGTACAACTGAGGTTGTACACTGAAGAAGTGTATGATCCCCAAAGGATTAAAATAAAATTTGAAAAGGTATGAAAAAAACAACTGGTGTCTTGTGGCAATTGAAAATCTAACAGATTATGGTGATCATCATCTGACGCCCTTTTTCATGTGCCACTTCCATGAGATGTCCGGAGGGTGACAACATGAGAACGGATCTTTTCTGCGGTAGCTCCTCACTTGTAGAATGCTCTCCTAGGGCATCAGGCAAAACATTCCTCTTCTCCCAGGCCTTTGGCTAATGAAACAATCTATGGTCTTTTAAATTGTGGGATAGGGAGGGTATCATTTTCGTTTGTTACTATGTTGTGTATTTCTGTGTTTTTATACTGTAAAACCCTGTGATCCTCGGGTGAAGAGTGGTATAGAAATCTAAAAGATAATAATAAGCCATGATAAATAAACTACAAATAGATAATGCCAAATTTATTATGGCATCTGGTGTAGTGAACTCTGGTCCATTAAAGCTTACGTTATAAATGAAATTGTCAGTCGTTAAGGTGCCCCAATACTTGAGCTGCTCTCATGTGAATCAAAGGATACTATAGAGCAGTTGAAGAATGCTGAGGCTTTTAATATTACTGTTTTATAATAAATGTATGTTTTCACTGATTAATGGGATCCTATCAGGATCTCGTGCAAACCTCTCAAGTGCTATTTGATGTCTTAAGATGTGTTTATTATGTACATATGATTTATTGTTTTGGATTCCCAATAGTAAAAATGACACAGGGAAAACATGGAAAGTCTTTTGTCTTTATCCTGGAACCCAAGAATCTTGAAGATGCTCCTGTTGAATTTGCAACAGAAAAGGTGGAAGAGCTATTTGTATGGTATCAAAGTGTCAGGGAAATCACAACGAAAACTACTGAAGAGGTACTACGGAAGCCATAATTTCCAGCACTTAGTTTTTAATGAGAGTGATTTTGATTTGAGCAAAGACTGAAGGACCAGTAACATGGTCCACACCCAACTTCTGATTCCCTTGCAAGCAAAGGGGCTTTGAGAGAAGCCTTTATCATCACCATTTTTAAAATTCTATATCATGCCATATTTCCAATATCATGAAAGCATAATACGCACCTTTGTGTTTTGCTTTATGTGCCAATATCATGCAAGTTTTAACTTGAAAAGAATACCTCAAAGTGTGACTATGCAATCAAAGCAAGATTTTTTTGGGTGGTGTAAGTTCAGGTTTTTTTTGGTCCTGTACTGCCAAAATGTTTTTTTCTTAAAAAAAACAAAAAAACCCCACACCGAACCTGAAAGCCAGAATTCATACTTGGAAAGTAGGGAAGTCTTTGTGCAGGGCTTCCCTAGCAGAGCCAGTTAGTCGAATCCACGCCCTTGTTTCAACATCACTGCAATTTGGGCACAGAGAGCGAGCAGGGATAAAGGGAGTGTGCAGAGACAAATTTAAAGTTGAAAATTAGATTTCACAATTTTCTGTTTCTTTGACACCAGCTGAGTGATCTCAGTGCAGATGACTGCCCTGGACTAATGTTTTAACTGTGTTAAATCCTCAGGAAAATTTCAGGGTGTTCTGGGAGAAGAAGCAGTTAATTGCCATGGAATTGTCTGATTTGGTGGTATATTGCATACCAACGAGCAAAACAAAGGACAACCTAGGTAATGTATTTTTAATTATGAATTTGAACTCTTCATCTGCTAGATTGCTAGACATGATCAAAGAGTATGGTATACTAGGATGTGTCTAGAGAATAGCAACAAATATTCAAAGGAGGTTTAGATGCCTGAGGAGTGAGAGAGAAAGAGTGAGTTTGGTTGGCTTAGTGTGGAGAATGGAACACTGGGGAAAAACTTAACCAGTCTCCGAAAACATGTGACGTATGAGATTCAGTTATTCATTGCTTGCTTGGTTGGGGCAGGATTAAAAATAATGCTTAAAAATTGCAATCGAAGATTTAGACATTTCTAACTGCAATAGTGGCTGAGCATGAAAGCTGGGTGCCTAATGTTGTTAATGAATCTTTATCTCCAGAGGCCTCTTAAGAGCAGGTTCAGAGTTTGAGGCAATGTAATTCTCTGGGTGACCTTTTTGAGGTTAGTGGCAACTATCAGAGGGATTAGGCTGGGCCACCCAGTGTCAGGGAGAGTGGCTTGCATTGATAGCCCTCCATGCTTGTGTAGGATATGATAAATGGGTATGCTTGAAGACATCATTAGAGTGGGTTCTGAGGCTGCCCTTCACACCCAGGGTATGACCTGTTGGCAGTCCTTTCAAATTGTAGTAACCTGCTTCCCTTATTTCATAGAACTCAGTGGGAGCCACTGAAAATTAAGCTAGCCCTCTTCAATTGTAACCATTCGTTAACTTCCATTACTTGGTTGCCCTACAGTGCATTGCAAGAGTGGCGAAACTCAGAGAATTGGCTTACATATAGACTGCCAACTCTTTTTTAAAAATGCCACATAATTAAAACTTCATAAAATTATAAAATCATAAAAAATAAAGAAATTAGCTACACTTAAGTTTGTACATATATCTCAAAAGTTTATACACTGCTTAATTGACAAAAAAACCTCTAAATGTATTTACAAAACATTCATTAGATATATGTATAAAACTGAATGTTAAAAACAAGGGGACATGAAATTTACCAAGCTATAAATGAAGCCTGCATTTTAAAAATACATGATTAAAATTACGTTTCAGCGTGGGCTTAAGCAAATTTGCCTGCTTCCCTGCCACTTTGTTGCATCCTGTTCTCTGGCTTACTTAGACCAGAGTCAAAGCTGCACAAGGTGTAAAGGGCTGAATGCAGATTGTAATGTGTCCTGGAACCATTGTTTGGACTTGATGTAGCACCAGTGCCAAAAACATTGGCCATCACTTGGAGAAGCATATTTAGTCAAGGGACAATGAAACTTGCCATCACAATATTACAAAGCTTCAGTGAAGGCATATATTAATGAGTGGCTTCTTCCCACCTCTCTTTTGCAGAAAATCCTGATTACAAAGAAATCCGTTCCTTTGTGGAGACCAAAGCAGAAGGCATTGTCAAGCAGAAACCTGCTGATCTACTAAAATATAATCAGAAGGGACTGACACGAATATACCCAAAAGGGCAGAGAGTAGATTCCTCAAATTATGATCCTTTTCGTTTCTGGTTTTGTGGATCACAGATGGTGGCTCTTAATTTCCAGACACCAGGTAAAAATCTCACAATGGAAGATTTTACCCATTTCTCAACCCACCCACCACTTTATAAGTAAGCACCTCTTTCCTTCCACAGTATCCTGCTTAATTGCTTTATTCATACATCCTGAATTGCTGAATTCATGCATTTGGGGAAAGTGTGATACCACTTGTCTTTTATTATTTGATGTTTTTCTAATCCCTTTAGATTTATTAACGTAGGAAGTCTGGCTAACACATCTTTTAATTCTTTCTCTAGATAAATACATGCAAATGAATCATGCCTTGTTTTCCCTTAATGGACGGACTGGCTATGTACTGCAGCCAGAAAGTATGAGGAGTGAGGCGTATGACCCGGTGCCAAATGAATCCAAGAAGAAACTACAGATGATTTTGACAGTGAGGGTAAATGATGATTTTTTTAAAAGTAAATTGCTAATTAATTAAATAAATAAATTATTACCCACCCTTCACCCTAAGGTCACAGGGTTGACTACAACACGAAAACCGTATTTAAAACAACAAGTAATAAGATGCTCACAGCAAAAACTGAGCTCTTAAGTCACATTGGTTTCAGTGGGTGGACCTGGATCACTTGTTGAAATCAGTTGTGACTTAATGTGGTTTTTTGGGGTGGGGGTGGGGGAAGATACCTACATAATTTAGCTGTTTGGTGTTGGACTAGGACATGGGTTCAAATTCCCATTCAGCCATGTAGCTCACTGGGTCTGGCATTGTGTCGCAGCCTAACCTACTTCAAAGAGTTGATGTGAGGATAAAATGTGGAGGGGAGGAAGTGTGTAGGCCTTGTTGAGATCTCTGGAGGAAAGGTGGGATGTATTTAAAATTAAAAAATCAGCAACTAAGTTAAACTGTCTGAAACAGGTAATCGGAGCTCGCCATCTTCCCAAGCCTGGCAGAAGTATTGCCTGTCCATTTGTGGAGGTAGAAATTTGTGGGGCTGAATATGATAACAGTAAATTCAAGACCACTGTTGTGAGTAAGTACTTCTTAACTCTCTATGGAAATACGGGTTCTGCGGCAATAAAAAAGAAAGAAGTTGCGTCGTGTGTTGGAATTAGGGCATGAAGAGTCATGTTCAAGTCTCCATTAATCTTCAGAACTTACTGTGTAACCTTGGGGCAATCACTATGTGTCTCAGCCAAATAACTATCATAGAGTTCCTTGGCTGGAATAACAGTATCATAAATAAGTAATAAATAAACAGTATCATAAATTAAAACAAGTGGAGCAATTGATTATGTTACATAGCATTGCAACCTGGTATGGCATAGTTGAGGGGACGCGGGTGGCGCTGTGGGTTAAAGCCTCAGCGCCTAGGACTTGCCGATCGAAAGGTCGGCGGTTCGAATCCCCGCGGCGGGGTGCGCTCCCGTTGCTCGGTCCCAGCGCCTGCCACCTAGCAGTTCGAAAGCACCCCCGGGTGCAAGTAGATAAATAGGGACCGCTTACTAGCGGGAAGGTAAACGGCGTTCCGTGTGCTGCGCTGGCTCGCCAGATGCAGCTTGTCACGCTGGCGACGTGACCCGGAAGTGTCTGAGGACAGCGCTGGCCCCCGGCCTATAGAGTGAGATGGGCGCACAACCCTAGAGTCTGTCAAGACTGGCCCGTATGGGCAGGGGTACCTTTACCTTACCTTTATGGCATAGTTGAAGGGGTGGCCAACTCCAGCCACCCAGGAGGAACATCATGGCAAGGGGAAGCCCAACTTGGCTCCAGTGAAGGTACAGCTGCTTGAATGTTTCCTCTCCTCTCCTCTCCCCATTTCCTTTTATAGCCTCTCTACTAGGTTGTGAGCAGGGACTGTTTTATGTTTCATAGCACTTAAGAAGCAGCTGCTTTACAAGTGTTCAATAATAAGAATTGCAGCATTTTAAAACTCCACTAGTTACATACAAAGGATAGAAAAAGTGACTCCTTGGAATGTCTTCAGTATGTCTTCAGCATTTTCTTGAAACTCTGGGACGTGGTCTATCCCAAAGTTAGGCACTTCTGTTAGAGGGAATTGACAGTGTACTTGACAGTCTTCTCGACATTAATGGAATTTTGGCAGGATGGTGCACAAGTTACTTTTGGAATTACCCATTGAAATTATTGAACCCAACTTAGTCATATGTATTAACTTCATTGAGTCTACTTTGAGTAAAACTAGCACTGAATACAACACACTAAGTTCCCTGCAAGAAGTATATCAGTGAGGCTGTCAGCTGTCATGTCCCCTCCCCCCCGCTTTATAATTCTTTTGCACTCTTTTAATTCCAACGTCTTGGCTGTTTGTCCTTTCTCTGACTGCATTCTCCTAAAAAATAAATAAATCAAAAGAAGCCATTGTCTTGCTCTATGCTTCTGATTATTCTTGAAGATAGCCCAGAGAAAGAGGATGGAGAATATTCTGACATCAGCATCGCTGAAAATCATACTGCTACCTGATTATTTCATAATTGCTTTTTCTTGGCCTTTATTAGTAAAAGCAGTTGCCACTCTGTGTCTGCAACCAGAGACCCCTGAGTTAGCTCAGCCAACATCTTGCAGCTCCTGTGATTGGAGTCCACATTAGCCTCCAAAGAGTTTAGCTTTCTTCTTTTTCTGAGGTATTCAAGCTTGAATGGGCTGACCCACTTCAGAATAAAAACAACAACTAAACTTCTCCAAATGTTCTACACTTGCCTCAAACCGTGGAGGAGCGGAGTGTCAGAGTTGCTTGCTTTATATCGTGAAATGTTTGTTTTATTACAGATGACAATGGCCTTAACCCAGTCTGGGCATCTCAAGAGCAAGTGAAGTTTGAAATCTATGACCCCAACCTAGCATTTCTGCGCTTCGTTGTCTATGAGGAAGACATGTTCAGTGATCCCAACTTCTTAGCACATGGCACTTTTCCCATCAAAGGAATCAAATCAGGTAAATATCAAGTATAACACTGACAGGTTGAACAATGGCTTTGATAATTTGCACATTTCTTTGGCTTTCAGATCCTAGGCGACATGTTTGCTGCACACCAAAAGGGGAGCTAGAAAAGTCTCCCTCAACTGATACTGATTGACCATAAGTGACTGCTGAATTAAGCTGTCTTTGAGTCTCAACTCTGTGCATACCATACATATATAAATAAAACACTTTATTAGATCTTATTGTATGTGGTAAGCTAAGGGTTGTTGTTTTTTGCCATAACCATGCTGATCATCCAGGCCCTGGAACCAAGTAAAAGCTTAGCTGTTCTGGCTTGCAAGCTTTTGACTCACCCTTGTCAAGTTTTTCCTGACATGCCAACTGCTCAGCGTTTCATCATGCATAAGCCCCCACCTGGAGTTAATTATCCAGTGCTTAAATGATAAATGATAAATTCTGCAACTGCATCTTTCATTTCCTTAGGCTTTCTCGACATTAATGGAATTTTGGCAGGATGGTGCACAAGTTACTTTTGGAATTACCCATTGAAATTATTGAACCCAACTTAGTCATATGTATTAACTTCACTGAGTCTACTTTGAGTAAAACTAGCACTGAATACAACACACTAAGTTCCCTGCTCTAGATATACAGAAATAACTGCTTAATAATTCCTAACCCCTGGAACAATATTTTTATCTTGCCTTTTTCTGAATTTATATTTATTTATAATTATATTTATTTTATTTATGGACAAGGCTCTTTACAAAATAAAACATGCAAACAGCTATTCAAAGTACGGTAGAGCAGGTATTAAGAATTCTTGAGTTTTTTCTCTATGCTATTTTTCTCTTTATGAGAGATTTTGAATGCTCTTTTGTAGAACATGGTGAATCAGCAATAAATCAGTGGCCATAGAAAATCTGCAAGTTTTTTCAGTGCAAAAGAAATAAGCTCTGTATGTAGTATTTAAGCCGTTTTGAGATGGGGAGGCAAGAAATGTGAATTTAATGGCTGAAATTTCTTCTTCTTGGGGAAGCTCCTCCTCTGCATTATTCCTACAGTGGGCTTATTCCTATGTCAGTAATAAACTTCAGCTATGATGGAGTTCATTCTTTCAGTCTTCATCACACTCTGAATCTGGAATGAATCCTGAAATAAATCCCTGCTAAAGATTGTCTGGCTAGCTTAGATTCTACTTTGCTTTTTGAACTGTTGCAGAAATTGAGATCCCTTGTGGCAGCTTGTGGTTTTTTCCAGCTCTGGTTCATGTGACTGTCTTGCGATTCTCCATGATGCCCTGTCTTTCCTGCTCTGCCTGCTGCTTCCTAGTAAATCTCCAAACTCTGTTCTACTTTCAAGAATAGAACAGGTGAGCTATAGGCTGTTCCATCATGTGTACGAGTTTGAGGCAGCCTTGAAGTTATAAGTTAACCTTTCTAATCCTACCCCTTTAGGCTTTCGGTCTGTCCCTCTCAAAAATGGATACAGTGAGGATATAGAGCTGGCTTCCCTCTTGGTTTATTGTGAGATGCAGCAGATCCTGGTAAGTGCAGAAGCTGTTTGACTTCCACCATCCACTAGGATGGAGACCTACCATGCACCCAAATGTCCCCTCACCAACTTTGCAGCTCTATTTGCAAAATTGGTGGGGGGATATGAACCCCATTCGTGTCGGCGGGAGCTATTTCTCTTAAACTAACTACTGCATGGGATGTATGTTTATCAGGATTAAAGCTGGGGAAGAAAGGATTCTCCACCCAACATGCTGCAATCCTAATGACATCCCCACCACCACCACCTAAAAGTACATATAAAAAATTGCAGTGTTGTTTGAGCTTCAGCACACGTATACAAACCGTGTGTTGCAAGGTATACCAAGCTAACGTATGTGAAAGTGCTATATAAATACCATTCTTGGGTTAGTACCTAATAACCTCCAGGGGTGTTCTGTTTCCAGTATGGGTTTTTGCTGTAGTCTTTTCTGCAACATAGCCCTTGAAAGCCACTTTTGAGCGTTGGCAGGTCATTGAATGAGATGTTAAGCAGTGATTGCTGCTGGAAGGGAGAATAGGTAGAAATTGCAAACATGAATGGAAGTCTGCAATGCGGCAGATTTGCAGGACACCCAGTGCTTCCCCTGCCAACGCTGGAGAGCTGGGTGTTGGGGAGTTGTCCCCAGGCTGAATGTGAGCTTCCAACTTGAAATCCATCTCTGTGCCAGCCTGCTGGATTGATGAATGGCAGACTGGCTTGGAGGGCAGGACACTCTCTCTGGGGACGGGCCTGACAGAGCAATCAGGCTTCCCTCAAGTCTACTCCTGGGGGATTTAAAGTTGCCCATTCTAGCCCCAGCACCCAGGTCTCCTTTGTCAACCCACTCATTGTTGCATTTTACATCCTGATTTGGCCTTGCTATGGCAAGTGTGATCGCCATATTTGGAGCCGGGTAGGAATTTGCCTATCAGGTGAATTGGCTATGGCCTGGGGTTTTGCCTACCTCATAGCAATCATCACAACTGGCGGTTTAGGCATTGGGCAACCTTAGTCTGTTGTATCTTCAGCCTTTCCCTCCAGAAATAGGGTATCCCATTAAAGGGATTTGTGAAGGAGTTACTTCTGTTCATATGTCCAGGCGGGCCTGGGCCTCAGCACTCCTCTAGGTGGCAATCCCCTTATTTGATGTAAGTCATTGGAATCCTGGCAGGCGGGCCAGAAATACAGTCGTACCTTGCAAGTGCCTTTGGCTTACACCCCTTTGACGCCAACCCATTTGTATTAGTAACTTTGTTGTGAGTTTTCCATTCTACTATTCTGTAGTCAGGTGTAACATGGCTCCTGATATATAGACCCAGTCCAGTTCCTTTAATGGGAGAACATTGAACAATTCCTTATTAAAATCAGTGGGAGAGTAAAATAAGTGCTTAACTTTGATTTGATCATGGTGTGTGCATTGCAAGAAGGGCTTTCTTTTCCCTTTGAAGGAAGGTGAAGAAGATCTCTATTCATCATTTCGGCAACTACGACAACGCCAAGCAGAGCTGAACAATCAGTTATATGACACCCGACGGAACTTAAAGAATCCCAGCCGAGACGATTTATTGCAAGAGTTCAATAAGAACGAGGGCCAGCTGCAAGTGTATCAAGAGACATGCAACAGGAGGTACTTTGATGGTGACACTGCTCCCAATAAATCCCCAAAGATCCTGGATAATATAGCATAAATAAATGAAGTACGAGGAAGAGTCCAATAAATTACCTTTGTTTCACCTTGATCTGCTAGGAACTATTTTCTCAGCCAAAATAGGCCTGGCTTCTTGAACTAGCAAACTCAACAAACAGGGCTGTCTTCCCGCTGGAAGGCAGCAGTTTTACAAAGCTGGAGAACAAGGCAGCTCCATGGTTCTAGCATATATGGAGGTGGCACATAGGGAATTAAGACTATCAAATGTTCAATAAATGTGAAGATTTAATTTACAGCCTCTTATTTAATAATATTTATATACCACTTGAATGTTAAAAAAGCAGTTTACAATGATGACTCTTAGTATTTTCTTTCCTTAAAATTATGTATTTCCTCAGATATCAACTGCTATATAAATGCAATGCTGGCCAGGCAGGGGACTTGGATAGATGCATGTCCTGCCACAAGGCTGACTTTTTTTCTTTGTCCTCTTTCAGACTGAGGGAGAAGAGAGTCAGTAACAGCAAATTCTACTCCTAGAGGAACTGGGTTTCCTTTGGTGCGTTATTTATAAAGTCACCCGGTAAGAGACATTGATTTATTCTGGAAGCGCAGCTTAGAATGGAGGCTCAACAGTCAGAAAAATACGTTTTTGGCAGGGAACGAGGAAAAAATTACATTGTATATACTAGAACAATCTGTACAAAGCAACAACGCTGAAGGGTGGAGTAGCTTGTATAGTAAACTTTAGTCAGTAACAATGTGTGATGTTTGTAAAGCAAGCTTATCAGTTGAGAACTCCAAGCTCACGTGTACCACAATGATTTTGTGCCACTTGTATGACCTTTGTTTTTATGATGGCCATAATTCAAGACCTGTGTGTGCTTAAAGCTTTCCAAATCCCACCGCAACACACCTTTATCCTTTTTGCTAAGGCCTCTCTCTTGCTTCTTTTGGTAGGTGGAACTGCTCTCCCAAAGTTGCCTGGCAGAAGTCTGCCACTGCCCTCAGTTGTCATCATCTGCAGTAAATTGCCTTTGAAGGCACAGAGGAAATTGCAAGGGAGAAAAAAAGTACCAGATATAATGGACTGTGCAGGGTTATTTCTACAAAATGGCTTGATGAATGCCAGATTTCAAAAGGGGGGGGGGATTTGTGTGTTTTTTGAAATATTAACTTGTAAAATCTTATCAGATTTGTTTTGGGTAGAAATTTTATTTTTAAATGTATGTATACAGCAGTGGTATGTGCGTGTGTGTGTGTATAAAGGCTGATTGGCACTAAAATTTACATGGGTTTGTACTATTTTGAGAGATTAAAAGGTGCCTAACAGTTAAAACTTTGTTTTAGTTTTTACAAAAGCAGCTCCTTTTGCACTGGCAAATGCCTATACATGATAAAAATATGTTATGTGTGAGACACGTTTCTGGTAAGCTCAAGAAAGATGAGTGGGAATGAAAGTATCCTGCATAACTTAAATCTGCAGGGAGATCCTTCAGTCCATAGCTCAGTGTTCAAGTTATTCTGCAATGTAATGCATAACGAACGGACTTGATGCTTACCTCCCCTTAGGCTTGAAGTGCAGGAAGAGTAGATGGGCAGTGGTGTGGGGGTTGTAACCCATAGATTTGTGGCTAATGGACCCCAAGTAAATGCTTTGGTTAACATTTGCTTTGCTTTATCTAATGGAATTTATGCTCATTACTTACAAACCACTCACCTCATAGGCATGCCTTATTTGCAGCCTGTTACTGAAAGTTAAAAAGTGCACTAATTCTTCCTTTGCAACTGTGGCTAGAATTATAGAACTGCAGAGTTGCCAGAGAATCCAAGGGTCATCTACCCTCTGCAGACCAGGAGCACAGGTAAAGAATCCCAACAGACGGCCATCTATCTCTGCTTAAAAACCTCCAATAAAGGATTGTCACCTTCCACCGTAGTCCTAATGATTTAGTTAATGTCACAACACGTTTTTGGGGGAGAAATACAGCATTAAAGAAGCAATAGTGGATAAAAATGAACCACTGAGAAAATAAAATAATACTTTACCAGAAAAGTACAGCGGTAGCTTGGGTTACGTACTTAATTCGTTCTGGAGGTCCGTTCTTAACCTGAAACTGTTCTTAACCTGAAGCACCACTTTAGCTAATGGGGCCTCCTGCTGCCGCCAGAGCCGGATTTCTGTTCTCATCCTGAAGCAAAGTTCTTATCTCGAGGTACTATTTCTGGGTTAGCGGAGTCTGTAACCTGAAGCGTCTGTAACCCGAGGTACCACTGTACTACAGTATTGTGGTTAAAGTGCTGGATGAGTGTCCTTTGTCTTCCTGCAGGGCGATAGAAAAAGGCACTCAATTCAAATCATGGCTTGAGAGGTGCCTAATGCCAGTCAATTGACAGATGGGTAGGGCCACTCCCATGTCAAAGTCAAATCACTTGGTTTTGGTTCTCCAGTAAAAGTGGTTCCCTGCCCCCTAGTGTTGACTAGTGGCACTCCGCATCTGGATTTGGGCATCAACAATACAGGCAATTGTGTACAAGTGTGTTCTGTAGCGATGTTTTGGAAGGCTGGCGAGTCAAAGTGCATACAGAAGAATGGTACTCTTCCCAGGATAGATGACATTGGCTAAAGTGAATGCAATATTTTATTTGAAAAAAATACAGACCTCCTGTACAGTAAATACAACTTAATGGGTGCGATAAAAAAAACCTTTAGACTTCCTGGTTATAAAAAGCTTTCCTCTCCCCCCTCCCATCAACCCTCAATCTGTGACCAGTATGCCACCCAAAGGGTGCACTGACATTCTTGGACAAGTACAATCTACCCATTTACAGCATAGTAGCCTGCAACTATTTGAAACAGCAGAGCTACACACAAATTTTGATCTAATTTATTTAAATAAACTATTAAAACATCTAGCTATGCATTTATAACAGACTGCTCCAGCTAAAAATGGCCTGCAAGCAGCAGACGACAATCATTAGTCTACACTGGTTGCTTTCTTACTGCCCTGTTTCTAACAAATAAATAGAAAAAATAAATAAGGGGGAAGACAGGGTCATTTTCAATCAAGAGACCTATAAGTCTCTTGCATATTGAAGCAACCTACGTACATAATTTTCATAATTTAAAATGTTTCTCAAAATGTATTTCTTTATTCAACACAAATTTGGAGCTGAGTTTACAAAAATTGTGTATATTTTTAAAAAGGGCTAATTTATTGTTAGACAACTTCCATCATCTTGGGCCAAGCTGGCTAGGGCTGAAGATAGTCCAAAAACATCTGGAAGGCCACAGCTTAGCCACCAATGATTTAGACAGTGCTGGTTAGGATACTTCCCCCTCTGTTACTTACAAGTTACAGAGGATCAGCAGCAGCAGCAACTAGCTGCCCTGCAAAGTGCCCCCTCTATACCCTACGGTAAAGTATTTGTTTAAAATATTCCTACCTGATAACAGAGCTCATTACTAATATATTACATTCAGTTACTAAAAATTCTGCACTTTTATTTCCTTAAAAAACAGAAGGTTCAGTATCAGAACTGTACAAACGTCTGCCAGAATATGAAAGCAGAAGCAGAGCTACATCAGAGTCATGATTAAATGTGTCCCTAAGCAGAATGGTACAATACAATCACACCCCAACAGATATGTATGTTGGAACTGGAATAATGCAGTGGAACATGCATTATAGACATACAGTGATTTGTGTATGCTTTTCAGGGAAGAGAATAGTTCAGATAGAGGCAGAGAAAAAAAAAGCCCCATTTTCCATCAAGAACCGGAATGTCCTTTTATCATAAAGGGTAAATGGTGTCAGGTGCTATTCTGTTTCGATCAAGAGTAGATGGTGATGACTTCTCGGCCACCACCTCTGACAAGTAACACTCGCTCCAAGCCTTCGGTCAAGACCTCAAGAAATTCCATATCTGGGTCAGCTGAAGTCAAGGCAAGAAACCTCTATAGATTGACATGAATAGTCTTTATAGAGTTCTATACCAAGTAAATAAAGCCTTCATGCACACTTAAAACAATCTAAAATCTCTTTGGAACAAATGTAACTCAAGGGGCACAATTCAAATAGAGATTAACCTCACAGAGAGTTGAATTAACTCTTTCCCTAAGGCCAATGGAACTTCAAAGAGTTTACTTCTAGCTGATTGATGCATTACTACTATAATTTGCAAATGTTAAAGAAAAATCTCTACCTGGAAACTCTCAGGTCCATGTATGCCCCTCCCTTTGGGTAGAAACAGAACTGTATTTGAGTATCATGATGGCCTTTACTTTCCCACTTTCAATTTAAGAATACACAAAGTGATACAGATTGTTTTTATATCATGATGCACACAACAAATTAGAACCTAAAACTAACAGGTGAGCACCACGCGCACACACAGCCAAAAAAAACCCAAACCTGTAGAGTTGGAAGGGACCCCAAGGTTCATCTGTTCCAACTCTCTGCAATGCAGGAATAAAACAAAGACACAGCTAACTAACAAGCTCCAAAGGCGCTTGGGATCAGCACCAGTTGAGTGAAGTGTCAAAAGGAAGATGAGCTTACCTGGGGCCCAGGCCATAAACAAATAGCAGAAAGCCTGCCGTGTTCCTCTCAGTCAAGCAGTCTCTCTCCTGGATGCTCAGACGGCCTCTGGCTACAAGTGCCTTTTCCCAGCTCTGGCCGGTTCACCAGCTACAACTCCTTTTGAACAGAAATGATTTGTCTACTGTATATAACATTGATTGGATTATTGCAATGGGGCTGCCCTTGAAGATGACTTGGAAACTTGGCCCCAAATGCAATGGCCAAATTACTGGCTGTGGTTCCATTTAGATCACATATAACCAGTGTTCTAAATCAGCTGCATTGGTTGCCAGTTTGTTTCTGGACTCAATTCAAAGTGCTCATTTTTGCGTTTAAAGCCCTAATCAACTGAGGGCCCAAATATCTGAAAGACCACCTCCTTCCCTACAGGCCTTCCTGGGTGCTAAGATCAACGGATGGGCCCTCTTCCTCTGCCCTTAGAAGCTTGGGGTGGCGGCCCAGGAGGCAGCATTCTCGGCAGCAGCTCCTAAATTGTGGAACTCCTCAGAGAGCTGCATCTGGCAACTTCATTATACAGTTTTCGGCAAATGCTTAAGTACCACCTCTTTATCCCTGCAGTTTTCGAACACCTTAATTCTTGAACATTTTGGCTCCCGAATGCTGCAAACCTGGAAGTGACTGTTCCGGTTTGTGAACTATTTTTGGAAGCAGAACGTCCAATGGGGCTTCCAGAGCTTCCTGTAGCCAATCAGAAGCCGCGCTTAGGTTTCCGAACATTTTGGAAGTCAAACGGACTTCCAGAACGGATTTTGTTCAACTTCCAATGTACGAGTATATATACATATATTAGGACCCACCTTATTTTTTAAAATAATTAGTTTTAAAAAGATGGTTTTAATGCTGTATTTAAAACTGTTGTAACTTGTTCTTGGACCTTAGAGTGAAGGATGGGTAATGAGTTTATTATTATAGTATTATTAATCCATTAATCCTCAGATGAATCCAACTGCAAAGCCTCTTTCGAGTTTGTTTGTTTGTTTCTGTGTGTTTTACATGGGGTCATTAAATTGCCATGAAAAAGGATACAGTTTTCATCTCCATCAGTGTTCTTGGGAGGGCCAGGCATGTTGAGAAGAACAAGTCGTGCATCATGGGATCGGTTTACAATGACTTCATTCAGCTTCACAGCAGTGTGCATCCTCCGGACATTTGACTGGTTTCTGTTGAAAGGTCACAAATACAAGTGGTGCTAGAAGTCAGCATTTGTAAGCTTAAGAGTACTAATGAAAAGCATCGCCAACATGGAATGTTACAAAAACTTTAGTTCCCTCCCACTAAAAAGGCAGGTTCTCAAGGACTGCCAAAATCTTGAAATGCTGGTGTGTGCACCCCCGTCCCCATTCTGCTTCTGTTTTTGGTAGGTTATAACAGGAAACGCCACACATACAAGGTTATCAAAATGCAATTCTGTCACTTCATATCTCATTGAATGAAATATGGAATTTCCCCATTTTTGCATTGGCCCTTTTTATACATCCTGTAAGGGCCGTATAGGAAGAGCTGTAACTAAGTGAAAAGCTAATGCCATTACATGATTTCCTATCTCAATCTCCTGGAGAAAAAGCAATCCAAGAACAAATCAAGGTACAAAGTAAAACTTAGCGAACAGGAAATCTTCAAGTGGACAGTTAACCGGAATTACAAACACTTTGACATGGGACAGAGGAAGAACCAAAGAAAACAAGGTTTAGGATGTTGCATTTCTTTTGGCACATTGAGGACCAAAAGGAATGGGATAGAAAGGGGGGCTCGTTTTGGATGCATTCGCTGTAGCATTCACCATCCAACCAGGATGCTAATAAAATAATTGCCAAATATCAATACACCAAGTCATGCAACATCTGCAGTCTTTCTCTGACCCACAAGAAGTTCAATCTGCTCATTTGGGCATTCACAACTATTGCCAGCATCCTTATAAAATGGCTTCTGGCCAAATGCCCATCAACCAGCCTAATGATCAGTTTCAACTCTGATGAAGCTAGTAAATACCTTTACTTTTACTCTAATTTCTTAATTTAATTTACTTTAATTTTTTTGCTTTTATTTTACTTTAATTTCCCATTTCTTGTAAGTGAGAACGTAAGACTTCTCCTGGATCAGACCAGTTAATCATGTCTAGCAGCTACTGACAGTCTTTGCTTCCCATCCAAGAGCTACTTTAAGCACACCTAAGGGCTTTGGTGGGACGTGGGGGGCGCTGTGTGTTAAACAACGGAGCCTAGGACTTGCCGATCAGAAGGTCGGCGGTTCGAATCCCCGCAACGAGGTGAGCTCGCGTTGCTCGGTCCGTGCTCCTGCCAACCTAGCAGTTCGAAAGCACGTCAAAGTGCAAGTAGATATATAGGTAAACGCTGCTGTGGTTTGCCAGAAGTGGCTTAGTCATGCTGGCCACATGACCCGGAAGCTGTACGCCGGCTCCCTCGGCCAGTAAAGCGAGATGAGCGTCGCAACCCCAGAGTCGGTCATGACTGGACCAAATGGTCAGGGGTCCCTTTACCTTTACCTTTAAGGGCTTTAGTGTGACCCATCATAGTCTTTAAAAAACCTTTTCTCCCCGTCCCCTTCTGAGAGATAAACTTGGGGGAGGCTTTTTGTTGCGCACACACCATTTGCTGTTAAAATACAATCCCAAACCCACACCTGCCTATGCAACTGCCACCATCACATCTAGCTTGGACCTAAGAGGAGGATATAGATTTAGATTATTCAAAACAAGCAAACTTACAGATTTTCCCATTCGCTGACAGCATGAAAGCAAACCGTAATAAAATAAATGTTAGCATAAACGGGAAAAAGCCAATTGTCTTGGACACAAAAAGAGAAGACATTTTAGTCTGGCCATTAAGAGCAGAACAATAAATCACAGTAATCAAGATACCCTGGCTTATTGCAAAGCGCAATCATGACCATAGTGACCTGGTTCTCAAGGCACATTAAACAAATCATGGTTTGATGTGGATCAGCAGTGTGCTCATGATGTAGCTGAGGGTGCTTTACTCCCCCAACTCTTGGTGCTGCTGCCCCTGCTGAGAAGGAAGCCACAGTTGGATTTGTTATGCCATCCAAACCCAGACTCGTGGTTGTCTTCTCTGAAAACAAACCTTGGTTTTTGTTTGGTTGCTTGGCTGCAAAGAAACAAATCACAAGACAGGGTTTGGATGACATGATAAGTCAGACCATAGTTTGTTGTATGGCAGTAGGGGATGAGCTTGGCGCCCAAGATTTCAGATGAATGCACAGCACGCTGCTTGCTCCCATGAAACCATGGTTTATTTTAATGATGGCTTAATGTGATGTGTGGACCAGGTCCTTCAACACACTCATTCTCCAGCAACCTTTAAGTCCTTCCCTGCATTTTCCTCCCTCAGCTCCTACACCACTCCTTATCTTTGCCTCCAGTCTGACACCACAAGGCCCATAGCAATATGCGAATCTCACAACCCCACTCTGCTATCAATGCTCTCAGCATGCAAATGAGCCACACTTTCAGATAACAAGTGCATTACCAAAGAGGCATGTACCGCTGTATGCGTTCCTGGCCTCCCGATGCCAGCAGAGTCCATCCCACCCTTTGTGGAAGAAACACCATTTCAAGAAGAAGAAGAAGAAGAGTTTGGATTTGATATCCCGCCTTTCACTCCCTTTAAGGAGTCTCAAAGCGGCTAACATTCTCCTTTCCCTTCCTCCCCCACAACAAACACTCTGTGAGGTGAAAACAAAAAAAATTCCTTCCAGTAGCACCTTAAAGACCAACTAAGTTAGTTCTTGGTATGAGCTTTCGTGTGCATGCACACTTCTTCAGATACTACAATTCCACTCTGTGAGGTGAGTGGGGCTGAGAGACTTCATAGAAGTGTGACTGGCCCAAGGTCACCCAGCAGCTGCATGTGGAGGAGCGGAGACGCAAACCCGGTTCCCCAGATTATGAGACTACCGCTCTTAACCACTACACCACACTGGCTCTCAAATACTTCGCTTTTGTGCTGCCAAACCAAAAGGCAAAATATAGAGCCTGAGCCCCCAACGATGCTACAGACATGGATTAAGGTGTGGATATCCTGGCTCAGAAGGAACCTCTGCACTTACGGTTTAATACTGATGAGCTCTCTGAAGTTCTCCACTGCATTGTTACGGATTCGCTTATCAGAGTCGCATTTCTCCTTTGTCCATGTCATCTGGATCCTTTCTGGGACTGCTTCCCCTTCATCTTCCTCATCGGAGTACAGGCTTTCTAACCTTATGATAGAGTGCCTGTCCTTCACCAGCTGAGCCTGGAAGAATAAACATGCAGGTATATTGTTTTCAGAAGTCAACAGTCTATGGCTCTTCTACTTAATGCTTTTTGAGAGTCAGCAGCTGGAAATGATTGAGGAGGAAAGAGATTTTGAAATGTCTTGGTACAGCACAAGAAGGCAAAGAGCTATCAATGCAACTCTGGCCCAGACCTCAAATTACAGGGGAGATTGCTCTCTCAACTGCTGTTTTTGAAGCTTACAGAATGGCTAGGATTCTGCTAAAAGTGTGTGTGTGTGTGTGTGTGTGTGTGTGTGTGTGTGTGTATGTGTATGTAGGTCAGATGGATTTCATAAAGGGGAGGGGGGCATACCACCTTTCCTACAATCCAAGCTTTGCTATGGCCTTGCAAATGCAACAACATTTGCAGCAGACTTGTAAACAGCCCCTGGTAAGGCCAGCTTTTGCAGGTCAAGGCTGTGCTTCCAGGTGACCAAGCAGGCAAGAACAGAAGAAAAGAAGAAGAGATCTATTAGAACAGACCACTTCCCTAAACAGATGCCTATGGAAAGCACACAAGGAGGGCTAGAGCAAATCAGCTCTCTCCCGCAGTTGTTCCTAGCAACTGGGATTCAGAAGCACTGGAGGTAACATACAGCAGGTTTTAGCAATAATTTTATACACCAGTCATGTTCCCACACTCTCAATAGCCCCAAAGGTTGCAATCTTTCTTCACAGAGGAACCGATCCAGCTCCTTGATCATTTGCACTGCTCTTTTCCTCAGCTCTACCAATACCCTTTTTTAGATGTGAGGGTCAGAATTGTACACTGTATTCCGAGGGCAGCTACATCATCAATTTGTATAAAGGCATTATGATACTGGCTGATTGGCGGTTCTCATTTTTAGTCCCGTTCCTAATGATGCTGCCAACCTCTCCTCTTTCAAGCTACCAAAGGTACATGTGGGCACAATGACAATTAAAAACATTTGTGGGCTTATGCAGAAGGCTGACTGACAGAGAAACAAGGATTTTGTTTTGGCAAAACAGACACTTGCATTTAGAAACATGAGAGCACCACTGAAAACTGAGGCGTAGGAGTGAAACTTGTTGCAGGTGTTTGGGCACAAAAGACTAGGTTTTAAGTGCAAACCTCATCTCAATGCATGTGCCCAATTCTAATGGGGCGGGGGATGTGAAACACATATCTTAAAGCAATCACTTCCTGATTCCCCATTGTCTGAGGTGGGATGGGTGGCAACTGGACAGTGGTGGCATCTCATTTATGGCCCAACCTCCCAAGGGAAGTTTCCCAGAATAGCATTTTTAAAAATAACCCTTTTTCCCCAATACGGTGAATGTGGCAATTAGAGAAGAATTGGTGAAAGAGGTGTCTGCAGATTTTGGGACACTTTCATCAACACTTTACATAATTGGATACCAAAGCAAAACATACCTCTCTTTCTCTTTCTGTTTTGGTCAATCTCATCTGCCTCAGCATCTGAGATCTCTGCTCCATCATCAGAGTCCGTTCGTAAGTGTAGGCGGAGATATCGCTGTTTTGCTACGAAAACAAGAACGACAGTCTTACAGCTACACACAATGCATTGTCCCAAACCCCGATTGACCACAGAATAAGATAAACCCCATTACCATTTCCACTACTTCTACTTCAGCCTCTATTCGGAGGTGGTAGAGGAAGGTGGCCAGGTCTTTCTTCATTTGGATGCTGTTGTCATCCATCTGAGCTACGGTGAAAATTCTCATTTTACATTTTCGCCAAACCTGTAGAAGCAGAAAATATATGTGTATCTTCTCAAAACTTTCGAACATGTATGCAGAGCCTGTAGAACCTGGTAGTATGCAAGGCTGCACAAACCTTTAAAAAGACAAAACGAAAAAACCGCTCTTTTAAGTTTTATAAATGCAAGGCAAAGGGCCATAGTTCAGTGGTACCCAATCTGCTTTGCACACCACACACCTCAGGTTCAATTCTTGGCAACTCCAGGTAGGGCTGGCAGACCCACCTGCCTGAAACCCTGGAGAGCCACTATCAGCCTGCATCAACAATACAAAGCTAGGTGGACCCATGGTCTGATTTATATAAGGAGCTTCCTGTGTTCCTAAGTTACATAGTTGTGTATAAATGTGTGAAGGGCTGTAAGCTCAGTTGTACAGCACATGCCTTGCATGCAAAAAGTCACAGGTATCTCCAGACAGGGCTGCGGAAAGCTCCTTCCTAGAACTCAAGATTCGAAGCCAACCTTAGCACTAGAAAATAGTGAGCTAGAGCGACCAGTGATCTGACTTGGTATTCAAACAGCTACCTATATTCTGACACTGAGATAGGAAAAGAGTGTGCATGACATGTTACACCAGGATGGGGCTGATGGGAATTGTAGCCCAAAACAACAGGTTGAGAAGTGCTGCATGACTAAAAAAGTAGGTGATTGTCAACATTTGGCTCTCCTAATCGGAGCACCGGGCACCTCCAAATCACCAGCTGAGGTTGTTTGTCTCCTTCTCAAATGCTGCTGCAACAGTCATGCCAAAATAGCAGTGGCAGTTTGAGACCTCAGCAGAAAGAGTTCCTCTTCTTGGAGGGACTTTCTGTGTAACTTCCTGTTTCATGCGACTGTCAGCTCTTAGAGCAGCACCTACAAATGAAGCTACGTAAATTTCAACCATATGGACTGACTGCCAAGATTACTCTTCAAATGTTGCTTGTTTCAAAGGCTGCTGCTTCTGTTGATTTATATATGGTTTTCACTATATTTTGTGGAGCATTTTTCTAAAATGGTTTTTGGATATGTACTCTCTTTTAAAAACCTTGTGGATTGCTTGGGTGCTTTCAGGCAGAGCCAGTTATACAAAATAATAAGCTAGTGGTCACATCCGCATCATACATTTAAAGTGCTAGGAAAACACCTTAAACAGTCACAGCTTCCTCCAAAAAATTCTGGAAGGGTGGATGAGAATTGTTAGGAGCCACCATCCCACTGCTAGAGCTACAATTCCTGGAAGTGGTTTCACTTCACAGGGAACTCAGAAGAACTGTAGCTCTGGGAGGGGAATTGTCAGCACCCTTAACAGACGACAGCTCCCAGAATTATTTGGGGGAAGCAATGACTGTTTAAAGTGGTATCGTAACGTTTTAAATGTATGGTGTGAACGTGGCCAGTATTCAACAGCTTGGATTGACATACACAAGCAAATGGGTGAGCCCAACCTGTCCATCTAGCTCCTGGCACTCTTACTTTATGCTGTTTGAGCAGAAAAGGAAGCAGCATCAGCATGCCTCCATCATGCACAATCCACCAGACGTCGATGTTCCCTTCATTGTAACGCTCATGATTGCCAGGGTAGAAGGAAACGTTTTTGGGCACCAGCAAGGCAAGGTGGGCTGCAGTTGTACAGCGTACAGTGTCTAGAGGCAAAAGGAATAAAGATGCATTGTAATACAAAGCAAACAGGATTGTGAGACACTAACCTGCCTTCCTACTAGTGGGTGGCTTTGGCTGTCCACTTCCTCCCCCTTAGTCCCAGTGCTGCTCTTGTAGAACTCAACGGGGAGGAGGATGGAAGGAAAACTAGAGTCAGTTGGCTCAGCCTCTCATCGGCTGTGGCTCCACCTAATGTTGGCCACTCTGCCTTCCACCCTACCAGATCCAATGGATAGCAGCCACTACTGATGCAAAGCACAGGCAGAGATACACACAATGACATCAAAGCATGGTGAAAGTCAACACCAGCTGCAATAAATGGGGAAGGGGGAATTCAAAGTGATGCTACCACTCCAGAGGCAGCTTTCTTTTTTTGGAAACACACCATTCCACCCCAAATTGGGCTTTCTACTATGAGAAACCAAATTTACAGCATTTTTCACACATCAAGAGCAAGAACACCAACCAACAACCTAAGAACTTGCCTATAAAGGTTTTCCAGGCTCTTGAGTCTTCACTTTGCCTCCAGCCATATGGCCACCCCAGGACCACTGTGTTATGCTTCATGCCTCCCAATCCACACGACTGTATCAAGTGGGAGATGCCATCCCGGACTTTATTAGCTACGACGACTTGGCAAAATCCTTTCACCTTCTCAATCTCGATCATATTCTTGATCGTCTGTAGGACAGCCAACAGGATTAAGAGTGGATTAAGTGTCTCCCATTAAGAGGTCAACCCTCATGGGGCAATTAAAAAGCATTAGAACATGCAAAACAGATTTCTCCACTTGCACATGCTGACTTGTATTTATGGGAGGTTCCTCTTTACCAAAAGAATAATCAGTACAGGGATTTCCAAGAAACAGATTTATATATGTGGCCTTGTTGGGTGAAATACCCGAGTCCAGAGGGATGCCTGAGCAAGATTTCTGAAGGTTGTAAAAATGGTGTCTATGTTTGCTCTCTACTCACAACTAACAAAAATAGAATAAAATCGATAACAAAGAGGGAATATACAGCATAAATTTTGCAAATAACAAGAAACTGCACAGTATGATCTATCTGCAATACTTTTAAGTGTATGCATTTAAATTATTGTTTCTTTATTATTCTCCTCCTCTCAGATTCCCAGGGCAGATTATGAAATTTCAACACACAAGAAGACAAATGAAAAAAACATACAGAAATACATGAAAAAAATATGTAGAGCAGTATAACACATGCACACCAGCAAAGACAAAACAGATAAAGTTAACTTTAAAGGTCTGGGAAAAAAATAAGTCTTGCCTTAGAACCAAAATGATGTCAGACCAGCCTCCCTAAGTAGAGCGTTCCATAATGGCTGCCACCACTGAGAAAGCTCTTTCCTCAGCAACCTCTCACCATAACTCAAGATGGCGGAGAAACCCAGGAAAAGGTCCCTGATTAAAATATTAGTGTACAAGCAACTCCCGGTTTGTGCAGGGGTTGCATCAGGTAATTGCATGTGTAGGCCCCTGCCCCGTTCCACACCCTTTCGGATCCGAAAATGGCACATGCTTGGGCAGTCACATGCCAGTCAAATGCATGCAAAATGGTCAGTCTGTACTGACAAGCAAACTTAAAGGCCCCGATCTCAAGCCATAAAGTTCAAGACCAGAATTCTAAATGGAGCCCAGAAACAAGTCTCATTGACACAGCACAATTTCACTTTTTTGGTAGAGAATTTAAATTATTTTTTTTAGTGTGGAGGATACACAGCCTTTGCTGGGAAAAAAGCCTTGAATAAACAAAACAACACTGCACTCAGACATTCTTTAGTCTTTGGTTCAGCTGAAGCCTTAGCACATCTCTGAAAACACATTATTGGCTAGAAAACGATTTGCTTGCCTGCCAAGAGGCTTTTTCTGGATGGAGCCTCAGGCCTTAGAAAGCCATATAAACTTTCTTGCCAAATGCTCCATGATACTTACACTTTGTGTTTAGCCTCCCCCCTGCCCCCCCTGCCCACCTGTTCAGCCGCCTGTGCTTCTCCATAGCTCTCCAGGAAGTTGCCTTGTATCGCTGTTCCAATGATGGTCAGTCCCTTGCCGGCTTTCAGCTGAGAAGCAAATGTCAACAGTCTGGGGTATTTCACATGCAAATCTTCGTCCAGTTTCAGAAGCACCAACAGCTGCGGTCTGAAAAGAGAGGAAAAGAAACGGTTTGGGGGCCAGGTTTTTGAATATTAAGCAGCTCTTAAGGAGCACTCTGGCTTGGGAGCATTGAAGAGCTATTTCACCAACTGGCTTTTATATATTCAGACAGCTTTCACCAGGAGACTGGCTCATCAAAAATTCAGTTCACATGGGAAGTTCACATCTAAATCTAATCCAAACAGGCTGAAGGCTGCATACTAAATAAAGCTACCCATCCAGACTTTCAAGGGGCTGACTGGGGCCTGGGGGTGGGGGTGGGAGACAGCTGGATCACCATATTTATTTGTGCAACATGTGTGACATTTCTATGAAAGAGGACCATACAGCCAGAAAGTATGTAACAATTTGATTTATGACAGGGCTTTTCATATCAGTGTTCCTAGAATGCTGAGGCAATCCTTCATGAGAAGCTCAGTAACAGCAGAAACACTTGTCTGAAAGACAGTTCCAACACCATTTGTTTCTTCTCTCCAAGGAGCTCAGTGTGGCATATATGGCTACTTGCTCCCAATTTAGTCTTCTGACAATCCTGTGAGGATGGCTAGGCCCAAGTTCACCCAGTGAGCTTCATTCATGAACGGCTGCCAGGTCCTAGTCCAACACTTCAACCATTGCTCAACACTGGCTAATTGCTATGCCTCTCATTACGACTCTTTCCCTGCAATAAGTAGCCTTGGAGAAGTGGAGGGTGTGCATGAGGGTGTGATCTTTAGTTGCATAAACCCAAGCAGGACATTAGACATGGTGACATGGGAGGAGATGGAAGAAGCAACAGAACCTTATGTGAAAATTACAATATCCAAGGCAAGAGGTTCATAACTTAAAACTGTGCATTGCTGAAATGTTTCATTTTGCTTGTCTTCAGTTTGGCTCCTACTAGTTCTCTGCAGACAATCTTCCAGGATTTTTGTATTGGGGGGAAGAATCTGCACATAAGAGCCTCTTCCACACATGTTTTTTAAAGTAAGCAAAAAGTCCTGCATCAAGGGGCTTGCAGAATGTGCATTATTTTGATTTCATGCAAGTTCAGAATCTGGGGAAAACACAACTCTCCATGTCATTAACTGGGAAGAAACAACAAGAAGTCACCTCCAGTTCTTGGTGTGTGGGGGACCTTCCTCCAATCTCAGCAGAGCATATCGGGCAGCACTTAGAGACAGGCCCCGGATCCCATCACCCCATTCCTTCTCCGCCCTGTAATTTACAAAATTAAGCCAGTTTAGAGCGCGACTCCCTTTCCAGAAAAAACTGTATTTAGATCACTTACTTTCTGTCTCACAGTATAAATGGACTTCCCATGACTATAATAATTTAATAATAATTTATTATTTATACCCCGCCCATCTGGGTGGGCTTCCCTAGCTAGACCTCGATACTCTGTTTGTTACCCCTGTATCTCACTCTTCCTTTGGGAATCATAGAACAGTTTACATAAAGTTCCCAGAGTTCTCCCTATATAACAGGGAGGTGTTCCCTTACCATTTGGCCACACAGACAATGACTTCCAGGTGGTGGGAATTCAACACTATGTTTGAAGGGCCACATGCTCCCCTTCCTATCATACTAACACTGGCCAGGTTTAGACCCACTTAGAGAGGACAACGCAACAGTAGATATTTCTAGAACATTCACTGGACTATGTGCTTCCAAAGGGTGGGTTCATCCACACTTCCACTTGCCCCACTGTTTCCCCCTGGGGTAACCCACTGTTTAACACTGAATCGGAGCAAAAGTCAATTGGGTTTTCTCTGGATTGACGTTTGCTCTGATTTTGCACTAAAGAGCAGGTTTTCCAGGGGAAAGCAGCAGGGCAAAGACCAAACCTCTCGGACCCATGCCTAGAAAACACAGGGCAAGCAGAAAACCACTCAGTTTTCTAGGCATGAGACAAGCAGAAGTGTGGACAAGCCCAAAGTCATTCGTTTGCCCAAAGACTTCCACAATGATATTTACCCTCCTCTGCTCCCACTATTTCAAGAACTTTCTCTGTGGAGCAGATTGGGGGGGGGGGGGAGGGAGGGAAAACTCTGTTGCGCAAGTAGAAAACCTTGCGTGAATAGAACAACTTCGTTGGACACAACCCATAACAATTCAGAAATTAAATGATAGAATTAAGCATCCTTCGGAAGATCCAATTCAGGGCTTCCCAGGCTATAGCTACTGTTAAAGGGATAACTCTGTGTGCATGCATACACCCACACCCAGCAATCACATTATCATGTTATTTTGATCAGAAGCTACTTACCCCTGGTATTCAATGTACTTGTAAATCATGCCTGCAATGAGCATTGCCACTAAAGCATAATACCAGGAGGAGATGAACATCAGCGCAAGGCAGATACTCATGCCTAAAAAGGACAAGGCCCTGAAGGAAACAAAACTCAAATGTTAGCACATATTTAGAGCTGGTTCAAACATGCACGGGCATTCCTTGATTTCTTTACCCTTGGTGACTGGCGGCTGAATGTGCAGATTCCACTGAACAGGACTGTGTTGGAGGTGATACAGGAACTCTTATCTGTAATGTTTATATATCAGTGATGGCTCATTCACACATGCAGATCATCACTTGATGTTGCGTTGTCATCATGCAAAGGGCACATATGTGTAAATGGTCTGCTGAAAAGCATTTCCAAAACTCTTAGCTTTCTGCTTTTAGCTTTTCACAGACTCTCAAGTGCCCTAACCCTTAATGAGGAGGGATCAAGTGGCCATATGAATAAGCTTGTGAGACACACACTCTCTCTCTCTCAACTTACCAGTGGTAGTACTTAAATCTGGGCCTCCAGTTTGGAGTTCTTAGGAGTGTTTGCACCGCACAGGCTAAGTTGACAAACAAGTAGCACATCAAGAAAAACCTAGTTGAGGGACGAAACAGAGAAAAACACATCACATTTAGGTCTGGGCCCACTGTAGAGAACAAAGCACAAAATTCACAACTAACATAATGAAGACCGGTGTGAGGAAACGGAGGGGTTTTAAATTAACACAACCAATTTAAATTGCTTTTAAATTTCTAAAATTTCCAATATTTGGGGAGAAACTTTAGTGATACAGTACTGTTGTAAGTCTGTAGGATATGCATGTCTTGAGGTTTCGATTTGGATATATCCAGGTTCAAATTCTTTCTTGGGTATGGATGGCCTTAGACAACCCCTCACACATGTTCCAAAGCTAAAATCCTGAATTGAACCCACTGGGAGAAGAGAGTGATACAAATTTATATTAAAGACAGGCTCGCTCTCTCAACACCTCCTAATTACCCAGGCCTTGGCCCAGTCAACATATGGCAGCTACCAGCTCTAGTCAAGCCCTATAGTTCAAGGGAGGTTGCAGGCCTTGGCATATGTGTATTGTTGCACTGGCCAGGAGTGTAAGCCAGGAATTCCCTATTTCAAATCTCACCTATACAGGTGGCCCTTAGGGCAGGCTACTGTTCTCTCATTTGCACCTCTACTCCCCTACTGAATCTATGATACTGACTTATGTTACAAGACATGCAAAACACTACAGACACTTTAAAATGCTATCTAAATGTTTTCTATTATTACACCTGGAGGGAGTTGAAAGGATGTCATGTGGAACTGTTTTTTATGATGGTGACATGCTAACATCCATTACAGTCAGGCCTGTACAACATGTGAAGCACCAAGCCAAACATCAAGCCACCTGCCCTGGTATTCTTGGTGCTAAAAATCAGCAGAGGAGGCTGCCTGTCAGCTGACAAGCCACCATACATGGCAGGTGCATTTGGTTCAGCACTGTAGGTCATAAGTTGTGTAGGCCTGGACTACAAGGTTTTCAGTGTTGTCGCTTCCTAACCCAGAATAGGAAGAAGCATTTGAGTGATGAAAATTCAGGTCCTGTTGTCTTTTGCACATTGTTCAATCCTGGCCTGAACTACCTAGCATCAGGGTTTGACTCTGTCAACTTGGATTTGGCCTCATTGGCTCATAAATTGCCATGACAGCTGGGCTCAGTGTCATTTTACCCCTGAACTGAACACCTCCCAATCCTTTTAACTGTGACAAACTGGAGCCACCACTAAGTGGCGCTGGAGGCTTATATTCTACAGCTGGCTGCTGAAAGCAGAGAAGCATACAATTGCCATCCTGTTTCATGCTGCAATAGTTTTCCAAAAAGACACACAAACTGTGTTCCTGGGAACTTGTTTTATCTGAAATAAGCTACTATCCACCTTCCTCTGCAGTGCACAGCCAGCATGTATTATTGGGTACACTCTTAGTACATACACAACTCTATAGCTCAATGGGCCTGGTCAGCAGTCTCCACAAAATCAACTGTGCACTTTAGCACAATTTCCAGAATTGCCTGTGGTATACAAGGTTTCCTGGGCAGACAAGTCTATGTGGAAAGCGAAGCTGAAGTATAATGGCACCTCCTACTTCACCAAGACTCACAGGCAATCAAAGTGTGGAGCAGATTTTCAGCTAGTTCAAGGTTACGGGGTGCAAAATCACTGGTGCATTCCTTCCTGGCTCCTCTTAGCTACCAGCTACCATCTTTAATTCCCCATAATGTCCCTAGTTATGACAAAGCATCATTCCAAGGGGCATTTGAGTGGATTTAAAAGGTTACAACCAGCAGCCACAACAAAGGACCAGGACGTTTTAGTGTGATCCTTGCCTTCCAAATTCATCCCCACTAAAATTTGGTTTTAAAAAAACCTTTAACACAGCTGGTCTGCTTCTGTTAAGTGCTGCTAATACAAAACCTATCTTATGGCAATAAAACTTCTGGGGGGAAAACTCACATAGAAAGAATCGGGGCCACCATGTCAAGGGATGCGATAAGAATGCCGAGTTCTGCGATCAGTGCTGTGAGCAGAAGGGCCCAGGTTGGCTCGCCGTTTGCCTTCCCGTGGCCAAACACCTGTAAAAAGAGATTGCAGAACAAAAGGAGTTTGCAGTGCCTCATTTAAGTTTTGAACAGTTCATAGAAAGCATCTAAAGCTTGTGCTGGAAGTGAGGCAGTGGGGAGAGAGAGTGTGTAGCACTTTCCAGACATTTATTTGTGAAGAATCAATATATGCATTATAGCTCCAAGGGGAGGCATCTCAGCCTTTCCCCACCCAAAAAACATTCACTAGAACATCTGTAGGGAGCCCTCACATGCACAAGAGATGATGATGATGATGATGATAATAATAATAATAATAAAATAATAATAATAATAATAATAATAATAATAATAATAATAATAATAATTTATTTCTACCCAACCACTCTGGGCGGCTTCCAACAACAAATGTGAACGCCTGAAACAGGCTAGCTCTCTGATAGCTACCAGTTTTCCACTGCTCAGTATATATGACTATCATAAGCTCACTAATAATTTTATTAGTAGGAGTCGTATTTTCCCTCTAGGTTCTTCACCCCCACCCCACTAGAGTTCCCTCCTTGGGTTTATTTTTAATTAGGAGTAAAAGCTTGCTTTCTTAAAAGACATGGAATCTAGCCTTCTCAATCAGAGTCAGCTTCCTGTTAGGACCCTATTTATGCCTCAGGGAGCACACAAAGCTCCCAGATTCATAAGGGTTTTTCCCAGGAACTTGCTTGGTGCAACATGTACCAACCCATAAGAAAGGAATGATGTTGTCCTTGGCAATTGCTTGAAGCAGCCGTGGGGCACCAGTGAGGCTCTGCAAACCTGCTCCGCAAGTAGAGAAAAACGAGCCTATCACAATGACCCACGGCGAGGGCCACGCAAGGGTGCCCACCACTAAGTTCCTGTTCACGGCATCACCATATCTGCAGAAAAGATGGAACAAGTCGATTGAAAAGAAGCCTTGGATTTCATTAAATGGTGAAAAGTATTTTTCCATGGAAATTTCAATATTTATTTCCCAAAACGAGTTACTGTTCATGCAAGGAATTTAAATTTAATGCTTTAAATATTAGGGCATAATGAAATGTTTACCAACAGCATCGTTACTTGCTAGAGGTCTTTAAGTAGAATTTGGACAGCCATCTGCTGGAGACACTCAAGCTTTGAATGTCCTGCATCTAGCAGGGGGTTGGACCATATGGCCCTCAACAGCCCTGGATCCTAAAACTGAAATAGCTTAATGATCCAAACTCAATGATGAGACACAAAAATAACTGGGTGATCAGTGTGGATATACAAAATAATATATAAGGATGGTCTTTGACTTGGTGGCTCACATCTCTAACTGGATATGCAATTTCAGATACAAAAGTAGCTGGCTACAAAATGTCTGTTATTTTCGGCTGCAGATGCCATACAATCCCTTCCCACAACAGTGTCCCCGTTAACACACAATGCTAAGGCAAACAATGACTTATCACAAACAATAAAATGGCAAGGAGATCACAGCCATTTTGCAATATGCTGAAGAGAAAGCTAATTTCACACAGCAAAAATGAGAGGCATAGCCATGATTTTGACCACATTGTTTTACACATGAAAGTAAGCAGAAATTTAATGGTTACTTACTTATCTCTAAGAACAACCCCTTCAATGCAAGCACCAAACAGCAGCACACAGCTGAAATCTGAAGGTGCACATTCCATTAAAGAAACCAGCCTGATTTCTGACAGTGTCAGTAAGACGCAACACATCCCTATAACTATAGTACTTGCCATAAAAATCCTTATATATTCCTATAGAGTTGGGGTGGGGAACCTGTGGCCCTCTAGATGCTATTGGACTCCCACACCCATCACACCCAGCCAGCATGGGCCAGTGCCACTCAAACTGCATAATGTTGCACTGCATGGGTAAATCAGAAGTTTAAGGGCAAGGGTGGGGAACCTTTGGCCTGCGGATCAATCTCAGCCCACCAGGATGTCCAATTAGGCCTGTGAATCTATTTCCTCAAATCTACGTCTACCTGTTTATCAGTTCGTGTCACTGGGTGGCATCAACTGATGGGCATGGTGATGGGCAGGGTTCAATCCTGCTGGATGCTACTTCACTAGTGCATGTCCTTCAGGGAACATGCTGATGAAGCACACACCTTCCCCACCAGTCAACAGTAATGTGCAAGTGGGACCACCCACCTATCAGTCACGTGGCATCAAAATGACACCAGAAGATTGGAAAGTGTCAAAATTGGCCTGCAGGGTGGATGGGTGAAATAAAGATCTGACCTGACAATCCAAAAAGGATTGGTCTAAAAAAAAAGGGGGGGGGAGTGACTTGTAGATGGGACCAGTTACTAAAATGACACTTAGACGGAGATAAGCGTTAGGTTGGAACATAGGATAATAGATGTCAAAATATGCAGTGTTAGGATAACAGCTAGGGCCAGAGGCAGCTGTATTAGTGTAGAATCCTGGAACATTGGAAACTATTATTTAAGAAAATGTTACTCAATTCCTTACTTAAATAGGAAGCAGACCACTCCAGTGTGAAGCAGAGCTGGGGTTGAGTAGGCATACAAAGGGAGAGTCCTACTGCTTCCTCCAAGTCAGTTGGTGGTGGCAGCAGGAACCTAAAGGAACTGTGGACCCAGTGGACTATCTGTGAGGCCTACCCTTAGGGACAACCTAAGGACAGGCCCCTGCAAAAAACTGCAGGAACATCACAATGGGCAAACAGTCTGACCTAGTATGGGGCAGCTTATGTATTAGAACCACCACAATTTTTTATTTTAAAAAAAATAAGGATACAGACTAGAGACGTCGTTATAATAGCTAGGATAGTTCCAACAGGAATAGACTTCTGGGCATCTTTGAGGTCTCCAGATCGGTTTGAGCCAGCCATGATCCCTTAAAAGAAAAGCAAGAATGTAGGAATGAGAAGCACGTCTCCCACCCAAAGAGTTCCAAAGTGCCCAGAGGTATAAAAAATCTGCCCGTCTCCGTATTCTCACCTGTCACTGAAGGGAAGAAGATGCCAACGAGCACTGTGAAGGAAGTTGCTATGTCTGCATAAACGTAAAGGTGAAGGTTGCTCTTATGTCCAGCCACATCAACAGATGGGCGATCAGCTTTCTCCAGAATCTCACCTTTCTCCAAGTAATTGCTCCAGATGTTATCTGGGGTGGGGGAGCAAAGAAGCACAGAGTGAACAAATAACTTACTGAATGAAACATCTGCTCACTTTCTTTGTTAGGCACAAGGAAAATGTTATCAGAGGATGATTTTTTAGGAAGTCCAAGAAATATTGTATCAGGTATCCTATTGTTCAGGAGTATCTCTCCCTCTTTCTCTCTCATATATATACACACACACACACAGTCATGGGGGGGAAAGTGCACCACCCTCTTTGAATTATGTGGTTTTACATATGAAGACATAATAACAATCATCAGTTCCTTAGCAGGTCTTAAAATTAGGTAACTACAACCTCAGATGAACAACAGCACATGACATATTACACCGTGTCATCATTTAACATTGACTCTGGGCGGGGGGGACGGACAAGTTTACACAGGTTCTGCATCTAAAGCAAGTGGGTTCTACAACTTGTATAAATCATATAGTTTTTCCTTCTGTAGCTAGGAAAAGCAAAGAGCTTCACAGGAGGACCCCATATCTCCACACTATGACCAATGGAAATCTCATTCAGAACTCTTTCTACACACTAAGCAGTTAAGAATTTAGTGTCTTGAATTTCTTTTTTAAATCCAAAAGAAGGAATATTTTCAGGATGGTTAATTCTGTACCTGATCCTAAGTACAAAGCAATGTGCTGCAAACATTCAGGTGTGTCACATCACTGACTTTAAGCTCATATTTTAAGCCCACATTTTCAGTGTAACTTCTGGCATACCCTTTAGTCCTCTGTACTCTTTTAACGAAACCTAAGTATGTTTAACTGAAGGAAACACACATTCTTCCCCTTTTTACTCTCCCTTCCCCATTCCTCCATAGTCTCCCCTGTGTTGAATTTCAGGTTGCAAGTACCTTTATAAAGCACAATGCACACTGCTTGAGAAACAGAAATAATTTGAAAGGAAGGAAGCAGCCTTATGCAGAATCAGATCACCAGTCCATCTAACTCAGTGTAGTGTCACACTTAATTTGCAGTGGCTCTCCAGGGTTTCAGATAGGATATTTCCTTTCCTATAAATGCTAGGGGATTGACACTGGGACTTCCTGAATGCAAAACATGTGCTTCACCAAGGCCTTTGGCCATAACCAGTGCCAGTGCCATCATTATGCCAACTAGGAAGCCTAGGGCACAGATCTCACAGGGGCGCATGACTGACCTCTCAATGGCACATTTTTATACCGATTCCTTTTTGTTATAACTTATACGTTTCTGATAATATTTCACTTTTACTTTGTATTTTGAACGCAGTTTCTCAAAGTTCAAACTTATTAAAAACTCACATATGCTCAACAATGTGGCAAAATAGGCTAGTTGGCTTGGCAACTATATCAACTGAACAAGCCCAAGCATCAGCACTTGACCTGAAGGAATTGGTGACAAATTTTGCAAAGGAAAAGATTTTGATGTGTCTGGAATGGAAACTTTGAAGAGACTTGCATTTTAACATCACAATTCTCAAGATTATTCAAAACGATTTGTGTGCTAAAATGTTTTCTTTTGCATTTGAGAAAGATTGTCAAAGATTGTTGCATGACTTATTATTGAAATTTAAAATAAATATAGCAATTGGGTTTTGGGCTTTCCATTTTTTCTACAAACCATCTGTTTTGGAAAACTGAGGTTAGCATTTGGGGGGGGGGCAGTGCAAGTAGTTAGCCTTGCCAAGGGTGCATAATATCCTGGCATTGGAACTGGGCATGTCCCAATAATAGTGGAGTAATATCATGGTAATAACTTTGCCTCTACCTTTCAAAATGCCACTAGCAGCTCCAGGAATCCCTACAATCTCAGTAACGTTGTTGAACAGGAAATACTCATCACAGAATCCAGAGGTTATATTGAAGCCTGGGCAGAAGAGTTCCGTCAACTGGGAGGGCACAGTGACGTTGCCAGCGACTGTAGTTTTGGCACAAACATCAAACTGGTCCCTTGAAAGAGTCCTGTTGCCTAACATGCAAACTCTGGGAAGACACAAAGGTTTGCAGATTTGTTATATATAAGCTTCATAGATTTCTTGCAAATCCACAAAAGAAAAGCTCTCCCCTGAAGTCCGTAAGAAAGCAGCAGAAAGTAGATCACTTTTGAAATGCAGGAATACAACAAGAGCTTTGCTGGATCAGACCAAAAGTCCACCAGCTCCTCAAGCATCCTGCTTCCCAGTCACTGATCAGATGCTCCCAGGAAGCCCAAGAGGAGGCCATGAAGGAGCCAGCCCTTTCTGGCTGTTGCTCCCCAGCAACTACTATTTGGTGACCTCTGAACCTTAAGTTTTGACAAAGCTATTATGATTTGTAGCCTTATTCTCCATGACTCTGCCTAATCCTCTTTAAACTCATCTAAGCTAGTGGTCATCAGTATACTTTATGACACCAATTCCATAAATTCAGTTTGTGTTATATTAAGTAGGTAGGTGATTGACTGATTAATCTTGTGCTGGAATGCACATTAATTCTACAAAATACTACCATCTTTTTTTCTTCTATACTACAGAAAACTACCCTCAAGCATTTTTGTCTTTCCATGCAGAGAAAAATGCAACCTAAACATTTGGAGGACCCTTTTCTGCACTTTTCCTTTGCTCTAAAAAGGCACCAAAGGTCTTCTTTTCTCTTAAATGCTCATTATCTCTTGCTCTTCCCTATGTTCCTTCCCTAAACTTGCATTTCTCCCTCCCTTAAAGTTAATCTAGAGGTGGGAAAACTTCTCTCTCCATTGAGGGCCAACATTTGTATTTTCATCCTTATTTCTCAGGTGTGTGGACTGGATTGGAAGGGGCAGTATTTCATTTGATAAAAATAAATTGATGCAGGTTCCCCTCTTTTCCCAGCTGTATGGGCCTTAGTGGGGGGGGGGGGGGGAGCCACATCTCCCAACCCAACAGCTAGGATTTTTTTCTTTTCATTGATAGCACTATTGTAAGGAGATTTCAAACAACTCTGTTTCAATTGTTGCCATTTACTTACGGAAAAACGGGTGGCTCAAAGATGGATTTGATTGCTCCAGCATAGATGGACAAGATGGATATTATGACACAAGCCAAAAACAGAGATGCAAATTTGTTGACATATTTCACGCCTACAAAGACTACCACAGCCATGAACGTGAGGAACAAGGTCCCATACACTCGCATGTTATTCAGCGTGGCATTGGAAGTGTCGTGGGCCCCAGTTGGATGGAAAATGGCCGCTTGAGGAGCAATGTATGTCTGAAACAGTTAGAACACAGTGTCTACAACAAAAAGAAAGCAATTTATGATGTCCTTAGGTTCAACAGGACATCCCTGGCAAAACACATATATATCCAAACTAAACCAAATTTACGTCTTGAGTAGCCAATGATCATAAACAAACATGAACCAAACAATTTTTAATCAATTTTGCAAGATTCCAGCATGTAATATGTCTTCACAGTGGTGCCTTCCGAAGTTTAAGGAAGTTCTGAAGGCTTAACTCTGCTCAGTTACTTTCAGAGAGTAATCTCTCTTGCAGATTTTGTGCTGTGGGGGTTCATGGATTTTAATGTTGCTTTACTACTTTAATTTATGGAATTGTTTTTACTTCTGTTTTCTTCCTTTATTTTTTATATCATAATGTAGCAAAACAATTTTAGATGATGTGAAATCTGTATTGTGAATATAATTTCTCAAAAAGCAGGATATACATTTAATAAATAAGTAGATGAAATACCCTTAAGGTATTATTTTAAGGCTCTCTGGAACTGTGAGCAAGGCAAGCAAGGCACTGGGCTTTGTTAAGGAGGCAGGAGGGCTCTGGGACTCTGCTAGAGCCCTTGTGACTCCTCAAAGCTGGGTAGGAATCCCAGCATTGGGGGGGGGGGGCAGTTCTGGAGGGTCCTGACTTTACACATTTTGTTGTCTACATGTGAACTCCTGGAACTGAACCCTTGTGTAAGATGAGATTTGCCTGTAATTCTAACATGTTTCATCTTTCCCTAAAATGTATTTGTCACTACTTACTAGCAAAATTTCAATGGCACCAAGGATGTACATAGCGCCTGCGAATGTTGTCCCCAAGTAAAAGCACAGTCCCACTGCGCCACCAAATTCAGGGCCCAATGATCTTGAGATCATGAAGTATGAACCGCCAGCTATAAAGTTAAAGAGAGAGAAATGTTTTCTGTAGGATTACACAAAGAACAATTGTAAGCTAGATGTCCAAAAAGAAGAATCAGAATAAAAAGTTGCTTTACGTAAATTAGGTACATTTTTTCCCCTATGCTTATTGAAAACAGGCATCATTTTCGTAACTAACAATAGCTCTGCTAAATGAACTCAGTGAATACAGAATGTTTCAGAACTTGGCTCAAATAAGTTTTGCTCTTTTGTTTCCCAAACAAAAAATTTTGCACCTGAAATACTAACAAATTTATTATGACATAAGCAAGTGTTTCTCAAACTTGGGTCCCCAGTTGGTGTAAGAAGTGGAAAGAAAATATAGGTTAGTATGCAAACTCATAGTGGGGTTTTTTTAAAAAAAAAGCTCTCAAACTGCAGTGCCTTCTCATTTGAAATATTGCTTTCATAACTACAAGGGAAATTATCTTTTCCATAAAAATGAAAACAGGCCCATGGGATTCTAGAAGCAAGCGGTCACCATTGGGATTGTGTGAGCACATGCATACAGGCACATGTCCCCAGTGCAGAACAGCATTCCCAGTACAGCAAAGTGTATAAATCTATTAGCACCATGTTCATTCGGTTAAAAGGGAACGGAGGAAAAAGAGAATTCAGCCATCCAAACCATGCCAAACCTAACAGCTTGCATTTTCTTTCACTCACAATGTAACCAGGCAAAAGATATCACCATAGCCAATTTTCCATCTTGCTGAATGTCATGATAGAGTGGTAGGCATACTCATTCATTTTGGCTTAAGTGCCAATTCCATGCAAACTAGTGCAATGAACAGAGGCCAAACCTTATAGATTACATTCAGGATCAATGTACAAGAGAAGCCAATCTATTAAGCTTGAAAGGATACATGCTTCCTGTACTCATCTACTTGGTACACGGATTCCAAGTGGTTTAAAACAGCATCTACAATGGTTAAGTTACACAGTACCTGGAACGACACCATTTGTTGCAATAGCACTCATCGATATGGCTGTCAGCATAGTCTGTGAATAGGGAAAAAATGGATGTTTACAAGTAACCTTTGCAAGGAAAACTACAGCTGTTCCACTATGCTACCCTTCCTCCACCTGTTGCTCTTCAGATATTTTGAACTACAACTCCCATCATCCCTGATCACTAACCAAACTGGTTGAGAGCACAACAGGCTGTACTATGAAGGTAGAAACCACCAAGTCTGAAAACACAACACATTTTGGTGAATTCCCAAAGCCCCTCTCTACTCACTTTCCCTTTTCGTGTGAATAATGTGTGAAGAGGATTTATTTACTTTATTTATTATTACTTTTATATCCCACCTTTTCTCCAAGAAGCTCAAGGTAGCGCACACCTTTCTCCCCATCTCCTAATTTTATTCTCACAACAAACTTGTGAAGTAGGTTAGACCGAGAGACAGTGGCTGGCCCAAGGTCACCTTCATGGCTGTGTGAGGATTTGAACTGTGGTCTCCCAAATCCTAGTCCAGCACTCTAACCCCTACTCCACACTGGTTTGGTTTGTTGCCTTTCAGCTGCCTGGCCACTATTACAAAGTGGAGATAATGCACAAACTTTTACAGGGTTTTTATTAATTTTTCCACGGCTTTTGTAGTGGACAAGAGTGTGCTAGGCTTTTGTCATTATCGCTCTCCTTTCTGTGTTCTGTAGCCAAAGTATTAGATTTAAGGTGCTCTCAGTGAACTATAGTGCCCTGCAAGACAAGTCTCTTCCACAGAGCTGGCAATTTAGACAGTGGGAAAGACAAAAAGGAAAGGGGTCACACAAGAGAGAGACACAAGCAAAATAAATGGCCAAGTTGGTTGAGGCACTGAGGCACCCAAGCAAGGTAAGCAGGCAGACATTCCCCCAACTAAACACCCACTGTTTTCTATCTTTTAGGAAATAATACGGATATTACATGATTGGGCAAGGAGTCTTATTATGCAAAAGGAGGCAGGCAGGAAGGCATCTTGGAGAGAAGAGCTTTGCAACAGAGTCATGTACTCACACAGCAGCAGCAGATTAAGACAATCAGGAAGGACTGCAGAACACCAGCCGTTCCCACCATCCATGTCAATCGCAGGAAGAGAATGACCCCAAATATATTCTGCATACACGGCAGGTAAACACCCATCAAGGTGCCCATGCTGGGTGACTGAAAAAGACACGAGGTATGTAAATCAAGCCTCATTCCACAGTGAGTAATTCAGTAGTATAGCATGTACTGGTTATTGGCATTGATCCAGGGATGTCAATTTGGCATCTGTGAGCATTAGTGTGGCTGGAAGTACCTCCTATGGTGCCTAAAAAGGTCTTAATAAGCATCCATCAAAAAAAACACACAAGGATGACTCTTTCTGCCCATTCCCTGTTTCCACTGGCTCAGCCTTTCTGACATTAAACGTGACTTTCCTACATAAAATGTGCCACCTCAGAGATCCTTGCATTTCACTGGGTGCCAGAATTGGACAATCTCCCTCTGTTCTGTTCTGAACAGTTGCAAATAGCTTTGCTCTTGTAGGAAAGTGCAATGGATAGCTCAGGTATTTGCCCTCTCCGTGTAAGTTGTGGGTCTACTGTATATGAAACAACCTGAATTTACTTGAATTTGATTATTGAACATAAGTATAATAATCGAAGTTGTTCATTCTGGGTTTTGGCCAAAAGGATCCTGCTATGTCTTACAAACATGAAACACACAATAGAACTTGTGTCTAGGGTCTAAACTGCAGCACAGCTTCTAGTCTTCAAAAGACTGTCTCTCCCTTCCAAACCTGCCTGCTGGCCAAGGACTTCAATGAGAGTCCTGCTACCTTTAGAGGTTAGATATGTGTCAACCCTAAAACAGGGTCTTGTCCGTGGTGGTGCCCCCAGGCTTTGGCATTCTCTTCTGAGAAATGTTTACCTCCTAAAAATGTTACTGGGCAGCCACCTTCCCTCCATCTCAGCACCAAGTTAAAATCATTTCAAGAACTTGAGCATTCAAAGAAAGAAGAGTAGAAAAGTTTTAAGGTACTGTTTGGGATTATAGCTGTTTTTATTTTAGAATGAAGTCTGTATTTTTAGTGTTTTAATTAATGTTGTTAGCCACCTTGCATAGGCTTGTAGAAAGGCAACTACCACTTCTGAAGGGCCAGCAATCCCAAACAACTCAAACTACCACTTTCTCCACATCTCTTTTGCCTCTAGAATGGGAAACAAGGTGACGGGGTGTGTGTGTGTGTGTGTGTTGTTATTTGCCTTGTCAGGCGGAAGGGACAGGCATAGGAAGGAGACTCTGCTTGCTGACCCTTAGGGTCAGGGAAGCCTGTTGTTCACAAATGTGGAGAATTATTCACAATTAATAGCCTCTCAAACAAACTCCAGGGGACAAAATTGACTAAAGCCTCCATTGATTTCTCTGTATAACAGAAATAGCTGCTATAGTTCTGAATCACAACAGAATCAATGCCCTCTGCTTTGAAATTAAAACATATTGAGCTTTTGTGGCTTGAACATAGAAGGGAATCGTTATTCCATGATGGATATAGAGGTTAAGCTTAAGCCCAGACATCTGAATTAATAAGCATCTATAAAAGTGTGACCCATAAATGGGCTGCACAGAACCCACGGTGTGTGTGTGTGTGTGTGTGTGTGTGTGTGTGTGTGGACTGAAGAGATCTTAACTGATGACTAGTGTGGATTTCAACATTGCAAAATGTTACTACATCATGCTACAAACAGAAAAAAAACAACAACAAAAAAACTGTGCCCAATTGAAATGTATTAGTACCAAGCTCTAAATGGCTAGTGACCCAGGTACCTAAAAGAGCACCTTCCCCAATGTCAATCATCTCAGACCCTGCAATTGCCAGGTGAAGCCTTGGTGGTGGTACTGTCACTGAGGCACCACCCAGCTGGCACTGACGTGTGTGACAGGGCTTCTCAGTTGCAATTCATCTTTCACCCTCACTGAATTTCACGAGGAATTTAAAAACATTTCTGTTTACTCCGGCATTTTATGCCAGAACCTGGAAACCCTGAAATTACCGGCAGAGAAATATGATGGTTTTAAATTGTTTTAGAATGTTTTCAACTGTTTCTAGAATTTTTAAAAAAAATGATATTGATGTTGGGCTCCTTTGGGAGGAAGGGTGGGGTATAAATTGAATAAATGAGGAGGAGGAGGAAGAAGATACAAGCAGTAGTTGTAGTTGTTTTAATTGAGAGGAAAACCCTACATACTTTTGATATTTTCTTTCTTGACCCTTCCGTGCTTTCCGCTTCCTCATGTTCCTTTGCTCCTTGAGTGAGATTTGTGTAGCTGACCAGCTTGCCAAGCAGGGAAGAGACTTTTGGCCGAATATCCAATTCCTCCTGCAAAGGAAACACAAGATGGTGAGGTTCAGTAATGACAGTAAATACTTAGCATTTACATAGTGCTTTCCGTGCTCAAGGCACTACATTTATACGACCTCAGAAATTGTTACAACAGCCTTTGAAGTAGACCAATGGGATTGTTTCCATATAATGGGGGGCACCTCTCCCCAACATGCTGCCTGCAGATTGATGAAGTCTCAGAGCTTGTTATTCTGCACATTTCCTGCCAACCACCTCGGTCAGCAGAACTGAAGAAGAAGAAGAGTTTGGATTTGATATCCCGCCTTTCACTCCCCTTCAGGAGTCTCAAAGCGGCTAACAATCTCCTTTCCCTTCCTCCTCCACAACAAACACTCTGTGAGGTGAGTGGGGCTGAGAGACTTCAAAGAAGTGTGACTGGCCCAAGGTCACCCAGCAGCTGCATGCGGAGGAGCAGAGACGTGAACCCGGCACTACTACAGGTACCATGAGAAGAGAAGACTTCCTGGAAAAGACCCTGATGTTGGGAAAGATTGAGGGCACAAGGAGAAGGGGACAACAGAGGACAAGATGGCTGGGCAGTGTTCTCGAAGCTACCAACATGAGTTTGACCAAACTGCAGGAGGCAGTGATCAAACAAAGAAGAACCAATAAAATAATGTCTGGGTGGAGAATGACAGCAGGCTCCACAGTGTAACTTATCAAATTTGAAGCCAAGCAAAGATTTGAATAAAGATATTCCCATTTCTGCTTTTGTTTTCCCTCACCAGTTCAGCCTGCAGGTAAACTCCCTGATGTGGTCTGAAAGAATATGGGTGTATATATGGCAGACCACACACACATATATATGCCCAGCTTGGAAGAATATGGGTAAAAGTATATTGCTGTTAAAAGGGACGCGGGTGGCGCTGTGGGTAAAAGCCTCAGCGCCTAGGGCTTGCCGATCGAAAGGTCGGCGGTTCAAATCCCCGCGGCGGGGTGCGCTCCCGCTGCTCGGTCCCAGCGCCTGCCAACCTAGCAGTTCGAAAGCACTCCCGGGTGCAAGTAGATAAATAGGGACCGCTTACCAGCGGGAAGGTAAACGGTGTTCCGTGTGCTGCGCTGGCTCGCCAGATGCAGCTTTGTCACGCTGGCCACGTGACCCGGAAGTGTCTTCGGACAGCGCTGGCCCCCGGCCTATAGAGTGAGATGGGCGCACAACCCTAGAGTCTGTCAAGACTGGCCCGTACGGGCAGGGGTACCTTTACCTTTACCTTTATATTGCTGTTGCTAAGCAACTATATCATACACCAGTCACTATAAGAGGCCCATGGGACAAGGAAGGCCTAGTCCCTCAGCAACCTTCCAAGCCCTGCTTCCGGAACTTTCTGCAGACATTACAAATAAAAATAAATGACTTATCTAGTCATACACACACACACTTCTGCAGCTGTAAGGAAAAACCTGCTTTCAGGATTTTACTCAGCTGCTTGCAAAGTAATAAGCATGCTCCTGGCCTTACCATCTTCCAAAAGACACTGGGAAAGCTGATAAGCACTGGGCCTCCAGTTTAAGTTTGATAAAATAAAACACGTCATGTTAAGAATAAATGTAATGAACAATTTCCAGAGGCATACCTGTGTTAATCTATTGCAGGAAAAAAGAAAAGAAAAAGAAACTGTTTCTATGTCATAATAAAACATGTTACAGATAGGTAGCTGTGTTGGTCTGCCATAGTCAAAACAAAAAAAAAATTCCTTCCAGTAGCACCTTAAAGACCAACTAAGTTAGTTCTTGGTATGAGCTTTCGTGTGCATGCACACTTCTTCAGATACTTCTTCAGATATTTACCCCTTCAGATAATAAAACATGTTAGTCTTTAAGGGGCCACAAAACTTTTAGTTGTTTCAATACAATTAAACAACTGATAACCTATTTGGTTATATGAAGTTTATGCTCTGGCTGTTGTGCAATGATTTCCTGCTCCTTTATTTACCCCTTACCTTAAAATATTATTTGTTTGAATTTCTGTTTTTTACACTTTGATATGCTTTTATATTACTGTTTTACTGGTTTTCAGTTGTATTTTTGTTCTAATGATATTGTTTATTTTTATGTCATACAGCACTTTGAGACTTTAAGTGGTTTATAAATGCTTTTAAATAAACAAAAATATGGGCCTACTTTTAGAACTTTTACAACATAATTCTCTCAGGCACATCATCGCAGTACTGGCATCTTGCCTGTCAGTCTTTGATGCCACATATGGGATTTGCAGAGGGTCCGGATGTTGGCTGAGGGGATCTGCTAAATGGACACCAAAGGCGTAGCTCAGCAAAAGAAGTTTAGGGGCAAACTGACATTTGCTGAAAAAGCAAGCAAGTCGGCCAACCTTTCCCAACAGTTACCACAAAGATGTGTTTTTTAAAAATACAATGCAACACACCCAAAACAAAAACAAAAGGGCCGACTACAAAATTTTTTTTGTAATTATAAAAAAATGCTAAAGGAGCTTTAATTAAATTAAGATCTTTTTGCTGGGGTGTTTCAGTTACATTAGAGTGTTTTGCCAAAGAGGTTTTAATTAAATTAGTTCTTTCTTTTATTCATTGTACCAAATGAACACAAAGGAACCAGTTCCATAGGCGGCCATGTTGTCCAAATAGCCCAGTTCTGTCTGCTCTGACTGACAACAGATTTACAAGATTTCAAGTCTGCCTCTTTTAATGCTGGAGGTGCTGGGGATTAAACTTGGTAACATGGGCAAACAAAGCATGCCATCTACCACTGAAACATAAACCCTTGCCGGCATTAACAGTATCAGAGAAAAAGAAGTCAATTGAAACTTTCTATTGTGTTCTCTCTCTCTCACCAATAATTGCCTCACTAATGGGATATCAAGAGCAAAGGCACAAACCTGTGAAGAGCCATTTCCCCAGGACTCATTTTGAGACATGACCACACATCCCTTGGCAGAAAGGTCACTGCATTCTCTTATTCAAACCTAACACAGGCAGAGGATTCTCCTCTGTGATGCAATACTGAAGGTTCTGGGTTGAAAAGACTAATGCCAACAAGACATTACAGGGTTAGGACTTGTCTTCTTTTTGAGGCTGCATTTTAAAAGGAGGCATTCCAGACCTGTCAACAGCAACCTGGCTGGGGAAAACTGGAAATGCCTAATAAAAATTTCTGTGGATTTCTTTGCAAGGCTCTAGTTTACTCAAGCTGTGAAAATGCAGATCAGAAAAGGTCAACTTTGCACTTGTTTATGTGCTCTCTTGCATGAATTTTAAAATGCCTTCTTTAGCTCAGCCTAGTGCCTACAATTATTTTGGACTACGGCTCCCATCAGCCCCAGCCAGCAAAGCCATGTTGGCTGAAGCTGATGGAGTTGGTAGTTCTAAACATCTAGCAAAGGCTGCTTTAGCTACTTGACTGCCCACGAATTTCTCCAAGAGCATGATAGGAAATGGGTAGTCTGGATAAATAAAACTTTGCACATGGACAGGACATGGTTTTCTGGGATCGCTCCAGATGAGGAACCACCACACCTAAAACTGCCACAGTGGGCCAGGGCAGTCAGTGATGGGCCTACATAATAGGGAAGAGGCATTCAGAGAAACCAAAGGCACACTGGGGACTGAGACAACCTAGATAATGTGGAAACAAGTGCTGCAGGGATAATGAGAGGACTGTAGTTCCTATGCTCTTTGTCAAGAAAGATTGCTCCACTGGCTCTGCTAAAGCAAGGGAAGGAAGAGTTGGCAACAAGGGTGAAACAATTCCCCATGGTCATTGTGGGCTTTCGCAACAGCCACCTACTTAGATACACAGGGAAAAGAGACTTGAGGAAGTGGCTCAACACATTTTATCCTTGATGGGGCAAGGGGGGTTAAGCACATCCATCCACCAGCCACCTCTCCCCTGAAAGCTGTCCCTTCCTTGGCTGGGGCTTATAGCAGCTGGCATCCAGCAACACCTGGGCATAAAATGAGCCCTGCTAAATCAGGTCAAAGGCCCACCTAATCCAGCATCCCATTCTCACTGTGGCCAACCAGATGTGCAAGGGAAGCTGACAAGCAGGACCTCAGTGCATCAGTGCTCTTCCTATTTGGAATTCCAGCAATTGGTGTACAGAGGAGAGCAGTCAAGAAACCTGGAAACTGTAGTTGTTTATTCCTACTGTCAAAACTGAAGTTTGTTGCGAGTGCTGAGTGTTGTTTGGAGACCCCTATTCCCCTCACAGAGCTACCATTTCCAGTCAATCCAGTCAATCCAGCTTCCAATCCAGTCAATCCAGCTTCCCAGTGGACTCTGGGAATTGTAGCTGTCTGAGGGAAATAGGGGTCTCTTAACAACTATCAGCACCCACAACAAACTGCAGCTCCCAGGATTACCAGCCATGACTGTTTAAAGTAGTATGGTACTGCTTTAAATGTATAGTGCAGATGGGGCCAGAATCAGCTCCCCACTCTTATGAGTAACATGGTTTAGGTGGGAACATGGTTTAGGGACCCCTAAGAAGCTGAAGAATGAACAAAAAATCAAGGCTGATTTAAAATTCTTATTATTATTTTACCTCAAACAAAGCCAAGTTTCTGTCATAATAATCTCCTCCTTTGCCAGGATCAGAATTGTTGAGGAAAGGACTGCTTTCTTTATGGTTGCCATGGCCTGCGGAAAGAAAAGAAGAAGATTCCAGATCATTTGGGGAAGAAGACAACCTCATAATTCTGAGAAAAGGAAGAGACATAATTGGCACACTTGCATCGTTTTGTTTTCTTTTTCCACTAGCCCATGATCTTAAAATTGATGGCTTTCAGAAATTTATTATCCTCGGAGAACTCTTTATTTGTCAGCTGACAAATGTACATGCACACACACACTGCAGAGCATGCTGGGATGCTATCTAGTGCAGGCTCTCACTACATGCGGAACGCCAGCCAGGACAGGGGTGAGAGGGGGTGTCATTACCCTATAGAGGGGTGGGCAGCCATTTTCCTGTTGAGGGAGGCCACATGCTGGGGGAGAAGGCAGAAACAAAAGTGTTCTGGATTGAGCAATCTGAAATAAAGCCTGCTCACCTTCAATTTCTACCATCAGATTACAATATTCAGTCTTTAGCAGGTCTATTAATAAATAATCCCCACTGCATTTGATGGGGTTACTGTCAAGTACAGTCGTACCTTGGTTTTCAAACAGAATCCATTCCGGGAGTCCGTTCAACTTCTGAAAACGTTTGAAAACCAAGGTGCGGCTTCCGATTGGCTGCAGGAGCTTCCTGCACTCAATCGGAAGCCGTGCTGGATGTTTGGGTTCCAAAGAACGTTAGCAAACCAGAACACTCGCTTCCGGGTTTGTGGCGTATGGGAGCCAAAATGTTCGAGTCGCAAGACGTTCGACAACCAAGGTATGATTGTATACAGATTACGTTTGTTTTATTTATACAAAAGATCAAAACAGTTATGGCCCTGGAAAGGAAGTGGAAGTAATCCTTTCCTCCTCCCTCAATATGTACAATTGGGGTGGGGATGGTGGATATAGCCCCTTCCAGTTTTTTATGAAACTACATAGAAAAAGAAGGGACACACAATTTAGAAAGCCAGGAAAATAGAAGCAGGAAAACAAAGAAGGAACACTTATGGGAAGGAAGAATGGGGCAGATTCAAGAGTCTCAAATTAAGTAAAGTAGGCCTGTGCCCTACTTTATCTTTGATATGCCTTAAAGGTAAAGGGACCCCTGACCATTAGGTCCAGTCGTGGCTGACTCTGGGGTCGCTTTACTGGCCGAGGGAGCCGGCGTACAGCTGGTCATGTGGCCAGCATGACTAAGCCGCTTCTGACGAACCAGAGCAGCGCACGGAAACACCGTTTACCTTCCCACCAGAGCGGTACCTATTTATATACTTGCACTTTGACGTGCTTTCAAACTGCTAGGTTGGCAGGAGCAGAAACTGAGCAACGGGAGCTCACCCCATCACGGGGATTCGAACCGCCGACCTTCTGATCGGCAAGTCCTAGGCTTTGTGGTTTAACCCACAGCACCACCTGCGTCCCTTGATATGCCTTAAGTTTCACCCAAATATTCCCTTTTGGGAAGAATGGTAATGACAAACACTTTCAGGGAAGCTTGCCTGGCATCACTGATCTTCAATTTTAGAAAGCTTTTATAAGCTTTCCCCAAAGCTCAGTTTGAAAAACACAGGTCTGGGTGTGAGACTTTATGCCCAACAGAAAACGGGGCTTAAGAAATTGAGTCCACTGAGGAGTAGGCAGAGGAAAAGCTAGTCACCCCATGAAACGTCCTACACATAGAAACGAGTACATCTAGCGTTACCCTTTATATGCTAGTTTTCTATGTGCAGAGATTAGTGGTAGCAGGATGAAGGGAAAAGCAGACATGAGAACCCCCAACAATGGAACAGCCAAGAAACAAAGCTTACCAATTCATTGAATGAGCACAGTTCGACCCTTATTGATTGCACAATTATATAAAAATCATGCACAATTCTGATATTTGGACATTACTTCAAGTCTGAGATAGCAAATGTGAAGAGCCTAGAATGTTTTCTGGTGCAAGTATTATACAAATGCTGATAAATTATAGGGGAGCTCTGCAACTTTAAATGTAGATTTCAGTCTTTCAAATCCACTCTTTGTCACTAAAACCTGGACTTTGCTCAATTCGAGTCCCACCAGCTATGTCCAAATTTCAAAATAATATTTTCAGAAATCGCAAAATTAAAAAACAACAGTAGTAACAGCGATCTGTATACCCAACTAGCCAACTGGCATGGGATCCATTCTGCCTCACAGATAATTATTTTCAGAGTTAAGAATTAAAGCCAAGTATAAAAAAAGAGAGTCAAGTTTCCCATTAGCTTCTACACAGTAGTATCTTTACTTGGTTACTTAGTTATAGAACCTGATACTCTGAATTTGTTTGCTTTACAAACAAAAAAACCCTGCAATCTATTCAGGATTGTTTTAGATGGCTCTCGGCCAGGAGAAATTATGCTTGCCTGTTTCCAAATGAAATACAAGGGGGAAATGGAACCTTTGACCATTAAAGTAGAATAGCAGTATAACTGCTAATAAAGAAATATCTTGCCCTCCTTTTGATTGGATGGTTTCTAAACCTGTCAGCATTCCGACTGATTGTGGAAATGGCAGAACAAGAGGCCCCATCCCACATAGTCATCAAGGCAAAATTTCAGACATCCTCACAAAAAGCGGATATATTCCAGAGAGGCAGAGTATGATTCAGGCATGCATGATCTAATCTGTTTGTTTTTGTTTACAAGGTTCACCAGCTACAGCCAGATGCAATAGTGAGACAAGCAAACATATGTACACTAAAAAGTATTGAACACATTGCCTCTGAGCACATGCTCAACTCAGGAATTGGTGTTCAGTACCAGAACAAAGCTCACAAGTTTGTTCACAGACAAATCTACTCCTGGCTTCTCCAGCTCGCCAGATGTAATTCTGCTTCAGCAGCTTCATTTGGGGGGTGGGTGGGGGGTGGAGCATTTTAGTTGTTGCTGTAAAGCAGGGGTCATCAAACTTTTTCAGCAGGGGCTGTCCCTCAGACCTTGTGGGGGGCCGGACTATATTTTGGAAGGAAAAAAATGAACGAATTCCTCTGCCCCACAAATAACCCAGAGATGCATTTTAAATAAAAGCACACATTCTACTCATGTAAAAACATGCTGATTCCCAGACCATCCACAAGCCGGATTGAGAATGTGATTGGGCCGGATCTGGCCCCTGGGCCTTAGTTTGCCTACCCATGCTGTAAAGCAATTGAAAGTCAGAGAGCCTTGCCAGAGAACCTACTGAAAATCACAGAGATCTACCAGTAGACTCTGTTAAGAACATCGTAAGAGCCCTGCTGGATCAGGCCAATGGCCCATCTAGTCCAGCATCCTGTTCTCACAGTGTCCAACTAGATGCCTGTGGGAAGCCCCCCAAGTAGGAAACCTGAGAGCAACAGCGCTCTCCCCACCCTCCCAGCAAGTGGCATTCAGAGGCATGCTGCCTTCGAGAGGGGAGGCCTTATCCTCTATGAATTTGATTCTCTTTTAAAGCTATCCAAGTTGGTGGCTACACTACACGTTCTGGAAGCGAATTCCTTAATTTTAATTATGTACTCTGCAAAGTTCTTTATTGTCATGTGAATTCTGGACCTTACCCCTATTCATGCGGAATTTGTTGAAATACTTAACTTTGTACTTGCAGAGTTATTCAGAGTTTGGGTAATGTAAGAACAGGAACTATATGATTGCAGGATATTGCTCCATAAAGATATACAAATTTATTCCAAAAATATATGGTTATACAAGCAGTGTTAGATATAATGAACTATGGCTATTTTTAAATAGTTTTATTCACTAGTCCATTTTGGCAAGTACTAGAGGAACGACTCAGCTTGCATTTGCCAATGGGTAGGTCAATGTGGGTGGTGTTTGATGACTGTCCATCAGTCTCGGATCACAACTGATACACATGGGGAATATATTATTTCTTATTTCAACTGAGCAGACTTCAAATCATCCTTGCCTCAATCCTGGTGGCACAGCAGCTGGCAATTGGCCAGAAGGTGCTCATACATGCTGCCTTTGGCACCTGTGCATCAGAGGCAAGCTGTAATAGTAGGTCCAAACAGTTCTCTGTATGAGCACCTTGTAGCATGCTGTCATCAGATCTGCTGCCAACCACCAGAGAGTGGCTCCCAAGTGTTGAAATGTAAGATTCTAGCCTTTCCAATGTTCAGTTGTAAGTGGTATTCATCATACCTGTTAAGGATTAATAGCGTTAATCATTTTTGGATGTACTTACTCTGACCCACTTGCACAAGGTTTGCAACCTACAGGTTGGGAAATACTGTATTATAGGAAATGTAGGCAGGTTAAAGTGTTTGAGGGCTAGTAGCCTGTGTACACTTATTTACAAGGTGGCCTTTGATGATATGTGGTTCTCTGTCTAAACATGTGCTTTCTCTTTGCTCTTTTCAAATCACTCCCATAAGTTCCAAATTCCTCCACTGTCAGCTCCAGAGTCAAAAGGTTTAAAGTCAAGTTCACAGCAAGGACATCCTATTTTAATCTCCATCAATATGTTGATTTGGGCATTGCAGACAGCGCATTAGATGAATTGTTATATTCTCAGTGGGAGTACATTACTACCCTGGCAGAAACATTCATTAATCAAGATCACCTTCAGTTAAATATCTGACTAATCTGCACATTTCACAATTGCTTCAGCTCATAAAGCTTAAAAGTTAACACATTTCAAGGCCAGCTCCCCCTGTATTTGGATAAATGCTTTGTAACCGATAATTTTTTCAAGCAAACAAAAATCATGACTTTCTTATGTAACGGTCCCGCCCCCCCCCCCCCCACTATTCCAGCTGTCAGGTGTTATTTAACTTCTCCAGACACTCAACAGGAAAACCACCTTAAAAGCATCCAGCTAAACTTACAAATAAAAGAGAAACAAGACAACTGCATGTTCACAAGTCGTGAAGTCATTCATCTTCAAGCACCTTCAGCTGTCTTCTATACAAGTGTTCTAAGAATATGCAGGGTGAAATGAGCATGACGAACATGTAAGCTTTGTGGAGTGCTGGCAGCTGCCCAGAAAGGATTCCCTTTTTACCATCCCACCTCCAAAGACATTGTCGTCTTTAGCAATTTTCATTTTTAGAACCAATCTCAGGACTAGCCTTTAGCATGCGTCACATGATATATTACAAGGCCAGGGGGCACACTGGCAACTAGACCATATCTGGGGAAGGACCATAGCTCAACAGTAAAGTTTGCATGCAGCAGTACACAAGTTCAATCCCCAGCATCTCCACATTTCACAGAAAAATGTATTGCTTATGGGTTGCAGCCAGCTAAGTTATACTCACAGCAGATCCACTGAAATTAATAGACCTAAGTTAGTCATATCATTTAATTTTGATGGGTCTTGTCCCGAGCATGACTAACATTAGATACAACCCTGTTTTCATTTGTTTCAGCATTTTAAAAGCTGCCTTTCTGTAAAACTATGAGAGGTGGCAAAATGTAAAGAATGAATTGTACAAAGCATATTTGCAAAGATGTGCTTCATACCTTTGGAGTGGCTGGGATTCCCTATTGAACACACACTCCATGGCAAACTCGGATTTGTTGACATGGAATGTGTGAAAAAGTAATTTGTGACTCACTTTCCCATTCCTTCCTATAACAAGGGTTTAAGCCAACTTCAGTCAATGATTCCAGCTGCAACATATGTAAGTTCTCCAAAGCGAGCTGACGTCAAGAGTTTGATCTTCATTAGCAATATTGAATTTTGCTTCAGAATAGACCAATCAATTACTGGAAGCCTGAGGCATTTGTGTCTTAACTTTAGGAAATGCAGTTGCCAACACATGGGCAAATCATTTGCCTTTTGCCTTTTTTAAAAAAGGATTATTAAACACAACAGAATTTCATTTAAGGAATTAAGGGCTACCTCACATGGTTTGTTATTATTACCTAACCAAGCCCAAGACTTGTGACCTCTCCTCTCTTGAAAATATTTGAAAAATTTATGCATAAGCCAAAAGTAACTCAACTAAAATATTTGACTGGGGCCAAAAAATAATAATTCATATGCCATTAAGTGCATTTTGGTTGCAATCCTACACCTACTTACCTGGAAGCCCCATTAAATGTAACGGAACTAAGTTCTGACTTGACATGTCATGTATAGCTATGATTGAGCTGTTCAGGATGGTTTAAATGCTAGATTTTTTTAAAGTTAAAGGTTTTTCAGGGCACACTGCCCTCATAAGGCACTTTTTAACTGGAGTATGAAGATGGGAGATCAGGAACTACTGGCAGATCTCTGAGTGACTTGGAATACAGCAAAAAGAATTGGCCTCCCAACTGTTTAACAATGGCAACAAAAATAATGACCCCCCCCCCCAAAAAAAAATTATACTGCTGCAATGAAGAAAGCTTGGGGTGGGGTAGAGAAGAGAGGAAATTTCGTGCAGTAGTAAGACTGTAAACTCCATTACTTTCTGATGCTCAAAAGAGATTTTGGGACTCGGGAATCTTTCCTTCTAAGTCAATGTCTTTTGCACCATGCTCTAGTTGGTGCATCTAGAGCAGGCACCCCCAAACTCGGCCCTCCAGATGTTTTGGAACTACAACTCCCATCATCCCTAGCTAACAGGACCAGTGGTCAGGGATGAAGAGAATTGTAGTCCCAAAACATCTGGAGGGCCGAGTTTGGGGATGCCTGTTCTAAAGGAAAGATCTCACAAGCCTTAAGTCTGTCCCGGGCTGGTTTACAAGATTCTTAAAACACACGAAAATGTAATTACAACACATCACAACAGCAGCTAAGGATTTTTCCAAGTGAAGGACAATTCAACCAAATATAAGCTTGAATAAGTGTGTCTGCAAAACATTCAGACAAGTTCAAAGCTTTAATATTATTATTTTGATAGTCATAATTGATTATGTATATGTCGCCCATCTATCTGGGTTGCCCCAGCCACTCTGGGGGACTTCCAACAAATTAAAACATCACACCCAGTTTAGGCTGATTGAATGTATTTTAAGATACAGTAGTCGAATAGGCTACCCTTATATTATATACTGAAGGCACCGAAAACCAGAAGTACGCTTATTTTAGCATGTCTGAAGAACTGTGCTCAGCACATGCAGAAGTTATTTACAACTTCAATTTTAGATCTGGCAGGTATCATACCCATTCCAATTGCCCAATTATAGAATCACAGAATTGTTAAGGTGGAAGGGACCCCAAGCTTCATCTAGTCCAAGTCCCTGCAATGCAGGAATCACAGCTAAAGAATCCCTGGCAGATGGCCTTCCAACCTCTGCTTTAAAATCTCCAGTGAAGGAGAGCCCACCAACCTTTGAAGTGTATTGTGTTCAATACACACACTATAGCTAATTTTCTAAAATGAAGCATTTCCAAAAATGGGAATGAAAAACAAAAGAAATCAATAACTACCGATTTCAAATGTTGCCACCTGAAGGATTCTACAAGAGAAACAACTCTGCTTCAGAAAGAAAGAAAGAAAGAAAGAAAGAAAGAAAGAAAGAAAGAAAGAAAGAAGCATAAGCAGACCAAACCACAGAAATATTACAGGTCCCAAATCAAGGAATACCTACCCCTTAGCAAGAACCCTTTGCCTTTCTCTGCAACGGGGCTCACCATTCTCCTTCTCCTTCCAGTCCTTTAGACCACATTTAGCACCAGGTATTTGTGAAGCACCAGGGTGCCAAGAACTAAAGCAAAACAGATTCAGTTGTGTACTTCCCTGGAATGGACACCAACAGTCTCTGACTACCGGCTGCACAGCTGCATGCTATTGATCAGCCAAGCACACTACATAGGGCTCCTGATCATCAGGCGAAATCAAAACCAATATGACCCTGATGGTGTAACCCCTCCAAGCCTCACTGCCAAACATGAGCTACAGTGGTACCTCGGGTAAAGTACTTAATTCGTTCCAGAGGTCCATTCTTAACCTGAAACTGTTCTTAACCTGAAGCACCACTTTAGCTAATGCTGCCACGCCGCTGCCACGCGATTTCTGTTCCCATCCTGAAGCAAAGTTCTTAACCTGAGGTACTATTTCTGGCTTAGCGGAGTCTGTAACCTGAAGCGTATGTAACCTGAAGCGTATGTAACCCGAGGTACCACTGTATTAAAGAAGATGACAGAAGATGGTCACTGAAATCTAACGCCTTGTGGCAGTGGTGGCTAGTATCCATTAAGACTAGCAGGGTGGAAGGCAGAGATGCAGTCAGAGTCAACAACAGCTTATTCTATTTTTGCCCCCATCCTCCTCCCTATTGTATTATACAATGGCAGCACCAAGACAAGGGAGGAGGAAGGAAGCTGGCAGGCAGGTGGGGGTTGGCTGAGAACAAACTGAGGTTGGTGAGGCAGTGGTCACTTGCCCTAATAGACCAGCACCTACTGCCTTGTGGTATGCAGAAACAGCACACCTACAGTGCAAATAAATCCCTTTCTGAACGGTGATAGCTCCCAGATAAAGATAAAATTACATTTTACAGATAACAGAAAGATGCAAGTGCACACAAGCCAAGAGGGTTATGCTTTCCAAAGCAAGACAACAGTCCCCCCCCCCCAAAGCTTACAAACCAAAGAATGATAATGGCGGAGAATAGAGGGTTGGGAAAAGATACAGGACAACCTTGTGATTTGGTAAAGGATGTTGACAAGTGCCCAGAGCACACCCTCTGCATGCATTAGGGCTCAGCTTCCGTCTTTGGTATCTTCAAGCTGAAATTATATCAAGTAGCAGAGCTAGGTAAAGAAGAATCCTTCTGCCTAAGCCTTTGGAGAGCCACTGCGTATTACAGTAGATGCTACTGGAAAGGCAGGACTCAATACAACACCCCTTCAGAGGGTCTTCAGGAGTAGCTGGAGATCTCTAAGAAAACAAATCCTAGTTTCCTAGGCTTCCTTGGAGAAGCCACAAATAGTAATACAGCTACAAAACAAGTCAAAATTGCCAATATAAGCGTGTCCTTAGGTTTAAACCATTGGCTAGTCATTAGGGGTAGGGAACCTGTGGTCCTCCAGATCTGAGTTCTCCAATCTTGGACTCCAACCCCCATCATCCCCAGCCATCATGGCCAGTTGTCAGGAATTATGAAAGTGGCAGCCCAACAGCATCTGCAGGGGAAAGGTATTTCCTTTCTTTCTTTTTGGGTGGCTAATCCTCTGCTGGGCATTTTGCCAAACCATCACCAAGGAGAGACGGCTCCTTCTGGTCAGTCAAGCAAGAAGAATGCTGAAGAGTTGAGCAATAATTTGGGGGTGGGGTGGGGAAGAGGACACATACATACACTCATCAACTGGGCTGATGTTTTACGGCAAAACATGTGGCCATTCAGATGTTGATGAACCACAACTCCCGTCTTCCTTGACCACTGGCTAGGCTGGCTTGCGCTGGAGTCTAGCAACACCTGAGTCTAAGAGCCCTGCTAGGTCAGGTCAAAGGCCCATCTAGTCCAGCATCCTGTTCACACAATTGCCAACAAGATGCCCATGGGAAGCCCACAAGCAGGACCTTTGCACAATAGCACTCCCCACACTTGTGATTTCCAGCAACTGACATTCAGAGAAAGTCTGCCTCATAACAGTAAAGGCCTTCATAGCTAGCATCAACTGATGGCCTTACGTTCCATCAATTCGTCTAATCCTTTCTTAAAGTCATCCAAGTTGATGGATGACTATGGGTTGTAAAGACCTACTTCCTCTTCCAACATTCAGCTTCCTTGGATGTTCACAGGTTCTAGCATTATGAGGGAGAAAATCTTCTCTTTCTCCACAGCTGGCATAATCTTATACACCTCCTTAATGTCCCTTGTTATTATTTGCTGGGCCACAGCATACCCACTCCTGTGTTTAAAGGTGTACACATTTTAGGGAGCCTAAGCCAATGAATGGCACCCAAACCAAAGCCATGCAAATAAACCCACAAGTACCAGCCATTACCAGACTGCCTGCCCATCCATGCCAACACTGCAGAGTGCAATGCAAGGTGTCAACTTGGCTTGTTTGGCTGCTATCCATGCTGTGACCATGAAGGTTTTACGTGACACTCTCCCATCTGGCATCTTCCTAAAGTAATAACAATCACAACAGCTTTTGTACATCTAGGCTGGTTGCCAGAAAGCAATTTAAGTTTGCCACAGCAGAGGCAGATTTAGGGGAGTGCACTGGGCACGGAGCCTTTGGGACGCCACAACTATGACGTTGAATGAAAGGTGAGACATGGGAGGGTAAATTTTGGCATCGCTGAAATTTGAGGCGCCAAGGTCTGCCGCTGGCCATAGACCATCAGACAAGTGAATTCCATCAGACACGATGCTGCTATCAAAAGCTACCAGAATGTGGAAGAATACAAAAGGGATTCAACCACAGACTTGCCAGCTCTTGCAATTTAAGACTTCAAGGATGATCTCATTTTCACCCAAGTAAACCAGGTTAGCAAAGGCTAACTTGAATGACTTGAATGCACAAACCAGCCATCACAGTTCCAACACCACAGACATAATTTTTGCATCGATACCATATCAATACACAATACTTTTTGATGAAGACAGTTCACACATTCAGTGCTTGTGGCCAAGAAATCAAATGATAGACAAGCATGTTGAAGCTGGTTCTGCAATGTTGCATCATGCAACACAAATGTGCCTTTGCAGGGGGCAGGGGGACAGGCACTGCATGCCTGCTGTGAGCCCCACCTATAGGAGAAGCATGGACCACTCTAGCCAAAACATCACTCAATCTCCTCATTTTCCCCAAGAAGCAACAGGAGTTTTGCAAATGTTGGATAGGGCAACTGCAATTAACATGCTGGAGCCTCTCTCTCTCTTTAACACAGCACATTCTTGGGCTCCTATTTCAGCAATTTAAACTATGCAACAACAAGCCTCAACAAGTTAGCCCTCTTGGAGAATTAACACAGCTCAGCAAAACAAACTCCTTGTTTTCGAAATGTGAATATGAGGTGAGGCTTTGATCACACAAAACTTGCATCCAGATGTATAGGCAGGCAGGCAGACAGACAGACAGACAGACAGACACACGACACCTCACATCACACAGGCCTTGTTTCCTGCAGCAAGCTAAATCCCCTGCCATGTGAGAAGTACAGCCGTGAGCATTCATTTTGTCCTGAAAACACTTACATTGGGCGGTTTCCATGTGCATGAAACACAATGGCCTTAGGCCACTGCGAGAAACTAATCCTCATTGTAGTTTTCTCCTTCAGCAGCTATGCCTCTTGGACAGAAATTTCTACAAAGGTCTCACTAGTTTATATGGCTAGCAATGGGGGAGCTGATGATGACTGAGGCATGGAAATTCATAGTGTACTGAATGGGGCGGAATGTATGGGCCTCTCTAACCAGAAGGTGGTCCAAACTGATAAATCAAGGGATGGACCTGAAATATCACTGCAGGTGGCCACATCCCTCAAATCCCCCATGACTACTGAGAACTCCAGGATTGATTCCTGAACCAGCCTACTTGAGGAGACAAAAGGAGACACATAAAACCTATGCATGAAGGGCGTTTGAAAACTGCAGAAGTATCTGCAGAAGTAACTGCAGAAGTTTGAAAAATCCCTACATGAGTACCTTGGACACCTTTGCTCATGTGTATGGAATTAGGTAATTGTAAGACTCTGAACTAAACAGTTGGGGTGTTTTAAAAGCAGATTTTCCAACTACACAAATTCCCCATAAGACATCCCACACTAAAAAAAAAGAAAGAAAATTATATGACATAATTAGGCTAGCAGGCTAGAGGTCCTCAATCCCAATCAAATCCTTTAAATACAACAACCTACAAAGCATCCTGCATGCAAAGAATAAGAACACACACAACAGAAACCAGAACATTTCATCATCTAGCCCCGTGGTCTTAAACTGCTCTAGACTTGAGACTCACCTCTGATTCCCAATCTGCAAAATGGGACCCAACTGTACTTTTTCACTCCTGATTTATAAACAGTGCTAGCAATGCATTACTATTCATTCTAAAATGGCAACTCACAAAGCACTATTCTTAGCTTTGCTTTAGCATTAGTACTAAATGAAAGCCAGTGATGCTGACATTTGATCTTAGCTGAAAGGCCAAGAAGCGACTGACAGACTCACAATTTCAGTCTGACACCTGGGCATGTTTCTCCTAGATGATGATGATTAGGGTTACCATGGTTGGTACCAAATAGCAGGAAGCAGATGACAGCATCAGTTGCCAATTCTGGGTATCATTTACTAACCAAAATCCTACACTTTAGTAATGTTAGTTACTGAAAGTGTACTTGCGTCACATTAGAGCTCAATGAATTGTTTCTGGAACTCATATCTTAATTCTAGAGACTGTGTACAGCATATAGTGACTGTATCCACTATATACCCTCAGAATTTTGGGTGGAAATAGGAACCAAAACTTGTAATTTACTGCTTTGCACATTGCATAACAACTCCTTTGCTATAAGCAATTTTTTATTGTTTGACCTTTATAAAATAATAATAATAATAAAAAAATTGTGCAACAGTTGGAACTATGTCAATGGAATTTTCTTACTAACCTCTCAATCAGTTTCAGCATTTTTTAAATGCCTCCAATATCTTAACAGTCAAAAATTGTAAAATTTCTTCCTGGCAATTGAGGTTTTTCATTAAAGCAATTGAACACATCTATAAGGTATGCCAATCTTAAAAAGCCACATTTATGAGTTGTCAAATAAAAAAAAGCCTATGGCAGCGATTTATTTCTCAAAAACCTCAGAACTTCATGCTGAAGCACTTGTGATCACTTTTACGTGTAACAACAGTTTTGTGTTCAGAACCCATTTCTTTGCTGAGAACTTCTATCCAGAGTACTAGCTTTAAATTTCGATTTCTGCACATTTTCCTAGAACAGAATTAAGGATTTCACTCATGTTTGGTCCAGTCATACTGAGCTGGATTACAACATGGTGGTGGCAGCTTTGTTGCAACCCACCTGGTGTGGCCTCAGGACCCACCTGTGGGTCCCAACTGACAGGTAGAAGACTATGACTAGCCCATGCCAACATATAAACAGAACAAACACCCTGAACAGGAACATAGAAAGCTGCTTTACACAGAGACAGGCCATTGATCCATCTAGCTCAGTGCCGCCTCCACTGACTGGCAGCAGCTCTCCAGGGTCCCAGGCAGGGGTTTTCCCCAGGGATTGAACCTGGGGCTTTCTGTACACAGAGCTGGTGCTCTACCACTGAGCCCCAAGCCTTTCCCCTTGTAAGACTTTACAAAAAAAAACCAGAATGCTTGGTTTGCCAGCTTGCAAATAAATCTATCCTGTTAAGGTGGAGAACATTATCAACAAGTAAAAACACTTAAGATTTTTTATTCCAAGCACAGAAGTCCCACCAACATACACAAAACTTGGAAACCACTTACCAGTACCAGCTCTTATGCTGCTGTTGTGCTGAGTGTCGCCCATTCTGTGACATTTGCTTATAAAAGGAAATAATGAGTGCAAAGGGGTTGTATGTTTTTTTGGTAGACTTCTTTGCTGGCCAAGAGATCAGGAAACGGCCTTAATCTCCACTTAGCAGGGGGCTTCACTGCTGCAAACAAGCCAGGTTTAAGCTGTTCATTAAAGGGTAATCAGGTACCTTTTTCCCCCTTTTTTTTTTTTTTTGCAGCAGCAGAAGGTAGAAGAGTGGCCACTGCTGCTGAGAGGCAAGGGTCCCAACCAAGCTGTGAACCAGGAGGCCCAGAGTTCACATTTCACTTTGCCAGTGAACACACTAGATGGCTCTTTAGGACCACATTTCCCAACAAAAGTGGTTTCACTGAGCACCCTCCAGACATAGGAAAAACAAAACAGAAAAGCATCCATCGGAGATGGCAAAGCCAGAGTGGCTGGGGAAACCAGCCAGATGGGCGGGGTATGTATGTATGTATGTATGTATGTATAAATAATTAAATAAAATAAATAATGGTGGTGGTGGTGGTGGTGGTGGTGATGATGATGATGATGATGATAGGAACTCTTTTTTCTATTTTCCTTCTCAGAATCTACCCGCTCCCCAAGAGTACAGTTCCTAATTATTTTCCATAGCTGGTGGGAAAAGCTGCAGGGATGTATATAAGGACATAAGAGCTTTCTGGACCAGGCCAATGGCCCATCTAGTCCAGCATCCTGTTCTCAGTGGCCAAACAAATGCCTGTGGGAAATCCACAAGCAGAATCTGAACACAAAAGCACTACCTTTTCCCGTGGCTTCCTGCAACTGTTACTCAGAAGCATTGCTGCCTCCAACTGTAGAGGCAGAGCATGGCCATCATGGCTAGCAGTCATCAATAGCCTCCTCCATGAATTGGTCTAACCCTCCTTTAAAGCCATCTGGGTTGGTGACCATCACTGTCTCCTGTGGCAGGAAGTTCCAAAGTTTAGCTATGCACTTTCTAAGAAATGCTTTGGTTTTATCTTCCAACATTCAGCTTCACTGGGTGTCCATGAGTTCTAACTGTTAGGCGAGAAAGAAAAGATGTTCTCTATCCACATAATTTTATAAACTTCTATGAGGTCACCTCTTATGCTGCAATGTTTCTTCCTAGGGGAGTCACTTCCATCCCCTTCATCATTTTGGTTGCCTTTTTCTGAACCCTTTTCAACTTTACAATATCCTTTTTGAGGTGAGGCAACCAGAACAGTACACAGTAAAATGGTCAAGGAACAGCTGTAGCTCTATGGCAGAGCACCTTCTTTGCACACAGGAAGTCCCAGGTTCAACCCACAGCTTCTCCAGATGGTGCTAGAATGTCCCCTGCCTGAAACCCTGGAGAGCAGCTGCCAGTCAGTGTAAACAATACTGAGTTATATGAACCAATGGTCAGACTTAGCACAAGGCAACTGCATTAGCAGGCAATATTCCAGCTGCAAATTACAGCATCCTGGAAGGCTGTTTATAATACTGTTTCTCATCACACAAGTCCTTTCTCCAAGTCTTCCAATACACTTGAAAAGTCCAGATATAATTACATGACTGCTCATTTACCTGACTGAGTTGGAAGACATTAGAAAATTAAGATGACACCTCCCCTTGGATGTGACAGGCAGGATATTCAAAACTTTGCCACCGCCTCCTCCCCAGAACAAACGTAATAGGCTAGTTTCTAGAGTCCTATTTTCCAGATCTTCCTTGCCTCAGAGAATTAGGTGGGGAGTGGGGGATCAGCTTTGCCTCAGGCCTCACAAGGCTGTTGAAAGGGTTACGGAGATGAACATGAAGCGCTTTGAAGATTAGAAAGTGCTTTATAAATGCAAAGTAATAGTATTATAATCTTTACTAATAACTAGGGCTGCATAGAGATGTGGAGGCTAGGGGAGGAGTGGCAGGAGGAATAGGCAATTCCTCCTGCCACCCCCAGCCCCCCAGCCTTTGCAGCTCTAGCAATGACTGGTCAATTAATTTGTTAGTTCAAATGAGAAAAAAACATTTTGACCTAGCTACGAAAATGTCCCAAATTAATTGATCAATATATATTTTTAACTTAATTATTTTTAATGCAAAAGAAACATTTATTATTATTATTACTTTAGAATGAGTTTTTCCTGTTCAAACACCAGGCATCTCCAGGCAGGGCAGAGAAAGACTTGTCCAAAACCTTGGATAACTGCTGCCACAAAGCTAGTGAAGATACCACAAAGCTATATGGCCCAATGGCCTGACTCGGTATTAGGCAGATTTCTACGTTCCTAATAATCTAATGCAACTTGGAATCAGTAGCAGCCCAAGAATGTCACATGCAACATCCGTTAGCTACAGCCTGCCCACACACATCTGTCTGTAGATGGCAGAAGAGCTAGGTCAGAAGATGAGGGAGCTTCCTCATCAGTTTGCACCCTTCAAGCTGTCAATGAAATCCAGTCCCACCAGATGCCTCTTTCCCTTTGATCTGCCTACCCCAGGGTCCAGAGCAAGAGTATTTCCAGATGGGACAGCCATTTTCAGTTGTCTTAGCAACTTTCAATCTCTGCTGCTAGGCTCTGTGCAGGCAGGCCACAAGGAGGTCAGAGGCTGGGCCAACAGGCATGGCCCCACCCTACCAGACATTGATCTGTACATACCACGAACCTGTGTGCAGAGATGGGGTGGAGAACACTTTTCTGCCCAAGGGAAGGCTGCCTTGTAGGCAGCCTTCTGGGAGGCATGTACCAGTGGTGAAATGGGGCAGAACAAATGTAATATGCTAGTTTCTACACAAATGTACACACCCTTCTCCAACCAGGCAAGCAAAAGGCATTATCAGCCTCAAGCTAGCCACCGCAGTATAACCAACCTCCAGATGAGTTTCCCAAAGCTCTGACGCATTTCAGCTCTGTGTATTTAAAACCTCTACTTCCAAAACAAGTGTGACCAAGCAAGTTACACACATCATGTTTAAAAAGTTAAAAATGGTTCCTCACATGATTCCTAACCCATAGTTCATAAGATTATTATTTTTTTAAAATTGAAAGATATTGATATAAGAACCACCCATTTGATTGCTGGACTGGAAAGGCCAGCCTCCAGTACCTTGGAGGGTTTGCCATGTCTGCAAACTAAAAGAATTTATGCACCTGGCAATCAGACAGTAAAGTCAACAGTGGCACACTCCCAAACTAGGTCAGTGACAGCCTGCCTTATTAGCGGTTTCAAATCAACAAACAAACGTTACTAAAAGATACACAACTTTCTGCAGGACACCAAATGCAGCTTTGTCACACTTGAGTTGGCAAAATACAAAAATGACACTGGTTCTCTTTGTAGAGGAGAACTAATCATTTTATAATGCAACCTTATGCATGTTTACTTACCCTAGCTGTGCAGCAGTCAGCCCAGAACACAGGAAACTGTCTTATATCAAGTTAAACCATTGGTCAATCTATCTCAGTTTTGTCTGCACAGATTGACATTGGTTTTAGACAGGAGTCTCTCCCCAGTTCTACTCGGAGATGTCAGTGATTGAACCTGGAACTTCTGAGTGCAAAACAGATGCTCTAGCACTAAGCTGTGGCCCTTCCCCATCACCCTCCCAAACCGAAAGCTGGGGTGGTGAGATTGTTCCTGATCTCTCATGGAGGTATAACAAAAAAGCCAGTGACAACAGGAGTAACCAAGGTCCTGGCAACCATAAGTTTAACTTGGTTGCCAAAAAATGGCAGCTCCCTATACGCAGGTAAGTGTGCATGAGGACTGTATTGCTTCAGACTCCAAAGGGGCGGAAGATATCATAGTTGACAACCCAGCTCAGAAGGAAAATAATTTTTAAAAGAGCAAAGAAACACAAGGCACATTGGTGCAAACCAGGGAAATAAATTGCTCCAGGGGAGAGAAAGAAGAAAAGTTAAATGTTGACGCACGAAGAGAAGTTGGGTCTTTGAAGGTGTAGCAAGCTGAGACAAAGCCTCATCTGTCTTCAGAGGCTTCCATGCAGCAACAGGGAGAAAGCTTTTGAAATTAATCTTATTAAAGCAGCACATCCAAGTCACCCGGATATTTAGTATCTCATATGATCTTCTGAATTTATGCCAAATAATAATAATAATAAATAATGAATAAACCTTTATTGTCACTACACTACCTGTGCACAGTGAAATTAAATGACCCCCCCCCCATACACTCAGTCTTATTCGCACTCTGTTTTTTTTTTAAATATATATTTATTAAAGTTTTTCACATAAAACATATATTATATAAACACAAATCAACATTGTCCATTTAGCATCTTTCAATTGTTACATAAGACTCCCCCACACCTCCCACATACACTTGCATCATTATTAAATTAGTTTCAAACAAATTATTATTTTACTCATAATCTTGATTTAGTTAGCATATAATTCATCCTTAAATCTAATTTAGTGATAGACAGTTATTTTCGGCTCTGGCATCCGATTCAGCACTCAACCAAATTACAATATTTTTGTAAATAAGTCTTAAATTTCTTCCAATCTTCTTCCATCCTTTCTTCTCCCTGGTCTCGAATTCTGCCGGTCATTTCGGCTAACTGCATGTAGTCTATCAGCTGCATCTGCCATTCTTCCACAGTGGGTAGCTTCTGCGTTTTCCAATTCTTGGCGATCAATATTCTTGCTGCTGTTGTTGCATACATAAAGAATGTTCTGTCCTTTTTTAACACACCCTGGCCTACAATACCCAAGAGGAAGGCCTCTGGTTTTTTGGTAAAGGTGTATTTAAACACCTTTTTTAATTCATTATATATTGTCTCCCAGAAGGCCTTCACTCTAGGGCATGTCCACCAGAGGTGAAAAAATGTTCCTTCATTTTCCTTACATTTCCAACATTTACTATCAGACGAATGGTATATTTTGGCTAATTTAACAGGAGTCATGTACCATCTATACATCATTTTCATCACATTTTCCTTCAATGCATTACATGCAGTGAAGTTCAACCCAGAGGTCCACAACCTTTCCCAATCTTCAAACATAATATTATGCCCAATGTCTTGAGCCCATTTTATCATTGTTGATTTTACCATTTCGTCTTGTGTGTTCCATTTCAGCAGCAAGTTATACATTTTTGAAAGTACTTTAGTCTTAGGTTCTAACAGTTCAGTTTCTAACTTTGACTTTTCCACTTGGAATCCTAACTTTTTGTCATTTTTAAACAATTCTTTAATCTGAGCATAGTGTAACCAGTCTCGCACTTTGTCTCTCATCTTTTCTAAACTCTGCAATTTCCAGTTGTCTCCATCCTTCTCTAGTATTTCCCAATATTTTGGCCAGTTGGCCTCCATATTGGCTCTTTTTCGAGCCTTGGCCTCCAGGGGTGACAGCCACCTCGGAGTTTTGTTCTCCAGTAAGTCTTTGTATTTTATCCAGACATTAAAAACTGATTTTCTAACAATATGGTTCTTAAAGGCCTTATTTATCTTAGCTTTGTCATACCATAAATACGCATGCCATCCAAATGCATTGTTAAAACCTTCCAGATCCAAGACATCCGTATCTTCAAGAAGTAGCCAATCTTTTAGCCAGCAGAAAGCTGCAGCTTCATAGTACAACTTTAAGTCTGGCAGGGCAAAGCCCCCTCTTTCTTTTGCATCTGTTAATATTTTAAATTTAATTCTGGGCTTTTTGCCCTGCCAGACGAATTTAGATATGTCTTTCTGCCACCTCCGGAAGCACTCTGTCTTATCTACAATCTGTAATGTCTGAAACAAAAATAACATTTTTGGTAATACATTCATCTTGATGGCAGCTATTCGGCCTAACAAAGAAAGTCTTAATCTTGACCAACTATCCAAGTCTCTCTTAATTTCTGACCAGCATTTTTCATAATTGTCTTTGAATAGACTCAGATTTTTTGCTGTTATATTTACCCCTAGGTATTTGACTTTTTTAACCACATTTAAATCTGTCTCTTTCTGAAACCGTTCCAACTCAGTATCTGTCAAGTTCTTCCCCAACACCTTAGTTTTTTGTTTATTTAGCTTAAATCCGGCCACTCGACCAAAGTTTTGTATCAGTTGTAATACATTTTTCGTACTAGATTCCGGCTCCTGTAATGTCAGAACTAGGTCATCTGCAAAAGCTTTAAGTTTATATTGTTTCGCTCCGACCTGGATCCCCTCCACCAACCGGTCCCCCCTAATCATATTCAGTAGCACTTCCAGAACCGAAATGAACAGTAATGGGGAAATCGGGCAGCCCTGTCGTGTGCCTTTTTCAATTTTGAACTCTTCAGTAACCACATTGTTAACTATCAGTTTGGCCTTTTGTTCTGAATATATTGCATCAATCCCATTCTCAAACCCCCGTCCCACTCCCATTTCTTTTAGGTTCCCCTTCATAAATCTCCAGGATATGTTGTCAAAGGCCTTCTCCGCGTCTATGAAAATTAGGACTGCTTTAGTGTTTATGTTTGTTTGTAAAAGTTCCAATATGTCTATAATGTTCCTTGTATTAGCAAACATGTGTCTGCCCGGGAGAAAGCCTGCCTGGTCTTTATGGATTATCTCACTTAGAACTTTCTTAAATCTTCGTGCCAGAACATCTGCAAATATTTTGTAATCCACATTTAAAAGGGAGATGGGACGGTAGTTCTTAAGTTGTGTCTTCTCAGTTTCCGACTTTGGAATCAATGTGATAAATGCTTCTTTCCACGATTCAGGCGCCTTCTTCCCCTCCATTATTTCGTTACTGACCTCCAACAGTGGCTGTATCAAGTAGTCCTTCAATATCTTGTAGTAGTTAGAGGTCAGTCCATCTGGTCCTGGTGATTTGCCCTGTTTCAAACTCTGGATGGCCTGCTCGATCTCTTGTCGTGTTATTTTGCCATTCAACATTGTTCTGTTTTCTTCTGACAGCTTTGCTAGTCCATTTCTCTTCAAAAATTGTGTAATCTCTGTTTCATCTTGTGGCCCTTGAGTGTATAGCTTTTTAAAATATCTCTGGAAACACTTTCTAATCTCTCCCGGATTCTGGATGTTCCTTCCTTCAACCTCTAAGTTCGTTACTGTATTTAATCTTTGTCTTCTTTTCAACTGCCAGGCTAGCAGTTTCCCACATTTATTAGCCGATTCAAAAGTTTTTTGTTTCATTGTTTTAATCTTCCATTCTATTTCCTGATTTATCAATTTAGAATATTGTGTCTGATGAAGTTTGATTTCTCTCAGGATCGGTTGGGACTTCGGGTTAGATCTTAACTTCTTCTCCAACTCTTTGATGCTTTCCAAAATTTTATCTTTCTTTTCATTTTGCAGTCTTTTCTTTAAGGAATTCTGTTGAATCAGGAACCCTCTCATCACAGCTTTGCTTGCGTCCCAGATAGTTCTTTTTTCCACCGTAGTATTCAAATTAATCTCAAAATAGTCCTTTAAGGTTTTTTGGGCCTTCTTTACAATTCTTTGATCTCTAAACAGGCCATCATTCATCTTCCATCTAAAGGAGCCGGTTGGAGTCAGTGTCATATCCATTCTCAAGGCGTTATGGTCGGAGCATGTTTTGGGGCAGATTTCCACCTTCCTCACCTTAGGTGCCAGACTTCTAGTTATCCATATTTGGTCGATTCGTGTCCAGGTCAGTTGGGCTTCAGAAAAGAATGTTCCCTCTCTTCCCAAGGGGTTTCTGACTCTCCAAATGTCAACCCAGTCCATATTGTCGGTCATTTCAAAAAAAGTCTTAGGTAATCTTCCTTCTTTAGTGATGTTTTGATTCAATGACTTATCCATGTTCGTTGATACGACCCCATTCATGTCCCCCATCATGATGACGTTGTTATAATCCAGATAGTCCAGCATAGTCTCGTGCAATTTCTTATAAAAGTCTGATTTGCCTTCATTTGGAGCATAAATTCCTAATATCAAAATTTTTTCTCCTTGATATTGTACTTCTATTGCGAGGATTCTTCCACTTTCATCTTTAAAGAGAAATTTTGGTGAAAGGCTCTCTTTTGCATAGATCACTACACCTCTCTTCTTGACTATGTCCGATGATATAAATTCTTGACCAAGCCTTTTATTTATTAACACCTTTCTATGGAGCCTAATCACATGTGTTTCTTGTAAACATATAATGTCCAATTGTTCCTTTTTTAATATATGAAAGATTTTAGACCTTTTTTCGGGGCTGTTACAGCCATTTATGTTCCAACTCAAAAGCTGCAGAGACATCCTGGGCCAGTCCGGTTATTCTTTCTGGGGTGGTACCTTGTTCTCTGGTCCTTGAGGATCCGAGGGGGCGGGTTCCCCTGGGGGTTCCGGCGCTGGCAATCCAAGTCCTTTATGGAGGTCTTCTCCGTGTGCTCCCAGAAATTTGTCTCTGTCTTCCGCTGTTTTAATTTTGATCTTTCTCCCTCTATAGGTAAAGGATAATCCTTGTGGAAACTCCCACCTGAAGAAGATTGCGTTGCTTCTTAACAATCTTGCCAGTTCTGTGTAGTTAGATCTGAGATCCAGCAACTGTCTAGGGATGTCCTTGTAAATTTCAATTCTCTTGCCCAAAATGTCAAGTGACCTTTCGTAGTGCAGGCCCAAAATCTTGTCCCTTTCCTCCTTTGATCTCAGTGTTATCAAGCAGTCTCTGGGCCTCTCTATCCTTTTGACTCTGCCAAGCCTAAAAGCAGATACTATTTTGAAGTCTTTTTCCTCTAGATTCCAAAACTTGGCAATTTCCTTAGTTAGGAATTCAGTAAAATTATCTTCTTCCACCTCTGGAATCGACCGTATCCTCAAGTTGGTCTCCTTACTTCGCAATTCTGACATCAAAAAATGAATCTGGTGTTCTCCAACTTGTTTGCTAAGTGGTCTTACTTCTTTCTCAAGTTTTTCCACTCTTTGACCAGTATCTTCAGCCAGTTTACGGTTTTCACCTACAGCCTCCTTTAATTCTCCAATAGCCTGGGCATTCTGTGCCACTTGCCCAGTCAACTTGTTCAAACTTTCTGTGTTCTGATCAATTTTAGCTGTATGTAGGTCAGCCTTCTTGTCCAAAACCTCTAACTTCTCCAAGATTTTATCCAAGACAGAGCTACTTGTCCCTGAAGCCATATCTTCCAAGTGCGGCTCCTCTGTCTCACCCTCCCCTGTTTGTAATAGGGAGGCCGCCTCTATGTCTGGAGGCAAAGCGGAAGGCAAGGCCGGCACAGATGATCTACGCTGTGAGGCTGCAGATAAAGTTAAAGTTGTTTGTTTAGTTCTTCCTCTTCTCCTTGCGCCACTCATTCCAGAGTTGTCTGTAATCCAAGGTCAATCCAAGTTGTTCCCATGAGAGAGTGAAGTCCCAGGTGCAGTAGTCAAACAAAGGCCAGGAAAGGGAAAGTAAAACAAAGTCACTGCTGTAAGTCCAAAATCCTCTAGAGGGAGCTTAGTACGTCTTCAGGGAAAAGATCAAATCCAAGTTAGACTTGTAAATTTAAGTCCATGTCCACAGCCTCCACAGTGTATTATTTTTAGCAGAGTAAACTTAAAGCAAAACAATGTTTCTACAGTGCCTTGACTGCATCAGTTTCAATGTGTCCAATTCCAGCTCAGAATGTTTCAAAATTGAGTTCAATGTAACCAAAGTTGCAGACTGGTGCTCAGCCAGGCAGCTCCAGCACCAGGGGTTCTTACTTATTTTGTAATCCACTGGTACCACAGAAGAAGAATATCAGTGCACCCCAACTATCCCAAGAAGAATCAATAGCTCAAAGTCTTTCACTCAGAAATCTGCTTTTAAGGGTGCCGGCAATTGGTTAAAGCATAACTTTTTGTCTCCACTCCTCCTGCTCTTTGCTTAAAGTTCAGTATAGTGGGAGGCAGGCTTCCTGCTTATCCTCACTCCGTTTTCAGCCAAATTTCAACTTTTTTTTAAAAAAGTTTTGAAAGTTTCAGAAAAGTTCTCAAAAGTTTCAAAAAGTTGATAAAAGTTTCAGAAAGTTTTCATCGTCCAAATTTACTCACGGGTTGTAGTTTCCAAAGTTCCGAAAAGTTGCAGGAAGAAAGGACAGCGCTGACCGGGAACAGCAATGCGGCTTCACTCCGCTGTTTGCGGAACGACCCACAGCGCCGCTACCCCCTCCGCGATCCGGAGCCCCTTACGGGGTTCCTTCAACGTTTTGGGGGCTGCTTTTGGCGCCCGCCGGGTCCCGGGACCACAGGCTTCTGCTACCTGTGGTTTGCCTAATTGGGTCTCCGCTTTGCCGTAGCGGACGACCCTTTCGCAGCGGAGCTCCTTCTCCTCAGTCGGAGAAGGCAGCCATTGCCGGTCGCGCCGCCTCCGGAAGTCCCAGTCTTATTCGCACTCTGTGTGCTTTTCAGAAATCAATTACACCACTATTTTTTTCCATGGATAGAAACTGTTCTTTAACCTGTTGGTGCGGCTGACTATACGTCTGTATCTCCTGCCCGAAGGTAGGAGATTAAAGAAGTGCTGGCCAGGGTGTGAGTCGTCCCTAAGAATTTTCCTCGCTCTCCTGAGGCAGCAGACTCCCGCGATGTCATTAGTGAACTCCGAGGACAGCCCATGATGTCATGTGCTGTATGCGCCACCCTCTGTAGGGACTTCCTGTCCGTGGCTGTCAAACCAGCGTACCACACTGTTATACAGTATGAAAGGACACAGTAGAATGCACACAGTAGGAGGAGATCATCAATTTTTGTGTGACATTGTTCTTTCGCAAGACCCTGAGGAAATGGGAGTCTCTGCTGGGCCTTCCTAACCACCTAACCAACCAACAGCAGCTGATCCACACTCCACAACTGCCACAGAACTCTTTGGAACCCTGTAGGCTCAGCCATAGCACCCTCAAACCTGATTGGCTCAGAGAGAAATAGGAAGCTGCCTTACACCAGAGCAGATGATTTGTGCATCTAGCGCAGTGTTCTTTAATCTGATTGGCAGCTGCTTTCCAGCTCATCTGGCACAAAAGGGTCTTCCTGACCACCTAGGACCCCTTTAACTGAAGATTCCAGGGGCAAACTATATGATCTGTCACTGAGCTATGCTCCCTCCCTCCCCACAGCAACGGTTTTTCTTTGGACACATAACCATTGCAATTGTCTTAATACTGTCTTAGTATTGTCTTATTATTTCATTGCAACTTGTCCTGAGACCTTATTATAGTGAAAGGTAGGTAAGAGGCAGTAAGTATCATTGGTTAGGGTGTGTTGAACTAGGCCTGGGAGACAGGGGTTCAAATCCCCGGTGACCTTAGGCCAGTCGCCATCTCGCAGCCTAACCTTCCTTACAGGGTTGTTGTTGTTGTGAGGATAAAATGGGGGAGGAAGAGAACTCTGATGCACACCACTTTGAGCTTCTTGGAGGAAAGGTAGGGTATAAACACAATAAACAAATAAACAAATTCCTATAGAGAAAATAGATGATGATGATGATGATGATGATGATTATGTGCTTCCCCTCCCACCCAAACTCACACTATTACCCTCTCATCTGGTATTGTTTATAATTTTATCACATTTCTGCATTCCAAAATATCTTCAAAGACCTCAGGTTAACAAATATGAGATTCTTCCCATTTTATCATCACAAGCCTTTGGGGTAGAATAAAGGAAGAAGGCAGTGGCTGGCCCAAGGTTTTCCAGTAAACTCCTTCAGGAGGAAGGACAGGATATAAATGAACAAATGAATAAACAAACTTTGTGACTAATGCAGGGACTGAAAATGAAGTGCCCCCCCCCCAAACACACTTGTAGTTTGCTGCTGAATCTACTACTAGAGAACATTCATGCATGTGCCTGACATACATTTAGGCCTGTTTGCCTTCTTGCTGGTCAAAAATATTGTTCATAGCATCAGGAACTTATGTGCACCCAACTACTACTGTACATATGTGACAACAATGACATGGCACATACGTACATGCAAACATTTCAGCGACACTGGGTCACTCTAGTTGCAGGGGACCCTACAGGCAAGCTTACCTATACTCCTTCCGTTGCCCTATGGCCTCTTGCAGCAATGGGCTGATTTATTACATTTCTATCCCACATTTACTCCAAGGAGCTGAAGGTGGCCGCACATGGTTCCCTCCCTCTCCAGTTTATCCTCACAACTACCCTGTGAGGTAGGTGAGACTGAGAGGCCCAGGGCCACCCAGTAAGCTTCATGGTTGAGTAGGGACCTGAACCCTGGTATCCCAGGACCCACTCTGGGGGGAAAATGAAAATCTGGGGTTGTACCCAATATTAGTTCTACTCAGAGTAGGACCCATTGAAACTAATAAAATCAATGGGTCTACTTTAAGTGAAACTTATCTGGATACAGGGACGCGGGTGGCGCTGTGGGTTAAACCACAGAGCCTAGGACTTGCCGATCAGAAGGTCGGCGGTTCGAATCCCCGCGACGGGGTGAGCTCCCGTTGCTCGGTCCCTGCTCCTGCCAACCTAGCAGTTTGAAAGATGTCAAAGTGCAAGTAGATAAATAGGCACCGTTCCGGCGGGAAGGTAAACGGCGTTTCCATGCGCTGCTCTGGTTCGCCAGAAGCGGCTTAGTCATGCTGGCCACATGACCCGGAAACTGTACGCCGGCTCCCTCGGCTAATAAAGTGAAATGAGCGCCGCAACCCCAGAGTCTGCCACGACTGGACCTAATGGTCAGGGGTCCCTTTACCTTTACCTATCTGGATAGTATAGGACACCAGAAGCTCCAACAGAAACCTAGGTCTTGGCTTGCTTTTGGAATTCTGCAACTGAAATAAATTATGAAATAATAACCCATTGCACATAAACAATGGCAAAAGGCAAAGAGTCCTACAAGGCATGAATGGGGTGTGATTGCCTGGCGTGGCCATCACTGGCAAATATGCCAATGCAATGAACTGAGTGTTGCAGATCTGCCAAACCTCGATATCTGACCTGCTGAACACCATGACAAGATCACGCCCCAAGTTATTTACACAGTGGTTTTATATCTCATTCCTGCTCTCTGTCTAATCTAGGTATTTTAAAGCCCTCTACCTCTGCAGGACTAAGTGCACAAATGACCACAAGAGGAAAAGCAAACAGCAGCCGGAGATTAGAGAGTTTAAACTTTAAAGAACAGAGAATCACAAGTTTATGTCAACAAAAGAGAAAGCACTTGGTTAAACAGTTCTATTATCTACAACACCCCCCCCCCCAGCATTTAAGTCAATGGGGTAGTTTCAGAGTTCCATTCAGGGAACAAGGGGCCCTTGACTCCCACTTCTCTGCTCCCAAGGACTGGGCGAACCCTTCAAATCAGCACCCAGAAGGAATCATTGAAAATGCTCCATGTCCTTCCATTTCTGTTTGCTGAAGGGCTCCATCAGATCCAAGCCACTCTCTTTAGCACCAGAGTCCCCACTTTCTTAAAATGCAGAATCCATATTATTATTCAAACAAATGAATAACAGGACTCCATCAGGATGTTGTGGACTCTCCTTCACTGGAGGTTTCTAAGCAAAAGTTAGATGGCCATCTGTTATGGATGCCATAACAGGGGTTGGACAAGATGACCCTTGGGTTTCCCTTCCAACGCTACAATTCTTTGATTCTATGAACACCTGAGTGACTTTTTTCACCCCAGTGTTTAAGGCAAATGTACCAGGTGTGGGCAGAGAGGGTGAAGGCAGGAAGTGAACTGCCCCACAGCAGCAACCAGACTTGGCAGAGGAGGGTGAAACCGACATAGGACTACTGCTGAAGATCCAATTCCCCATGGATCGTTCATGATCTCACAACACTACTATAGGTTGCAGGGGCTGAAGAGTGGAACAGTTTATTGTGCAAAAACAACTTTGACCGAGACCGAAGAACATAGGAATCAACCACATGCTGAATCAGATCATTGGTCCGTCTAGTTCATGTACACTGATGGGGAATGGCTCTGCTGGAAACCGCCAGAGGAGGAGAATGCTCTTGCACTCAGGTCCTGATTGCATGCATCCCACAGGCATCCGGTTGGCCCCTGAGAGAGCAGGATGCTGGACTAGATGGACCACTGGCCTGATCCAGCAGGCTTTTTTATGTTCTTATGAGATGCTGGGGATTGAACCTGAGGCCTGCTGCAGTCAAAACAGATGCTCCACCACTGCGGCACAGCCCTTTCATTGGAGATCCGTTGCTAAACAGCAGGAAAGTCATTGGCCAGATGAAGCAAATACCCTTAAGTTGTGTAAGGCAAATGTTCATATAAATCTGAACAGGAACTTGCAGCATCACAGGCTGAAATCTTGAGCACAGGAAAAATAAAAACAACAAATAACTAAATATATATATTTAGAATTGCCAAGCCTTCTGCAGCCTCATAATTTCACACAAGTGCTTTTAAAACATGATCTGTCATTGTTGTTGTTTTAAAAATCCTGGACAGCCTGACTTTTAAAAACAAGCTGAAGCAGTTCCCTGATGTTTCCTCCACCCATTAAAATAGCCGCTCACTAGGCCTGTAGTGAGCAGCCTTCCAACTTTGCAGTTTACCAAGAAATGCTTCCAACTTTGCAGTTTACCAAGTAATTGTTGAAAAGGCTACCACCGCCCAAGCTTCAGCAAATGGGCACACTTATGTTCTGCTGATCTGCATCCAAACCAAATGTCTGATGGCACCAAGCTAAATAAGAAACCAGCTGAGTTGAGCTAAGACTGCCAGAAGACCAGTGGCAGAGAGTCCTGCATAAATTGAAGCTTATGGACAACCTTTAGATATAACCCCAAGCATTTCTTTAAAAATAAATCATAGAATCATAGAATCATAGAGTTGGAAGAGACCACAAGGGCCATCGAGTCCAACCCCCTGCCAAGCAGGAAAATTATTATTAATAAATTATTAATAATACATTATTACGCTTATTCTTCCAAGGAGCTTAAGACTGCAGGAAGGACCACAGTTCAGAAGGTTGCAGGTTCAATCCCCAGCATCTCCAGGCAGAGCTGGGAGAAGCTCCTGTCTGAAACTCTGGGGAGCCACTGCCAATCAGTGTAGACAATATGGAGCTAGATGGACCAATGGTCTCATTCAGTGTAAGGCAACTTCCTATCTTCCTAAGGCAGCGTGCATGGTTCTCCTTATAGCTCCACCTTGACTGACTGACTGACTGGCTGACTGGTTACTTAGGTACTGAACAATAGTCCTGCTCAGAATAGACCCAGAAAAGTTGGAAACAACTAACTTGGGTTGATTAATTTTACTGGGTGTACTACTCTCTGTAGGACTTAGCTGACCACAACCCTGAGTTTATTGAACTGATAAATTGGTTCCCACAATATAATACAATGTCCTAAAACAATTTGCAATAGTATTAGACTTGGATATTACTTCATACTAAAAAGTCTCAAACAGATTTACAATATATGTTATGCAATAAAACTGAAGTTAAAAAAACACCTGTTGAGGTAGGTTAGGCTTTGAGTGTTTTGCAGACCAATGCTCACACAACAAACTTCATGGCCATATGGGAAAATCTGAACCCAAATCCCTATCTCAACATTCTAACCCCCTGTATCACTGCAATACCCAGTACAAAAGGCTATCCAGATCAAGGGTTACAAGATTAAGTTCTTACCCTCATTCTGCCCATTAGACATCGCTGCTCTAAACACAGGTCACTCCACTGCATGGCCCCACGTACACTAACTGGACTCATTTTGCACCTGGTTCTGATTGGTGGCCCCCGGTGCCCTAGTAAAAGACTACAACATAGATCCTGCAAGCCTGATTTACATCATCAAATGCAGCTGAGCAGCCTAGAGGACTGAGCAATAAGCTCTCTCACACCCGACTTTAGGTGAATATCATTAGCCAATTAAATCAATCAAAGCAGCTCCACTCCTGAACCCTACTCTGAACCATGATTGGTTTGGTTGCAGAAGATGCACCTCATGAAGACTCCCTGGAGCTGCATTACATTTAAATCAATGCATACCAAAAATGACCATTTTAAACAGGTGTCTGAAACAAGAAAGCATTTCCTTCTGACTCCCAATGATTAAGATAGTAACTCTGGTCATATAAAACCAACCTTCACCACCCTTGCGGCCCTCTGAATGCTTTGGACTACAACTCTCATCAGCTCTAGCCAGCATGGCCAATGGACTCGGAGGACATCAGGGTGGAGAAGACAGCTGTAACCATTCCATTGCATTTCCCTGTAATAAGACAGTGCCACCCTATTAGGGGAGAGTTCTTGAGATCATTTCCTAAGGCATCTGAAAAAAAGGGCTGAGGCCTTATGACTAACATGGCTCTTCCACCCCAAAACCAACAGGCTCCCTATTCATGAAAATGTGAATTGAAGTGGCAGGGTGGGTGAAAGCACTTTGAGCCTTTTGGCTATTTCCATGGAGAAGGAAGAATCAGAAGAATGAGGGAGTGGGGAGGAACTTTAGAAGGAAACCCCCTCTGGCGTACACAGGGCCTTTTTAGATTTAGGAGTCTCCAAAATAGTTAGCAGTTCCCTTGGCTTTTTTTTTTTAACCTGGGAAGTATTTCCACAAAACATACGGTAAGTCCCACTGAGCGTTCAAAGAGGCTGACTCTCTGGTGTTTTTAGGATTGAAGCTTTCGTTTCTCATATTCGTACACATCCCAGCTGTTCTTCATTTTAAGGAGGGAAACTTTGTGGAACATTACAGATTAACGGAACTGCATAGTAAAGAAGAGCAGACAGAAAGGAACTGCATAGCCCATCAGATCAGTGCTTCATTTCAAGAAAGATAGATGCCAGATTCTGTTTGGTCTGGAAATAAGGCCTCATCTGCCCTATGCATTTAGAGCAGCATCATAGCACTATAAACAGTCGTGGCTTCCCCCATAGAATCCAGGGAACTGTAGTTTGTTAAGGATACTGAGAATTGTTAGGAGACTCCTGTCCCCCCCCCCCCCGAGCTACAATCCCCTCAGAGTTCCCTGGGAAGAGTGACTGGTTGTTAAACTACACTGGAAATGAGAAACCAGGGTTCAGATCCCTGGTTGTCTAGAAAGCTGCCAAGTGGCCTGGCCTCCCCTACAGTGTGTCACTATGCCTACCTCAGTGTTGCAAGAGAACACCACTCTGGGCATCCTGGATAGGGCAGAGGGGAAGAACAGGATACAGATATAATAGGCACATTTTATTTACTTCAATATTTATAAGACCAGGTCCACCCAAAGCATGATTTTATATGGCCGGGTGGAGTCCAACAACATCTGGAGGGCCAAACCTGCTTTGACACAGGTGTGTGGAAGTGGGAGGTCACTTGTCACAGCGTTAAGCTCAGCATTAAGATGCATGAGCTAAAACTCCTCCTCTCTTGGAAGGTACAAATATTTAATTGGCTTTTTCATCCTGTCACTTTCCTGCCAAACCTAGCCTTCTGCCAAGCATATGTCTACCAGCAGATATCTATTAACCACAGCAGATAAGAGCATTACAAGAAGCCCTGCCGCATCAGGTCTAAAGTCCATCTAGTGCAGCATCCTGGAGCTACAGGGAACCAGCCTGTTCCAGCATATGCACAACCACCCTTCAGATATTCAAGGACAGCTATCATGCCTTCCTCTAGACCAGTGTTTTTGGACTACAACTCCCATCATCCCTAGTTAGCAAGACCAGTGGTCAGGGATGATGGGAACTGCAGTTCAAAAACAGCTGAGGACCCAAGTTTGGGAAACCCTGCTCTAGACCTTCTCTGAGCTAGGCTGAACATACCCAGCTTTTCCAATCCTTCCTCATAGGACCTGCTTTCCAGGCCCCTCTCTGAACATGCCCCTTTGTCATTTGTCTTCTGTTGTTTCTACAATGCCCTGAGATTGTAGGATGAAGAGTGGTCTAAAAGTCTAATGCTAAAAATAATAGCCTTCTTAACTTGATCATAAACAACCTAGCATGAAGAGTGAGCAGCGAGGGAGGTCAAGTTTGCTGATGATGCCCAATTGTCCAGGGTGGTCAAAAGAAAAAGGGTCTGTATGGCACAGATTGAAGACAGGAGTGCCTGGCGTGCTCTGGTCCATGGGATCACGAAGAGTCGGACGCAACTAAACAACCACAATGCCACAGATTAGACCTGGGAGTTAGCTACAAGGCAAAGGCATCTCACTGCCGTTCGGCACACACTCACGAGACACACATTTTCTCCTCCGCAGGGATCAGGAATGTATGGCCCCTCCAGATGTTTTTGGACTGCCAATGCCTATCAGGAATCCAGAAACACCTGAAGAGCCCCACACTGCAGTTTCCTTCCCGGCAGTCGCTGAAGAGCTGAGAACACAAGGCGGAGCCGCCCCCACCACTCTCCACATGCTCAGAGACACCCCTCCTCCGTTACTCTGCACACGCCCTGAGAAACGCCTCTCTCCTCAGCCTTAGTGGAACTCTTCGCATGCTCAGGGACCTTTTCTCCGCGAGCTCCACCTGCTCCCTCCCACCAGAAGTAACGGGACACAAAAGCGATATCGAGAGAGAGAGAGAGAGAGAGAGAGAGAGAGGCGACTGGAGGGAAGGGGAGGGAGAGGCCGCCGCCGCCGCCGCCACGCACACACCCACAACACGCCAGCCAACTTTGCAGCCGTCGGCCCAACTTTCCCTCCACTCACCGTCGGAGCTGACCGTGTCGTAGGCATCGCGCTGGTGGGAAGCGCGGCGCGCCCCGTCTCCGGGCTCGCTGTAATCCACCCAGCTGAGTCCTTCCAAGTTGTCGTAGTCCGTCCGGTGCTTGTCCTCCACCGGCACGACGGTGAAGTGCGGCATCGTCTCGGCCACGCCGCGGCCCACCTCTCCCTCCGCCTCTGCCTCCGGTGGGGCTTCTCAGGAGCAGGCGGCGCGCGGCGGAGAGAGCGAGAGGCGCGCAGCAGCAGCAGCACCCGCCGCGGGGCCAGGCTGGCATTCCAGCAGCCTTGGGTCACTTCCTCTCAGGAAACCCGGCTCGTCGACTCCACCCATTCCCCCTTCCAGGCTGCAAAAAAAGAAGCTGGGATCACGGGGGGGGGGGGGGTGGGCATTCACCACGCCCCCGGGGGTGGGGTCTACTTCCCCCAGCAAAACGCTGTTGGGGGATGAGTGAGGGGCAGAGAGGAGGAGTACGGTTGCGGGAAACGGAAGAGAAGGGGTCCTGGCCCCCATCTGCCAGCCCGCGACCACTCAACGAGAAGCAAAGATCCCACAAGCAAAGAGCATATATAGAAGTGCTTGGCGTGGGGGTGAGGGGGGTGAACCTGTGGCCGTCTAGATGCTGTCGGATTTCTCCTCCGACCAGCTGCGACCATTGGCCACGCTGGCTGTGGCTAATGGGAAATGGAAGTCCTAGACCAGCTGGAGAGGGCCACAGATTTCCCGCCCCCGATCCGGATTGCAACTAGCCTTTAGGCTTTGGGGCAGAGGTCAAGGCCCCCACACAGCAAGATGTGCAGGAGGCTGAGCCCCCCCAAATACAGCAGGGCTGGCTTGCCACATTTTGAAATAATGCACTTTACCAGCTGAAGAGGGGCCCAGAGAGATAATGGAGTGCAGAGTCTTAACTAGTACACACACACACACACACACACACACACACACACACACACATGTTTTGGACTACAACTCCCATCAGCCCCAGCCAGTGCTTGCTGGGGCTGATGGGAGCCGTAGTCAAAAACATCTGGGAGGCACCAGATTGGGAGAGCCTGGTCTAAAAAGAATTCAATGGAGGCTGGTCCATTAGGGGAAAGGAGGTGCTGTCCCACCAACCTTAGTCTTGATTCCCCCAAGCCTTCCGGACTTACGACCTGTCCAGAGGATAACCCTCACCATCAGCTGCCTCTTCTTTTAGCCTCTGTGTTGCCCTATTAGAACTCAGCAGAGCGGAGAGTGGGTCAAATCTTGCCTTAGTTGGTGCTGCCTGTCATGGGCTCTGGCTTTGCCTGGCATTAGCTTTGACTCCATCTACCACTGACCTTGCTTTGTGCCCCACCAGACCCAATGGGCGACAGCCACCACGGAAGAAGTCTTAAGTGAAAAAATGCCTGCCTAACACTACCTGTTTTGGGTTGCCTAGAATACATTGTCTGAGCAATGCTTGCAGTAATTCTGTAAAGTAAGTAGATTTATTATGTGTAAAGATTGTGCACATCACTTAGTAATTATGCAGGTTTCCAAGGCGTAGCAGACACCGCTCTAGGGCAGGAGTTTTCTTAGACATGTTGCATGCTCCTAGTTGTGAGAGTAGCAACCACTAAGGGACGAGTGCAAGCTTTCTTTTGCTTGTGTTGCATCTACTCACTGCATCTGTTTGCCATCCTTGCATTTAATTACTTCTATATTCTTTCGCAAGTGACTTGTTTCTCCCTGATCACTCTCAAATCTAATTGGCTGAGGCCCTGAGTGGGTCAGGTCTCCAGGTTAAGACACAGTTCAAGGACACATACTAGCCGGGCAACAGCACTTCAGGCAGGTGCAAGGCAGGGGACTGTCCCTTGGATCCCACATTCAGCTCCCAGCCTTCCAAGTACAGTGGTACCTCGGGTTACAGACACTTCAGGTTACAGACTCCACTAACCCAGAAATAGTACCTCGGGTTAAGAACTTTGCTTCAGGATGAGAACAGAAATTGTGCCCCGGCGGCGTGGCGGCAGCAGGAGGCCCCCATTAGCTAAAGTGGTGTCTCAGGTTAAGAACAGTTTCAGGTTAAGAACGGACCTCCAGAACGTATTAAGTTCTTAACCCGAGGTACCACTGTACTGCGAGCTGATAAGGGACATTTACGTTATTCTTTATGGAGCCCTTTCAAAGGAAATAGTGGTGAGAGGCTATCCCCTCCCACACAATAATTTCAACGATACTTAAAAAACATCTTTCAGAAGTAACAGCCATAAAAAAGCGCCTCCAGGCAAACACTTAATCACATTTGACATTCAGTCTAATTTTGCCCTTCATTGTCCTGGAACAAATAATGTGTTTCCTATTCATTAGGGCTTCCTCTTCCCAGAAGTGTGACAGCGGCTTTTATTTTTGGGTCTTCGTTAACATTGAATTTGACTCATTGCGCCCCGTAATAAATTTTGAGTGAGAGAAGTCAAGATGATTCTTTTTTAGGTGGTAGAGACTTTGTGCTGTATTGTGAAGTCACTGAAGCAGCCAGGTTGAACTTCTGCGGTGACCCTTGGCACGTGAATAGAAATCCTAGAGAAACAGTCCTGGTTTTGTCTGTGAAAATTTGTTGTGCAAATTCTCCAGGAAAATTGGAATGGTGAGGGAGACTTTTAAGGCCCAGCCATACGGCTTCCCCAAGGGCTAGATTTGGCACACCTTGTGGCCCTTCATATGTTATTGGACTCCAACTCCCATCAGCCCCACCCACATGGCTGGCACTACTATGAGCCTTTCTGAGGGAGCCACCTCAAGCGGCAATCTGGGAAGGGTGGCAGATTTGGACCTGGTGCTGTGCCTGCCTCCTGCCCGCTTGCTTGTGGTGGCAACACCTCCTCACTGGGGCAGTTTCTTCATACTCACACATCTCTTTATCTTCCATTCAGGCAAGGATTCATATCACACCCACTTCCTCAACCCATGCCCCCCGAAACACAGCTCCTCTTTCTATTCTGCCAAGCTCCCTATCTCCCCCTCTCGCCTTTGCTCCATGGCAGGGGTGTCCAAACTTTTTTCAAAGAGGGCCAGATTTGATGAAGTGAACATGTGTGAGGGCCAACCAAAGTTGTTGAGCTTTTTATTGGATTGAAGTTGAGCTTTTTAAAAGATTTTACCCTGGGAAATAAGCTTCCACATGGGCAACTGGCAAGCGAATTAGGCCCCCAAAACAGACTTTGGACATGCCTGCTCCATGGCTTACTAAGTCTCTTGTGAAGCTGGAATGCCTTGCCATTGACTTGCCATTTTATTCTCTTTACAAGTGAAACCGGTTAAAAGTTATCACACTTGGATTATAGCTTAGGGCTTGCAGAGACCAGATAAAATGGACAGAGGACTGATAACTAGCCCACTTGTTTAAAGGGAGGCTCTTGGTAAATTTTAGAAATTAAGCTTCAAATATGAAAATGAGATACTGTATATCAGACGAAGTAAATTTATATAATCCCCAATCACACAGGTCTAAGATTATTCACTGTTAAATTTATTTCTAAGGAATCCTGGGAACTGTAGTTTACCCCTCATAGAGCTACAATTCCCAGCATCCTTAAAAAGCTGCAGTTCCCAGGATTCCTTGGGGTGTGGGGTGCTTTAAATGTATGGTGTATTTATGCAGCCTAAGATCCATTCTTATGCACGCTCAGTTTAGGGCAAGTGTCACTGGACTCTGGGAGACTTACTTCTGTGTAAACATACACCGAATGGTGCTATAAGTCACCAGTGAACTTGTCCACGAATGTAACAATTTTTGGGATTAGGTACACTTTACAAAGGAGGGGAACATTCTTTTCTTGTTTGCTTCTCTGAAATGTGGTTGTAGACAAAGGGACTCTGTGGGAAAACAGTGCTTCTGGAAAATTAAATATTTGCTGTTTTGTGGTGTTCATTTAAAATGTCTGGTGTATTGTGGATATAGAAAAGTTTTTTCTCCCTCCCTCAT